>NC_052160.1:40253797-40553797 GCF_902713615.1 Scyliorhinus canicula | reverse complement strand
TGTGGACTACAGTAGGACTGTGTGGACTACAACAGGAGTGTGTGGACTACAGCAGGAGTGTGGGTATTACAGCAGGAGTGTGTGGACTACAGCAGGAGTGTGTGGCCTACAGCAGGAGTGTGTGAACTACAGCAGGAGTGTGTGGACTACAGCAGGAGTGTGTGGACTACAGCAGGAGTGTGTGGACTACAGCAGGAGTGTGTGGACTACAGCAGGAGTGTGTGGACTACAGCAGGAGTGTGTGGACTACAGCAGGAGTGTGTGGACTACAGCAGGAGTGTGTGGACTACAGCAGGAGTGTGTGGACTACAGTAGGACTGTGTGGACTACAGCAGGAGTGTGTGAACTACAGCAGGAGTGTGTGGACTACAGCAGGAGCGTGTGAACTACAGCAGGAGTGTGTGGACTACAGCAGGAGTGTGTGGACTACAGCAGGAGTGTGTGGACTACAGCAGGAGTGTGTGGACTACAGCAGGAGTGTGTGGACTACAACAGGAGTGTGTGGACTACAGCAGGAGTGTGTGGACTACAGCAGGAGTGTGTGGACTACAGCAGGAGGGTGGGGACTACAACAGGAGTGTGTGGACTACAGTAGGGCTGTGTGGACTACAGCAGGAGTGTGTGGACTACAGCAGGAGTGTGTGGACTACAGTAGGGCTGTGGGGACTACAGCAGGAGTGTGAGGACTACAGTAGGGCAGTGTGGACTACAGCAGGAAAGTGTGGACTACAGCAGGAGTGTGTGGACTACAGCAGGAGTGTGTGGACTACAGCAGGAGTGTGTGGACTACAGCAGGAGTGTGGGGACTACAGCAGGAGTGTGGGGACTACAACAGGAGTGTGTGAACTACAACAGGAGTGTGTGGACTACAGCAGGAGTGTGTGGACTACAACAGGAGTGTGTGGACTACAACAGGAGTGTGTGGACTACAACAGGAGTGTGTGGACTACAGTAGGACTGTGTGGACTACAGCAGGAGTGTGTGGACTACAGCAGGAGTGTGGGGACTACAGCAGGAGTGTGTGGACTACAGTAGGGCTGTGTGGACTACAACAGGAGTGTGTGGACTACAACAGGAGTGTGTGGACTACAGCAGGAGTGTGTGGACTACAGTAGGACTGTGTGAACTACAGCAGGAGTGTGTGGACTACAGCAGGAGTGTGTGGACTACAGCAGGAGTGTGTGGACTACAGCAGGAGTGTGTGGACTACAGCAGGAGTGTGTGGACTACAGCAGGAGTGTGTGGACTACAGCAGGAGTGTGTGGACTACAGCAGGAGTGTGTGGACTACAGCAGGAGTGTGTGGACTACAGCAGGAGTGTGTGGACTACAGCAGGAGTGTGTGAACTACAGCAGGAGTGTGTGGACTACAGCAGGAGTGTGTGGACTACAGCAGGAGTGTGTGAACTACAGCAGGAGTGTGTGGACTACAGCAGGAGTGTGTGGACTACAACAGGAGTGTGTGGACTACAGCAGGAGTGTGGGAACTACAGCAGGAGTGTGTGGACTACAGCAGGAGTGTGTGGACTACAACAGGAAAGTGGGAACTACAGCAGGAGTGTGTGGACTACAGCAGGGGTGTGTGGACTACAACAGGAGGGTGGGAACTACAACAGGAGTGTGTGGATTACAGCAGGAGTGTGTGAACTACAGCAGGAGTGTGTGGACTACAGCAGGAGTGTGTGGACTACAGCAGGAGTGTGTGGACTACAGCAGGAGTGTGTGGACTACAGCAGGAAAGTGTATTGGCTACAACAGGAGTGTGTGGACTACAGCAGGAGTGTGTGGACTACAGCAGGAGTGTGTGAACTACAGCAGGAGTGTGTGGACTACAGCAGGAGTGTGTGGACTACAGCAGGAGTGTGGGGACTACAGCAGGAATGTGGGGACTACAGCAGGAGTGTGTGGACTACAGCAGGAGTGTGTGAACTACAACAGGAGTGTGTGAACTACAGCAGGAAAGTGTGAACTACAGCAGGAGTGTGTGGACTACAACAGGAGTGTGTGGACTACAGCAGGAGTGTGTGAACTACAACAGGAGTGTGTGAACTACAGCAGGAGTGTGGACTACAGCAGGAGTGTGTGGACTACAGCAGGAGTGTGTGGACTACAGCAGGACTGTGTGAACTACAGCAGGAGTGTGGGAACTACAGCAGGAGTGTGTGAACTACAGCAGGAGTGTGTGAACTACAGCAGGAGTGTGTGGACTACAGCAGGAGTGTGAGAACTACAGCAGGAGTGTGTGGACTACAGCAGGAGTGTGTGGACTACAGCAGGAGTGTGTGGACTACAGCTGGAGTGTGTGGACTACAGCAGGAGTGTGTGGACTACAACAGGAGTGTGTGGACTACAGCAGGAGTGTGTGGACTACAGCAGGAGTGTGTGGACTACAGCAGGAGGGTGGGGACTACAACAGGAGTGTGTGGACTACAGTAGGGCTGTGTGGACTACAGCAGGAGTGTGTGGACTACAGCAGGAGTGTGTGGACTACAGTAGGGCTGTGGGGACTACAGCAGGAGTGTGTGGACTACAGTAGGGCAGTGTGGACTACAGCAGGAAAGTGTGGACTACAGCAGGAGTGTGTGGACTACAGCAGGAGTGTGTGGACTACAGCAGGAGTGTGTGGACTACAGCAGGAGTGTGGGGACTACAGCAGGAGTGTGGGGACGACAACAGGAGTGTGTGAACTACAACAGGAGTGTGTGGACTACAGCAGGAGTGTGTGGACTACAACAGGAGTGTGTGGACTACAACAGGAGTGTGTGGACTACAACAGGAGTGTGTGGACTACAGTAGGACTGTGTGGACTACAGCAGGAGTGTGTGGACTACAGCAGGAGTGTGGGGACTACAGCAGGAGTGTGTGGACTACAGTAGGGCTGTGTGGACTACAACAGGAGTGTGTGGACTACAACAGGAGTGTGTGGACTACAGCAGGAGTGTGTGGACTACAGTAGGACTGTGTGAACTACAGCAGGAGTGTGTGGACTACAGCAGGAGTGTGTGGACTACAGCAGGAGTGTGTGGACTACAGCAGGAGTGTGTGGACTACAGCAGGAGTGTGTGGACTACAGCAGGAGTGTGTGGACTACAGCAGGAGTGTGTGGACTACAGCAGGAGTGTGTGGACTACAGCAGGAGTGTGTGGACTACAGCAGGACTGTGTGGACTACAGCAGGAGTGTGTGAACTACAGCAGGAGTGTGTGGACTACAGCAGGAGTGTGTGGACTACAGCAGGAGTGTGTGAACTACAGCAGGAGTGTGTGGACTACAGCAGGAGTGTGTGGACTACAACAGGAGTGTGTGGACTACAGCAGGAGTGTGGGAACTACAGCAGGAGTGTGTGGACTACAGCAGGAGTGTGTGGACTACAACAGGAAAGTGGGAACTACAGCAGGAGTGTGTGGACTACAGCAGGGGTGTGTGGACTACAACAGGAGGGTGGGAACTACAACAGGAGTGTGTGGATTACAGCAGGAGTGTGTGAACTACAGCAGGAGTGTGTGGACTACAGCAGGAGTGTGTGGACTACAGCAGGAGTGTGTGGACTACAGCAGGAGTGTGTGGACTACAGCAGGAAAGTGTATTGGCTACAACAGGAGTGTGTGGACTACAGCAGGAGTGTGTGGACTACAGCAGGAAAGTGTATTGGCTACAACAGGAGTGTGTGGACTACAACAGGAGTGTGTGAACTACAGCAGGAGTGTGTGGACTACAGCAGGAGTGTGTGGACTACAGCAGGAGTGTGTGGACTACAGCAGGAGTGTGTGGACTACAGCAGGAGTGTGTGGACTACAGTAGGACTGTGTGGACTACAGCAGGAGTGTGGGAACTACAGCAGGAGTGTGTGGACTACAGCAGGAGTGTGTGGACTACAGCAGGAGTGTGTGAACTACAGCAGGAGTGTGTGGACTACAGCAGGACTGTGTGAACTACAGCAGGAGTGTGGGGACTACAGCAGGAGTGTGGGGACAACAGCAGGAGTGTGGGGACTACAACAGGAGGGTGTGGACTACAGCAGGAGTGTGTGGACTACAGTAGGAGTGTGGGGATTACAGCAGGAGTGTTTGGACTACAGCAGGAGTGTGTGGACTACAACAGGAGTGTGTGGACTACAACAGGAGGGTGTGGACTACAGTAGGACTGTGGGAATTACAGCAGGAGTGTTTGGACTACAGCAGGAGTGTGTGGACTACAGCAGGAGTGTGCGGACTACAGCAGGAGTGTGTGGACTACAGCAGGAGTGTGGGGATTACAGCAGGAGTGTTTGGACTACAGCAGGAGTGTGTGGACTACAACAGGAGTGTGTGGACTACAACAGGAGGGTGTGGACTACAGTAGGACTGTGGGGATTACAGCAGGAGTGTTTGGACTACAGCAGGAGTGTGTGGACTACAGCAGGAGTGTGTGGACTACAGCAGGAGTGTGTGGACTACAGCAGGAGTGTGTGAACTACAGCAGGAGTGTGTGAACTACAGCAGGAGTGTGTGGACTACAGCAGGAGTGTGTTGGCTACAACAGGAGTGTGTGAACTACAGCAGGAGTGTGTGGACTACAGCAGGAGTGTGTTGGCTACAACAGGAGTGTGTGGACTACAGCAGGAGTGTGTGGACTACAACAGGAGTGTGTGAACTACAGCAGGAGTGTGTGGACTACAGCAGGAGTGTGGGGACTACAACAGGAGTGTGGGGACTACAGCAGGAGTGTGTGGACTACAGCAGGAGTGTGTGGACTACAGCAGGAGTGTGGGGACTACAGCAGGGGTGTGGACTACAGCAGGAGGGCGTGGACTACAACAGGAGTGTGTGGACTACAGCAGAAGTGTGGGGACTACAGCAGGGGCGTGGACTAGAGCAGGAGTGTGTGGACTACAGCAGGAGTGTGTGGACTACAGCAGGAGGGTGGGGACTACAGCAGGAGTGTTTTGGCTACAACAGGAGTGTGTGAACTACAGCAGGAGTGTTTGGACTACAGTAGGACTGTGTGAACTACAGCAGGAGTGTGTGGACTACAGTAGGACTGTGTGGACTACAACAGGAGTGTGTGGACTACAGCAGGAGTGTGGGTATTACAGCAAGAGTGTGTGGACTACAGCAGGAGTGTGTGGACTACAGCAGGAGTGTGTGAACTACAGCAGGAGTGTGTGGACTACAGCAGGAGTGTGTGGACTACAGCAGGAGTGTGTGGACTACAGCAGGAGTGTGTGGACTACAGCAGGAGTGTGTGGACTACAGCAGGAGTGTGTGGACTACAGCAGGAGTGTGTGGACTACAGCAGGAGTGTGTGGACTACAGCAGGAGTGTGTGGACTACAGTAGGACTGTGTGGACTACAGCAGGAGTGTGTGGACTACAGCAGGAGTGTGTGGACTACAGCAGGAGTGTGTGGACTACAGCAGGAGTGTGTGGACTACAGCAGGAGTGTGTGGACTACAGCAGGAGTGTGTGGACTACAACAGGAAAGTGTGGACTACAGCAGGAGTGTGGGAACTACAGCAGGAGTGTGTGGACTACAGCAGGAGTGTGTGGACTACAGCAGGAGTGTGTGGACTACAGCAGGAGTGTGTGGACTACAGCAGGAGTGTGTGGACTACAGCAGGAGTGTGGGAACTACAGCAGGAGTGTGTGGACTACAGCAGGAGTGTGTGGACTACAGTAGGACTGTGTGGACTACAACAGGAAAGTGTGGACTACAGCAGGAGTGTGGGAACTACAGCAGGAGTGTTGGAATACAATGGGAGTGTGTGAACTACACCAGGAGTGTTGGAATACAAAGGGAGTGTGGGAATAGAAGGGGAGTGTGGGAATACAACGGGAGTGTGGGGACGACAGCAAGGGTTATGGATACAGCAGGAGTGTGGAACTAAACATGCCATGATGGGCCAAAAGGCTTCTGTCTTTGTTGTAAGATTCTGTGTTCTATCAAGTGAAACTTTCCACTATTTGGTTGTTGCTTTCATGGAGATGTTGCAAAAATAAAATCCAAACAGCTGGTTTCAATGATAATGACTCGATTCCCTATGGCAACATGGCTGCCTTGCCTGGGCCTGTGCGTACATCTACGGTAGATGAAGAGAAGAGAATAAACTTCCCTGTGTTTAGAAGTAGGTGGAAATGTCAGACTGTGCATGTCTGAGTGCGATAAGGCAGAACTCAAATTATAATTTATCTCACAGCTCAACAAAGTTCAGAGCATGCAGAGCCCTTGTGATGTGTTTAGGATGTGGGAGGCAAAGGCAGTTTTCTACCTTCAGCTACGCACAGCCTTTAACCATCATGATCCTATCCTGACTCTCAATTCGACTCTGGTAATGAAGAAAACCCTGCCACGAAGCCGAGACACAGCCTATTCCCCCCTCGGTGACCCAAAACAGGAGGGACTGCGTTCCATGCAAATCCCCCAGATCGACTTTGCAATGGGTTCCGTGACCCTGAGACTTGTGTCAGGGTTAGAACACTTCAAACTTCCTACACTTCCATCTCGGGGGCCCACCCAGAGATAACCTTGTTCTGCAGACACCTCTGTTGTGAGAGGAAGTGGAAAGATCCACTGCAGGCACAAGGAAATGAAATGAAAATCGCTTATTGTCACGAGTAGGCTTCAATGAAGTTACTGTGAAAAGCCCCTAGTCGCCACATTCCGGCGCCTGTCCGGGGAGGCTGGTACGGGAATAGTTGGAATATCCCAATAGGTGTGATTTTGTCGAGCGGATGGGGATCGCGGCTTCCACTTGCTTCCACATCAGTTTTGTGAGGAGATTCCAATGGGATCAAATGTATTTCAGGCACTTAATTGGCCACCAATGGGTCTTTGACACATTGAGGACCACATTAGCGGAATTTTCATCCGCTGTGAACTACCAGCCAATCAGAGGCCGGCAGCTTGTCACTGCTGCTGGTGGGAGTGGAGCTGTTGGCGGCACTGCCCTCACCCCCACCCTCGGAATAAACCCAACAGGTTTTGCTGGGTGGCTTTCTGAGGGCACAGAGACCCGTGGGGCCTCCATTTAATCCTTGAGCCGCCATCAAATTACATTAGGATCAGGGGTAACGCATGTTAATTGTCCAAGTAACGAGTCTAATTAACCTCCTGCTGCCGCTGGCTGGGAATCCCACATCGGTCCTCTTCACCCTCCGATCTGATGGGGTGAAGTTTTCCTGCTGTTGGGAGTCTGATGTGGGAGCTCCGCTGGGCCATGGTTTCCATCACAAAGGGCAGTGTTAAATTCAGCCCAATGTCATCTCGCGGAGAACTAAAGATCGGTTAATTTGAGTTCTGACGGAAGTTTTCAACCCTCTCCTTCCATTTTGAGGAAGATTCTGAGAAATCTCTGTAAAGGCTATTGAAGAGGGTGCGATTGGGTCTTTCTCAATTATTGGCGAGGAATGGTGAAGATCAGCGAGGAAACCATCATCATTACCCTCCAGACAAACCTGCTCATCTGTTCAGACTGGGAAAGATGCCCGCACCAGCGCACCCCCCCCCCCCCCCCCCCCCCCACTAACTCCCCCGCTCCTGTCCTGGATTACTGCGGACGTTGCTGCCCTGCCAAAGCCCAACATTAATGGGAGTGGGCTGGAACGGGATGTTTGCAAGAAGCACTTGAGGCGAATGGGATCAAAGGATATGGTGGGAAGGCAGGGTCAAGCTATGATCATGATGAATGGTGGAGCAGGCTCTGAGGGCTGAATGGCCTCCTCCTGCTCCTATGTTTCTATCACCGTCCTTCTCCCAACCACTGGCCGGATTGTGAGCTGATTGGCTCCAGCTGTTCTCTGTGGGAGAGACCCTTGAGAAGGGGCTCCAAAAGAAAAATGTCCCCTTAGGTCTTTTCCAGCAAGTACCTGCTGTGGAGAATTGGCATAAGTATGATACACACCACTGAATCAAAGGGAGTCAGACAGAATCTCAGTAACACATTACAGACTCGTACAAACAGAGAATGCATAATATTGAGAAAGGCAGGGATGTCACTCACTAATGAGATACCACTGTGTACTGAATACTCAGTGACCAGAGACTAACTGTTCCATATCGAACCTGTACTGCACCTGCCCTGAGGGTGTTTGAACAAGGAACGAAGCACAGGAACAGGCCCTTCGGCCCTCCATGCCTGTGCCGATCATAATGCCCTAACTTTAAAAAAAACCTTCTGCCCTTATTCGATCCGTATCCCTCTATTTCCTCCCTATTCATGTATCCATCCAGATGCCTCTTAAATGTTGCTAATGTGCCTGCTTCCACCACATCCTCTGGCAGCGCATTCTGGGCACTCTCTGCGTGAAACGCCTTCCCCGCACATTTCCCTTAAACTTTTCCCCTCTCACCTTGAACCTGTGCCCCCTTGTAATTAATAATTCTACCCTTGGAGAAAGCTTCTGACTATCCACCCTATCTATGCCTCTCATAATTTTATAGACCTCTATCAGATCCTTCTGATAATGTGGTGACCAGAACTGCGTGCAATACTCAAAATGGGGTCTAACCAAGGTTTTATATAGCTGCAACATGATTGCCCAACTCTTGTACTCAATGACTCAGCTGGCGAAGGCAAGCATGCCAAATGCCTTCTTAATCACCGTGGCCAGCTCTGTTGCCACTTTTAGGGAATTGTGGACCTGCACGCCCAAATTTCTCTGCATGTTAATGTTCCAAAGGGTTCTGCCATTTACAATATATTTGATACCTAGATTTGATCCCCCAAAATTGATGGATTAAACTCCATCTGCCATTTCTGTGTCCAAGTCTCCAATCTATCTATATCCTGTTGTATCCTCTGACAATCCTCGGCACTATCAGCAACTCTGCCAACTTACTAATCAGACCACCCACATTTTCCTCCAGATCATTTATATATACTACAAACAACAGAGGTCCCAGCACTGATCCCTGCAGAACAACACTAGCTACAGATCTCCATTCAGAAAGATACCCTTCCACTGCTACTCTCTGTTTTCTATAACCAAACCAGATCTGTATCCATCTAGCCAGCCCACCCCGAATCCCATGTGATTTTAGTTTTTGTACAAGTCTGCCATGTGGGACCTTGTCAAATGCCTTATTAAAGTCCATATAAACGACATCCACAGCCCTTCCCTCATCAATTTTCTTTGTTGTCACCTCTTCAAAAAACTCAGTCAAGTTGGTGAGACGTGACCTTCCCCTTACAAACCATGCTGCCTGTCACTAACTAGTCCATTTTCCTTCAAGTGTCTATATATCCTGTCCCTTAGTATCTTTTCCAAAAGCTTTCCCACCACTGACGTCAGGCTCAGCGGCCTATAATTTACAGGATAGTCCCTGCTTCCTTTCTTAAACAAAGGGATAACATTGGCTATTCTCCAGTCTTCTGGAACCTCGTCTGTGGTCAAAGAGGATGTGAAGATATCTCTTAAGGCCTCAGCTATTTCTCCCCTTGCCTCCCGCAAGAACTTGGGATAGATCCCATTCGCCCCTGGGACTTCCCTACCTTAATGTAATTTGGGATACTCAACACTTCATCCTTTGATACTTTGAGGTTCTCAAGAGAATTCACACATCTATCCATGACCTCAACATCCATCATGTCCTACTCTCTGGTGAATACTCATTAAGGATTTCACCTACTTCCTATGGTTCCACACATAACTTCCCTCCATTGTCCTTGAGTGAGCCTACTCTTTCTCTTGCTACCCTCTTGCTCCTAATATATGCATAAAAAGGCTTGATGGAAGAAATCAGTCGAAGTGCCATTCCAGACATTCAATTAAGGCTGATATTTCAGTGCAGGACTGAGTAAACACCACACTGTCAGGTATGCAGGGCGGGATTTTCCGTTCCTGAGTGTTGACGCCGGGGCAGAATTCAAGGACTTTCACAACAGCAAAACTGGCACTGAATCTGGAGCGATTCAGCAACTATGAAGGGGCTAGCACCAACGTCATGTGGAACACAATCGATTCCAATGCAAAATAGTGCGGGATCCGCTGGGTCTGTGATTGACACTTGGGAGGCTGACAAGCTGCAACTGCATATTCACATGCCAATCTCCATGCACACTCATCACAGCCAACAAGATGGCACTGGTTGTGCTGTAGCGCGCCCATACAGCTGGGGCCAGAGGGCACCTGGGGGTGGGGGGGCCTGGTGGGACACCTATATGACCCATGACCCTAAGTTCAAAGTGATGTGTTAGGCAGGTTGGTTCGACGTGGACTGCACTTGATTCAGTGTAGCGAGAGACATACCTCTAACACTGGAGAAGATCCAACACGATTCTATTCAACCTTTAAACTAATATACATGCTCAGCTGTGGGTTGACACTATACTGAATTGACTGGAGACCTAGTACTAGCCTGACCAGACATACTAGCTTCCGCATGGTGTTTGCACTGGCTGGCTCATGGACTCTGACTGTCTCAGTGGCTGGGTCCAGAGAGAGAAGGAAACCTAGTGCCCTCTGGCTTTATAGTGGTAGTGTCCTGTCTGGTGATTGGCTGCACTGTGCTGTGTGCTTACTGGTCATCCTGTGTGTCAATCACTGCCTGTCTGCACTCCATTATATACATGGGTGGATATCATGACACAAAGTGTGCACAGCTGCATGGCTGCCTTGCCGGCTGCAGCAATGGTGTTCTGTGCCCGTGCACCCTGGCCCCACAGCCCACCTCCTGGCCACCTCCCACTGCTCCCCCCGGCTCTGGCAGAAGCTCCCCGGCGAGCGGCACAACTGTCAGCAAACTGTGGCGATGTTGCACACTTTCCGTACCCCCTCGCTCTCCCTCAGCAACCACGGCGCCTGTTTCATGATTTTTAAAAGCACAAGTGAACTGCGCCTGCGGGAACTCGGCCCATTGGAGGTGGGGAATCGCAGAGTCCCCGGAGAATACTGCGTCTGGCCTGCTAATGATATGTAACCGGTGTTTACGGTACGTGCGTTCCGGAACGCATTGACGCCAGTGTCGAGGTGTCAGATAATTGCGATTTTGCATCAAATCGGCATCCACCGCGGTTTTAGCACCAGACTCTCTTCTGCGGCCAATCGTGTTCCACGATTTCGATGTCAGCCAGCGGAGAATCCGATCCGCAGTCTTTAATGAAATGAAAATCTCTTATTGTCACAAGTAGACTTCAAATAAAGTTACTGTGAAAAGCCCTTAGTCACCACATTCCGGCACCTGTCCAGGGAGGCTTTAAAGCAGACCCTGGCCTGCCTTGGTCTGCTTTAAAAGCCAGCGATTTAGCCCAGTGTGCTAAACCAGCCCCGATGTAAAGATTAGACTGTAAACAGAAGCCCCACTATTTCCTTCAGTGAAGGTAGAAGATTCCCCTGGCATTATTTGAAGACGAGCAGTGGGTGGTCTCGGTGTCCTGAACAGATCTTATTCCTCAACCTATATCTTCAGAACATTTCATCGGGCATTTAACTCAAAGCGGTTTATGAGATATTGTGCATAAATTGGTTGCTGTGTTTCCTAAATTACCATAGTGACAAAGCATTTAAGTACCTGTAATGTATTTTTGGACTTTTCAAGTCATGACAGGTACTGTGTCAATGCAATATTGGCGATCTGTGCAGAGAGCCAATCTGTGCCCTGTCACTTTGGCACTCTGAAAGGGTCTCAAATTCAAAGTCAACCAGCAGCCCTTTAACAGCCTCTGGTACATAATCAACTCACATCTGAGTTAGTTACGGCAGTCTATCAGGTGCTATGAATTGGGAGCACCACAGACATGGAGCTCCTTGGGCGCCTAACGCTTTGTGAAAATGGGAACAGCTAGGCAGATTGAGAGAAAGCAGTAAGACAGAACTGAGCACTGAGCATCAGCACAGATATGGGCAGAACAATCCTAATGTGATGCAGAGGCAGAACCAGGGCCTGTACCACACTGAACCATCAGTGATTCAGTCACGGGTAGTGATGCCGGAGATGGATGGAGTGCTGTTCACCTCAGGTGTAGGGCCATGCATTCTGAGTAGCCTTTCCGCAATTGATGGGATTACAGGTCATTTTTTCACTCACTTGTTACCCCTGCTCATTATTCCATTGCAGGAGGAGTTGCAAACTGTGAATACAGAGCGGCACTTGGTTGCTAGTACAGTATCTCTGTCCTTTCCACCACACTTTGTAAACGCATAAAATTGTCGGCGTTATCGATGAGAAGGTAACAGGGCCCCCAATAGCAACATCTCCCAGGAATGGCCTGAACATAAGTTAGTGCAGTCACTCAATAATTCTGAAGGGCGACCACGGCACTCTCTCCTCAACCCACAGCATGTTTTGTCTCAGACTGAAAATTCATACCGGGCTCCAGTAGATGAAGGAGATATCTCCTGGACCGCCCTGCTCAAACACGGAGATCAATGACTATTGATTTCGTACATCACCTACCATCTGAAAAATATTGGAAGCTGCCAGATGCGGGTGTTGTGAACACTCACTGTTGTCAACAGTGACCTGCATGTGCCTCTCCATTGGGAGCTGTCAGCCTTTACCGTAGTATGCACCGCCATTCTTTACACACTGGTCATTTATTTCATAGTGGAGAACAGTTCCAAGTGGCCCCTTCTGGAAACCCAACCACAAGACCACGGGATGCCAGTGAGCTAGTTGGCAGTGGCGGGCATCACTGTCAAGCTGGATCTGACTCTTCCACCACACAGACAAAAGTTCCAACAGGGGTCATAAAGAAGTGGTCACAGCGGGAACATGGCCCGATTTACCCCTCCTGAGACCAGTTGTAAACTCGGAGTTTTATTATTTGGCCCCTGGAAGAATTCTCAGTTTGATATTTACAGTGATTTGCTGAGAGATGAGAGATTCCTTGTTGAGAGACCGCAAGTGTGTAACCTAGTGCTGCGAGCCAGAGTCTTTCTTACACATAAATCATTTTAGGAAGCGGTGCGTGGTGGGGTGCATTCATATCTTCTCACGGCACACTGGAACACAACTTACAGAATCATTTCTGAAAGAGATACTTCTATTCTCAAGGACAGAGCTCCATATATTTCGAGAATATATGGCTCTATCCTCTGCATTATCGAATTTCATATTGGATTTACAGCTTTAACTGTAGTTCCATGATTCAGTGGTTAGCCGGGCGTTTTGTCAGTAAGGGTGGGAACAGAGGCTGTGTTATTATCCGATGTCTACAGGGTTCCTACAACATTTTTATGTGGTTGTATGCTGTCTTATTAAAATTCAACAATGTTAAGGTACCTCAGCAATGAGGTCACAGGGTCTCACTCTCCACAAACTCTAGGAGTGAAATATTCACTGGAAGTGGATATTTTCAATAATCTTTAATTTGCTGTTTACTTTTGCTGATCTCATTCTGCCTGGAAACCAAGTGGCCCTGTGCAGTTATATAATATATAACCACTATGCTGAATAAACAATGATCCTATAAAGTTACACAGTGTGCGAACCTTATCCTGAGTACACAGTGATTCTGGACAGTGACAGCCCCAATCCCACATTATTTAGATATCTCTCAGACAAGCTTACCTTTTTAAGTATGCCCCACAAAGTTAAATAGCTCGCAGAAGAACAAGTGCTTCGTTGAGGTGGTGGGATTCAGTCAGCATTGGTAAAAAATGAACCTGTTGGAGTCAGCACCTTTCGGAAGGGAGGAGGCAGAACGATAATTGAAAACAAATGTCTTGCATTGTGCTGTCAGAAAACAGCAGGCAGGGTTCATGGCACCAAACCTTCTGCACGCCTGCTATTACCTGATTTTATCAAATGTTAATAGGCAGGACTGACTCAATCGCCTCTGGCTCCATCCATTCCATCAGTGTTAGAACACCAGCCCCAACACTGGGACGTTATCTGAGACACAATGCGGAACACTTGGTATTAGATAAATTCCTGAACTTTCAACCAAAGTCAGACTGATGACACCAATTACATTAGGTCTCAATATTACCAATTATACAAGACAGATAGCTCAAATTGCACTCATTATTGGCTACATGCTGTGAATCCTGATGTTATACAATTGGAAACAGACTGATTCCTCAGGTTAACATGTGTGTCTAGGGAGGTGGGAGTGTGGAGAGAGATGCTGACCCTTTAGAGGCCCCAGGTTACTCCGAAACTCATACGCACACACAGCTGGATAATCACGTGTGCGCGGTCATACACACTCAATCCACGGGTAGACACCTCTACACACTCCCGCTGCACATATACAGAGATATTTGCCCCCCGTGGAGGAGACGGCAAGCTATTTGTCACCAGCAGGATACTGCTGAAATCAACGACAGTTTGCATGGCTTACCGATCCTGCCACTGGGGACCCTGCCGCGGGAGGTCGACTGTAAGATTCCGTGCGGAAAGGGCTGTAAAATTTTGATCAAGGTTTACTGATCAACACATTTGTTCAGCCTTCTAAACCCTTTTATCCAATTTGATAACTGACTGAACAATTTGATTTTCGCAACAGGGGTATGCACTTTTTGACACGTTACCAGCAATTTACCAAATCCGACATCCTGCCGCCAGTCACTTGGGCCAGAAATTTCAATCCTCTGTAGCTCTTCAGACCTCAGCTGGAAGCTCCAGTTTAAACTATTCTCAGAAACTTCAGATCAGGTCCTGAAATCCGCAGACAGGCTCAGAAAGAACAAGTAGAGGAAGAAAGACAAGGAGAATCTGAGTGAAAGAAACTAGACAGAATAACGACAAATATAAAAGAGGGTGAATAGTCCCCATCGGTAAAAGCAAATCCTTGGAACTAACCTGCTCCGAAAGAGCAGGTTGAGACCGGTTTCACATCGTGTCGTTTTACAGAGAGCCAGAAAATGCTGGTTACGTGGGATAATTAGGCTTGAAAATGATATCTATATGGTTCAAGAATCTGTTGACAATCTAATATGAAAAATGGACACTTCAATGAAAACCTGCCCATCACTTCCATAGCACAGTTCAATATGCTTCTCAGAATATATTCCAATTATATTCTGTTTAGATTGGTGCTGATTCTGTACCGTTGATGCATAACATTGTCCACAGACACTGACCAATCAACACTTGGGACATATATAATTCAATTTCCTCCTTACCACAGTTCCAAAAGGCCCCTACCTCTTCCTTCAAACACCATTGGGCACCCATGCTTTTGGCTGTTTTGCCTTAAGTTCTGTAGTTCCCTTCTATGGTCAATGTATTCACCATAATGCATGACACTGTAACCATTGTATCCACCTAATGTAACCTATGACCTGGAAGTGGTGATACGAGCTGCTACCAGGTACTGTACTGTAACCCCGGTGGGCTCCGCCTCTGGCTCCGCCCTCACCGGGGCCATATATAACCCGGCCACCTGCAGGTGGCACTCATCTGCACAACCGACTCTGGCTAGACAAGTTCATGACTAATAAAGCCGCTCACTCGCTCTCTCTGCCTCTCGGCGAATTGAAGGTATATCAATTTGTTAGTCATCGACAATGTAAGCCACTGAAAAGCCAGACAGGCTTGAACTCGACGGCCACGTGTCCGAAGCCAAGGAAATATGTGAACATTGGCTTTGATGCTTCGAGGCCTACATCGACTCCTCCACAACGACTCCCTCAGAGACCCTCAAACTGTGACTACTCCACGCTCGGGTGAGCCATCGAATCTTGGTAATGATTGAGAAAGCGGCCATGTATGACATGGAGGTCGCAACTCTCAAGGCACACTTCGTGAAGCCCGTAAATTAAGTGTTCGCCAGACACCTCCTCACTACTCGCCGTCAACGCGCCGGAGAATCGCTGGACCTTGACTCTACTCGTGAGGAACTGCAGCTATCGAGATGTGACGGCGGAGGAACATATGAACGCACAGATCCGGGACACCTATGTAGCGGGGGTCCGCTCAAACTATATCAGGCAGCGACTTCTGGAAAACGGGACCTCCGACCTGTGGGACATGGTAAAGCTAGCTACCTCGCTAGAGGTGGCCTACCAGAACCTCAGCGCGTTCCCGCGGGCTCGGCGAACCTGCCGTAGACACTATTGTCGCGGCCCCCGTCGGACCCGCCTACGTCGCAGGCCTGTGCCACGCGTCTGCCAGCCCAGCCCGGAGAACCACAGTGCTACTTCTGCGGCCAGGGTCAACACCCCCGGCAGCGCTGCCCAGCCCGCTCAGCGACATGCAGCGACTGCGGGAAAAAAGGAGCACTACGGAGAGTCTGTCTGGGCTGACCTAAGGCCCAGAAATTGAAAACGCACCAGACCTGACCATGGACTCGCAGCCCCACAGACTCCGCAATGCGGCTGCGTGCCTGCCCAGAACACCCCCTCCAGATGCGTCATCGGCATCGTGCGAATCGTGGGGGCCGCCATCTTGGCCATCGGCCCCAACACTGACCGACACATGCGACTCATGGGGGCCGCCATCTTGTGATTCCGCCGACCACGCAGGCTACCCACAGCTGGGCCCAGTGACCCTCGACCAGTCGCAGCCGAAACCGCTGAAGAACTCCATGATGGTCGTCCAGGTCAACAGGCACAAGACCCCCAGCCTCTTCGACTCCGGGAGCACGGAGAGCCTTGTCCACCCTGACACAGTAAGGTGCTGCTCCCTCCACACCTTCCCCGTCTCACAATCAATCTCCCTTGCCTCCGGGTCTCATTCGGTCCAGATCCGGGGGTACTGTATCGCCAATCTTGTGATGCAGGGCACAGAGTACATTCGTTTTAAGCTCTACATCCTCTCCCACCTCTGCGCCCCCCCTACTGCTCGGATTGGATTTTCAGTGTAATCACCGAAGCCTGACCCTACAGTTGAGCGGACTCGTGCCCCCACCTCACAGTATGTAGCCTCGCGACCCTCAAGTTCTCTCCCCCCCTTCACTCTTTACGAACTTCGCTCCTGACTGTACGCCCATTGCCACCAGGAGCAGGCGGTACAGCTCGCTAGACATGGTATTTATCAAGTCGGAGGTCCAGCGACTGTTGAGTGAGGGGATTATAGAGGCCAGCAACAGCCCCTGGAGAGCGCAAGTGGTGGTCGTCCGGACCAGAGAAAAGAACCGGATGGCTGTGGACTACAGCCAGACAATTAACCAGTTCACGCAACTGGATGCGTACCCCCTCCCCCATATAATGGAGATGGTCAACCAGATCGTGCAGTACCGTGTGTTCTCCACAGTCAATCTGAAGTCGGCCTACCACCAGCTCCCAATCCGCCCGGAAGAGCGCCACTACATTGCCTTTGAAGCAGCCGGCCGACTCTTCCACTTCCTCAGAGTTCCCTTCGGCGTCACTAATGGGGTCTTGGTCTTTCAGAGAACGATGGACCGAATGGTGGACCAGTACGGTTTGCGGGCGACATGCCCATAGCTGGATAACGTGACCATCTGCGGCCATGATCAGCAGGACCATGACACCAACCTTCAGAGGTTCCCCCAGGCCGCTCAATCCCTCAATCTTACATACAACAAAGAAAAGTGTGTCTTCCGTACTAACCGACTGGCCATCCTCGGCTGCGTCGTGGAGAACGGAGTCCTAACGCCCGACCCCGACCGTTTACGCCCCCTCACAGAACTCCCCCCTCCTCACAGCCTCAAGGCCCTAAAATTATACCTGGGGCTGTTCTCATGCTACGCCCAGTGGGTCCCCAACGACGCGGACAAAGCCCGCCCACTGATTCAAACCACCAGTTTCCCCCTGACAGATGAGGCCCGCTCGGCCTTCAGCCGCATCAAGGCCGACATCACCAAGGCCGCAATGCATGCGGTGGACGAGTCCATCCCCTTTCAGGTAGAAAGCGATGCTTCAGACGTCGCCCAGGCCGCCACCCTCAACCAGGCAGGCAGGCCAGTAGCATTCTTCTCTAGAACCCTCCACGCTTCCGAAATCCGACACTCATCGTTCGAGAAGGAAGCACAAGCCGTGCGGCACTGGAGGCAATACCTAGCCGGTAGGAGGTTCACCCTTGTCACCGACCAGCAGTCGGTCGCCTTCATGTTTGATAACGCACAACGCGGCAAAATAAAAAATGACAAAATCCTGAGGTGGAGGATCGAACTCTCCACCTACAATTACGATATCAGGTATCGTCCTGGCAAGCTGAACAAGCCCCAGATGCCCTGTCCCTTCGGGCTATCCACAATGACCTCTGTCACCCGGGGGTCACCCGGCTTACCCACTTCATTAAGACCTGCAATCTGCTCTTCTCCACCGAGGAGGTCGAGGCAATGACCAGGGACTGCCAGGTCTGCGTGGAGTGCAAACCGCACTTCTACCGACCAGACAAGGCCAGCCTGGTAAAAGCCTCTCGGCCCTTTGGACGCCTAAGTATCGATTTCAAAGGGCCCCTCCCCTCCACCAACCGCAATATATATTTTCTCACCGTCATCGATGAGTACTTCCGCTTCCCCTTTGCTGTCCCCTGCCCCGACCTGACCTCGGCCACCGTAATAAAGGCACCGCACAGCATCTTCACACTGTTTGGTTTCCCTGTCTACATCCACAGTGACCGGGGTACATCATTCATGAGCGATGAGCTATGCCAGTACCTGCTCAGCAAGGGCATCGCCTCCAGCAGGACGATGAGCTATAACCCGCCAGGAAACGGGCAGGTGGAGAGGGAGCATGCGACGGTATGGAAGGCCGTCCTTCTGGCCCTCAGGTCTAGAGGTCTCCTGACCCCCGCTGGCAGGAGGTCCTCCTCGACACCCTCCACTCCATTAGATCACTCCTCTGTACAGCCATGAACGAGACCCCTCACGACAGTTTGTTTATTTCCCCCAGGAAGTCATCTCTGGGTTTCGCTTCCATCTTGGCTCACAACTCCGGGACCTGTCCTTCTCCGGAGGCGCATGAGGAGCCATCACCGACCCCCTGGTCCGAGAGGGTCCAGCTGCTCCATGCCAACCCCCAGTATGCCTACATCGTGCACCAGGACGGACGGCAACATACGGTCTCCTTATGAGACCTGGCACCAGCTGGTTCCCCTGCCAACGCGCCCCCCCCCCCCCACCTACCCCACACCCCAACAGTGTCCAACATGCCGGACTGAGGCTCAAGCTCCAGACAAAACGCCCCTGGTGTCACCACCTGCAACAACCGTGCCCACCGCACCGCCAGAGCTGAGGAGGTCGAAGAGAACGATCCGGCCTCCAGAGAGACTGAATATGTAATGACCCCACGTCACCCCCGCTGGACTTGATTTTTTTAACAGGGGGTGAAAGTGGTGAATATATTCACCATAATGCATGACACTGTAACCATTGCATCCACCTAATGTAACCTGGAAGTGGTGATACGAGCTGCTTCCAGATACTGTACTGTAACCCTGGTGGGCTCCACCTCTGGCTCCACCCTCACTGGGGCCATATATAACCCGGCCACCTGTGGGTGGCACTCATCTGCACAACCGACTCTGACTAGACAAGTTCATGACTAATAAAGCCTTATGTTCACTCACTCTCTCTGCCTCTCGGCGAATTGAAGGTATATCACCTTCTTAAAAACCTCTTTGCTTCTCTCCCTCTCTCCTCTCCTTTAAGAACAAAAGCTGTCGACCTCACCTTAACCCAGATATCAACAAACAAATAAAAAGGACCGGGGATGTCAGTGGGAAGCTATTGTCACACAACTGTATGTTTGCGGACAGTGAAAATGTCTCTGATTTCGACATCTGCAGAAAATGTCACTGCTCAAAGTGACTGATCTGGGAGATACTCTGAAATCTGGGAGGGGAGGAATGTCTGGGCCAGGATTCTCCGATCCCACGCCGGGTGGGAGAATCGCCGGGGGGGGGGGGCTCGCGAATCGCGCCACGCCGCTCCGATGCCGGTTTGTTTATTCTCCGGCGACTAGAGAATCGGCGCCATTTGCGCAGCGCGGTGCTGGTCGGGGGCCATTGAAAGCTACTCCGGTGACTCTCCGTGCTCGATGGGCCGAGTGCCCACCGAGTCCCGCCTGCGCTGTACACGCATGGTCCTACCCGGCAGGACCTCGGCGTTCTGGCTGTGGGGGCCATCCTGGAGTGGGGGCAGGGGGAGCCGACTCCAGGGTGAGGGCCTCCACGGTGGCCAGGCCCACGTTTGGGGACAACCGAACGGCGGGCGGGCTCATTCCGGGGGGGGGGCCTATGTTCCTCTGCGCCGGGCCCCTGTAGGGCTCCACCATGTTGCCCGCAGGGCAGCGTGGAGACGGCCGTGGCATGCATGCGCGGACCCGCGCCGGCCGTGGCAGGCCAGCTTTCGGTGCCAGAGCAGCGCACAGCACTCCGTCACCATTCTAGCCGGCTAGGAAGGGGTGAATGCCTGTGCCTGGAGGCCCGTTGACACCGGCGTCGCTCGCGCTGGTTTTGACGCCGGCATCAACACTTGGCCGGGATTTCACAGAATCCTGGTCCTGGAGTTTTCCCCAGAATACAGTCACATCCCAGAGTAAAGCATAAGTTCAGGAAGGCGAGGATATGACTGTCATGGAGCTGGGGAGGGAGTTATAGCAGAAGTTGCAAAGGTGGTTGCACAGACACCGGTCGGCCAGGTGGGATGTAACTGGCTGCCTGTAAGAGCAATGGGAAAGACCTGAAGGGCAGTCACAGTGGTGAGTAGGCCGGAATTCTCCAGCCATTCACTGACAGTGGGATTCTCGAATTCCGCTGGCAGCATGGGGTGGCTTCAATGGGAATTCTGCTGCAGGGAAAAACCCAGAAGAATCCCACACTTAAGTGACAGTGGCTCAGAAAACTGTCAAGGCAGGCCGAAGAACAGAATAGTAATCTGATTGTGTCAATTGTATAAGTGGGGGGCATAGAACCCTCTGCAGTCAGAAATGAGCCTGAAGAGCTATACTTTACCAGGGAAAGGTTTATATTCAGGTGGCTTGTAGAAGATGATAAAAAGTTTGATTGCCATGGTCCACACCAGAACAGCCAAAAGGTAAGAACAGGGGGCAGGGCGAGCAGGGTAAACAGTGGGAGTTGCAAAAATTTAGAAACGGTCCTCAAGGGTCCTGGGATTTCAATGTCTGAATTATCGCCTGGGCAAGGTTCAAATTGTCCGAGGCACAGACGGTTCACACAAGTTAATGTATGAACACAAGGCTTGTGCAGTAAAGAGATGCTCCTCTTCATGGGACACTGGTGACTGAACAGGAAGGGTAAGAGTTTAAACTTTTCATATTGGGGGCGGGTACGGACAGAAAAATGAAACTTCCTAAATATAAGGGGAACAGGAAAAGAGAGCACAGGACAGGCATAAAGAAGGAGAGAAAATGGCCAAGGAATGGAAAGAGTTATAGAACATAAGAGTATCAAATTGTTAAAAATAAAGAATGAGAAACTGTGAAAAAGATTAGTTAAACTGTCTGGGCTGCAATGCACACAGTGTCCGTAATAAAAGAGAAAATGACAACAATAAATCATTCTGAGGTACAGGGTATGGAGGCGGAATAGCAAGTTTCTGGAATCTGGATTTCGCCCAAGTTTCAGAACTTTAATTTCTCCATGGCCAGATTTTTATGTTGCTCGGAGTGCATTAAATTGCTCGAGAAGGTATCGGGTGTGTCCCAACGTCGGTGTGCACCCGTGTAATAGTTCAGTCGGTGGATACACGCAGGAGTCAACAGTTAGGCAGCAGGTTAAAGGGGTGAAAAGTCCAATTGCCTGGGATTTTACGGTGCCTGTGCAATTTCTCGGTTGGCACACGGGCAACATGGGCAGGCGACCACTCCGTTTTTTCAAATTTCTCATCCAAAGGCGAGGTAAACGGGGTCAGGATCACTGGCTGTGTGAGGTGTCAGGAGTTGAGGGTCGAGTTTGCTGCAGCGATAATGTTGAGATTTCAGACCATTTCCTCTGGTTTCTTGTGAGGTTATCTGCATTGTTAACCTTGTTCTGAGGACTATTTTGTTCCAGTAATTCAGCTGGAGCATTTCTGCCCATTGCAGCCTTCAGTGCACGGGGCAGAGCCATCTGCATTTCAGGGCATGGGGGATTGTGTAATCCACTGGGGGCATCTCCTCTTGGGGGGGGGGGGGGGGGGGAGAGAGGGGCAGAGGGGAGAAGAGACGGTGTGTCCACAGGCAGCTTCGCTGGGAGAGAGGCGCAGGAACAGGGGGTGCGGGGCCAGTAGAGTGGGCAAGGTGGACGGGCCTGCAGAAGATGTCACTCTCCAGCTGCCAGAGTAGAGGCAGTGATCCAGCTACCTCACCATGCCCGCGGTCCAGTGCTGCAGGAGGCTCCGCCTCTCTAGGGAAACCGCAATATCATTAGGCCACATGATTGGGCTGGTGATCACCTCCAACTGTGTGGGTGGACACCCAATGGCAGCGGCTCTGAAGGTCACAGTTACCCTCAGTTTTTATACATCTGGACTTTTCCAGGGGTCACTGGGGGATCTGACTGGAGAGTCCCAATCAGCTGTGTATAACTGTGTGAAGTTCGTGACTGATGCTTTCTTCAGACAGGTCCCCACATTCATACATTTCCGGACAGGCTAAATATCTGGCATAGTTACCCAGAAACAAAACAATACTGTGATGAAATGAACTAAAGTCGTCCGTGAAAACCCACCGTGTGCTCACAGTGCCTGACCCACCCTGCCCTCGCTGGCAGCAGCATTGGAGGCAGATTGCTGACTCTGCTGCCCTGTTGGTTTTGATGACCTTGGCAGTCATCCTCTGGTCTGTGGGGCTGAGCAGGCACCGCCTTTAGGGTGCACTCAATGACATGGCTGGGCACCGCTCAGTTACCACGCACTCGGGAGGTGCCACAGTCACTGGTAGAGGGGCAGAGGAGCTGCTGCCCTTGCCCTGAGCCCACAGAGACAACAGACAGCTTGTCTGTCAGCATGAGGTGTGTTTGGACCTTCCCGCTTATCAATGATGGACAGGCCTCAGCCCTCGGTGCCTCATCCCTCTCTCACACTGGCCATGGCCTCCTGAGGTTATTGCCTTTGTGAGGCCTACAGGCCCGAGCGCAAACCCAGAAACTCCTAATTCTGCTCCCGGGCTCTCCATGCGAGCCGCCTCTCTCTCAATGGAGAAGGCCGTGTGTTTGATGCTCAGGGTCAACGTGGTGTTCAAGCTCTGCATGGACTTCTCCATGACAGAGGCCATAGCACTCAGACCCTCAGGGATCTCTGCCAGATCCCTCCGCTCATCCCACTGAACATCCAGCATCTTCCACCTGATGGACAACTCCAGAGGCTCGTCACCTGCCTTGGGCTCAGCACGGGTGCTGGTCTCCAACAATCCTCCGACTGTCGGATTCTGAGCACTGACTGCCTCTGCCAACACCTCCAGTGAGTGTGATGTACCCTCACCACCTCACCCCTGCACTGCCAACTAAGCCAAAGCACCATAGCCCACCAAAATGCCTGTATCTGTGCTGGTGCTCGGTGCAGAGAGTGGATGTGACCACGCGCATTGCTTGGCGGTTCCTCTCCGGGGTCAGTGGCGAGTGCTGAAGATGGTACTTCTGAGGGAGATGGCACATCCTGACCAAGTATCTGTATAAGCATGAAGGTAGTTTGCCTCAATTGACATGTGCCTCATTGACGCCAACTTATGGGAACTCTGGATTTGCCCTTCTCACTGCAGATGCCACAAGCCAGCCATTCCTGCACATTTCCCAGTCTCTCGCGTTCCACTGCACTCTGACCATCCGCCCACACCCGCGCCTCTCCGACACCTGAGGATTTTGCTTCTCACTCACCTTCCCAGTCCAGGACATCCATCTCAAATATAGATAGGGTCCAGATATTGGGAATCCCCCCCCCCCCCCCCCCCCGTTCTTATGTGTTCTAGCACATTATGGCTTCTCTTCTCCAAAAGGTGACCAAGTTCAAAAGTTGGTCCAGCCTTTACCTGCTCCACCAGTCCAGCCCCGCATGTCTCCCCCGAAGAAGGACCAAGTTCATGTGCTCATCACACTGGGACTCCTCCCCTTCCATACACACCAGGTGAACCAGCCACATCTCCCAGCTGAAACATGTATAGGGATGTGTGCCCTTTGGCACTATCCTTCCCCACCTCTGAGTGCACTGCAGCAGATTGTAAGGAACTGGCTACATCCTTGTCTGATTCGTGTTTCTCTTTTCAATCCATGTCCCTGCAACATTGCAGTTTGTTTTCAACCTGCAGACTTTGGTCAAACTGAAAACACCACGGTCTAATGTACTGACCCAGATATCCCCTTGATGCTCTATGGCACAGCCCAAGCTGTCATTTAGATGGTTTTGGCAAGCAGCCAATCGGTGCCTCTGAGATTCTGGGACATTTTTTGTTCTCGTTTTGGATTGGTCAAGCTTGTCAAAGAGTTGCTGGAATGTTCTGGAACAGCCAGGCAAGCTCCATTTTGTTCTCAGTTTTGTGCAGTCTTGGGAAGCAGCACACAGCAGGACTCTCTCTTTGTCTATCAGCTTTCGGCCTGGTGATTTGAATGTTTCCAGACAGCCTGGAAGCGGACAGCAAGTCGACATTTTCTATCCTGATTAAGAATTGTGAAGCAAGTGCTCCAAATTCTCTGTCATCTATTCGATTTTTCAGAGTAAGGAGAGGGGCTGTTTAAAAGCCCACTTAAAACCCTCATGCTGAACGCTGTAGTTTCAGCTCAGTGAGGCTGATAGACCATCTGGTGGCACAAGATAGAATTTCACAGACCACATAGAGTGAATACTCAATGTGAAGACCCCAATGGTTAAATGTGAAAGTGCCTTGCCAGGGAGTATTCTCCAGCCTGCAGGTTCCAGTTGAAGACCACCATTAGAAGATCGCTGGCTACAAAGACTGCCGCCTCGGCAGCAAAGAACCATCTCATGCCTTTTAATCCCTGTTATTTTCAATCCTTCTCTACCCCTATCATATGTTTGTCTTGTGTGTGTCTGGGTGGAGGGTGGGACAGGGTTTGGGGAAGAGCTAGATTGGCAAACCATTGTTCCATTCTTATAACTTGTTCCTTGTTATAAATAAACAGATTTTTAATGTTTTACTTAGAAACCTTGTACCTGTAACTGATTGAAGCAGGAAAAAAGCAAGTTATTGGTTGTTTCACTTGTGTTGAGACTGCGGGGTCGGTGGGGCTAGATATGACCACACACTTGCCAGGGTGTCATAACAATATCCCCACCCTCCAAGACATCTGCACTCAGCCCCATGCCAAGTTGGCACTCACCTTTGCAGAGTGCAGCAGATGATTGAACCATTTCGACTGGATCCACGTGTGGCGCACCACATCGTGCCCACTCCCTGGGCAGCCACCACTACCCAGGCCTCCTTTGGTGGGGTGGCTGCCTCTCGCCATCCTGTGTGAGACGTATTTCATGCCAGGCACTCAGTGCCTCCACTGGAGCGCACAAGCTGCCATATGCGAATCGTGGGAGTGAGCGCCACACCCACCAGGTGCTGAGGCATCACATAAATCTTTGACTCTCTCATCTACAGCTCCCTTAGGCTCCTCCCCAGCACCTGGCCACCTTCAGGGAGCTGGTTGGTCTTGTTTTATAACCTCTCCCTCCCCTGAGTCTCTATTGGACCCAACGCTCGCCACGTTCCCACTGCCGCTGGCCGTGTTGTGCCAATGTCCGGCCGTGTTTCATGCTGGCTGGCCCTTAACTGGGCTGCTAGCGTGAAATCAGGTCATTCCAGCATTCCCGGATGGAAGTGAGCACCGTAGCCAATTCCAGACCCACCAATCGGTGAGTGCAAAATTCAGACCTTGAATCCGAATCCAGATTTTCCATATTCTGGAAGCTGAATCTCCTAATGTTCTGGAATGCAGAATTTCCCAAACTTTGAATTCCCTTTTGTTCCCAAATCTAGTTTCCTTTGCACTAATCAATCTGGAATTCCACCTTGTTCTTGAATATAGATTCTCTTGCATTCCTAAATCTAGGATTTCCCCCTTTGTTCTTGAATCCGCCCCCCCCCCCCCCCCCCCCCATCCCTCCCACCCACATTGGTCCAGAATATGACATTTCCTGGTGTTACTGAATCCGGGTGTCCCCCTTACTCCAAAATGTGGATTTTCCAGGATCTAGAGTTGGGTAACAATTCTGGTGAATTCACTTTGTGCCACCGTGTTGACCAATGTAGCTCTGTGCTCCCCCACGCCCCACCTATCATCAGCATATTGGACTCATACTGCACAATGGGATTGGCACATGGGGCGTGAGGCCCCAATGGCTGGTAGTTGTGGAGCATGTGGCTGTGCCTGCATCCTGAGCTGGAGAGTAGGCCTGAACCAGGCCGGGACTGCAGTATAGACAGTGCATCAGTCGAGCTCTGCAAAAAGATGTGGCGACTATCGACTTCAGTCAGTGTACACTTCTGAAATAAACAGCACGAGTGTAGCATCAAAAGCTTCAAACTCAGCGGCTGATATTGTTCTCCCACTGTCAGGTGAAGCAAACTCTTCAATTATTCACATTCTGAGGCTGCAAAGTCTTCGGGATATCAACTCCGTCTCAGGTCTCTGGGAGAATGAAGGAGGATTTCTGGAGGATAGCACACAATACACCGCAGGGAGCGGCCTTTCTACTTTACTGAGCAACGCTGAGTCAAAATGATGTTGCTTAGCTTTATGTGGGGCGCAGCTGCAAATTCCAGCAGGGTAATACCCATCCTCCAGCCACATGAGCCAGCAAAACATACAGATGGAATGATTGACCCAGAGAATGGTTCTGCACTGGGACAGGACATTTTTCACATTGAGCTTCCAATGGTGCATTTCTCCACATGAAGTTTAACCCCATCCTCCAGCTCCCTCACTGTAAACTGAAAAAAATCCTATTCCTACAAACACGAGGTAGATACAGATTAAAGCTCCCACTGCACTGTCCCATCAAACATTCCCAGGGCAGCTCAATTAATGGGGTGAGAGACAGAGTAAAGCTTGCGATGAATGTAGGAATTTCAGATATATTGTATTATATGTATTTGGTATAGTAAATGTTAAAAGCCTGGGTTGTGTGTATGACTGCTGCAGTAGTGTTTTTAAAAATCCTGGTTTTCCAGACAGCTAGGCGTTTTAGCAGCCAGAGGTGCAAGTAAAGCATCGCAAAAGTTTAAGCTAATGGATTTTTGTCCATATTAAGAGGGTTCCCTGCGGAATAGTTAATTCGAGACATTTGTGTTAACAGGAGGAGCCAGGGTTGAAACAGTCAGGTGTTGTCGGTGGAAAGCAAGCTGAGACGGACTGTGGCTGAAACATCTCTGGTCACGGACACCAAATACACCTGTTATGGTCCTGGAACAGTTCCGGTCATCAGAACGATTCTTCGATCACTCCAGTTTGGCAACAAATGTTCAAAATTTTGTACACCATCTGAAATCAATTTTTTCTCTCTTAAGCAGGAATGTCTGTGTTGTCCTTAACCTCCTCAAAATGGTGGAAGGAGTCAAATGGCCTCCGACATCAACGACACAGAACAGCAGGTTCCCACGAGGTTCACCAGTGACTAGACTCTTGACTGGGACTTCAGCTCTGAACCATCTTCAGTGTATGCAGAGCCGGTTAATCCGATTCCTTTTTTTTTTAACAAACAATTTTATTGAGGTATTTTTTGGCATTGTAAACAGTTACAGATTACAGAAATATGCAAACAACAACGGAAAACCAGCACTTCAACCAAACCATAGTGCACATAACCGCTCCTCTCCCATAAACACTACCCGCCTATTTATCCCTCCCACTCTACTCCAACCTCCCCCCCCCCCACCCCCCCCCGGCTAACGTTCAATCTCCCGCAAAGAAGTCGAATGGTTGCCACCTTCGGGCGAACCGCAGTACAGATCCCCTCAAGGCGAACTTGATTTTTTGGTTAATCCGATTCCTTTGTGATGACAGCAGGAGTTCTTCTTTCGTTGTACCAGCCAAATCTTCAGATGAGCACCGCCATGTTCTGAGCGGAAGGGGCACAGGAGAACGATGACCCCCCCAACCTCAGAGTCCAACAATCGCTGTCACACAACGGGTGAAAATCTTGACAGTGAAGCTTCACCTGAAACGTACAGCAGTTGGTTGATGCTGAAGCAAGAGAGCAGCGAATGCTCACTCACCAAATCACACATCAGCAAACCACAATGGCACAGAAATGGACATGGTGTAGCGAGGGAAGGCAGACTCCGTGTTGAGCTCGTGGAAGAGGGCTGTTCAAATATGAGGGAGATACACCTTCAACTCCCAGGAAAGTTATGGTGGATAACATGGGAGAAGAGAAGAAAGTCTGGGCGGGATTCTCCGATTGGCGACGCTGAAATCGCGTTCGGCCGGAGAATCTCCATTTACGGCAGAATCGGGAGCGGCATGGTATTTGCGATGCTCCGCCCCCTCA
The DNA here is from genome assembly GCF_902713615.1 of Scyliorhinus canicula. NCBI lineage: Eukaryota > Metazoa > Chordata > Chondrichthyes > Carcharhiniformes > Scyliorhinidae > Scyliorhinus > Scyliorhinus canicula. The sequence continues at coordinate 40,525,539 of NC_052160.1, read as the reverse complement.
AGAACGGTGTAGTACACCCATACATCACGCAAATCCCTCCCCTGATGCTCCGTCCACGATGGCCGAGTCCCCAATGGCGAGTTGGCTGCGGACTGTGGCCAGTGCCGACACGGTCGGCGGGGGGGGGGGGGGGGGGGGGGGGGGGGGGCTTCGGCGGAGGCTGGGGGGACTGGTGGTGGGTGGTCCGGGAGTGGCAAGCCTGGTTACAGGGGGACAGTTTTTGGCAGTCTGGATCCGCGTGTGGTCGCGCCATGTTGCACGGTGCAGCCGGCGCCTTGCGCATGCGCGGCCACGGACCCAGCCATTCTCCGGCCGTATCCACGGGTAAATGGCTCTACGCTGCGCGGCTGCTAGCCCCCAACAGGATGGAAGATCGGTGCGGGGACGACCCCAACTTTCTGGTCGTAAGACCAGACGGATCCTGCGGACATAGCTGCAGGACCGGAGAATCCAGCCCCCCAAGTCTACTCCATGAATGAATAGAGTCAACATTCCCTTGGAAGGAATGGGAAATGGGACAAATCCAGGATGTCCAAACGAAGCAGAGAAATTCAACAAGATGGAGATCAAATAGCAACTCAGATGTAAATAACCAAGTTCCAGAGCAACAGAACACTACAACGTCAACTCCAAACGAACAAGGTCTGCCCAAAGCAACATGAGTCCCACCACTGTTTCCAATATGACAGCAACAAGAGCTGGAAAATAGACAAGCCTCCAGAATGTATAAAGTCAGAGACTTGTGGGGGAGGGGTGGATGGAGAAGGGGTCAGCACATAAAGAAAGACTGTAGTGTAAATTTGTTGGCTAAAGATCTGGGAAGAGGTGTAGTTTAAGATGTTCAGTTTAACAAGGGTTGCTGTGGGCTTGGGGAACAGTAGCTCCCCCATTGTGATATAGAGAATGACATGATAGTTGACTGTATGTAGAGGAGTCTGGGTGAAGTCAACATATAGCAACAAGATAGTGCTATACCTTGGAGGTATGTATAGTTTGTGATAACAACAAACTGTTTATGTTCAACCAGATACGCCTCCAGACCTCCAGAAGTGTCGCAGGATGCTGTGGGAGACAAAAGCTGAGATTGTAGGGGCTCTGACACTAATTTTCACATTGCTGCAGGAGATGTGCTAGAGGACTGGAGGACAGTTAATGTGGTGCTATTATTCAAGAAGGGATGTACGGATAAACCAGGTGATTACAGGCCAGTGAGGCTAACATCAGTGGTAGAGTAATTGTTGGAAAAATTTCTGAGGGACAGAATTAATCGCTACTTGGAGCGGTAAGAATTAATCAAGGATATCAGCATGGCTTTGTCAAGGGGAGATAAGGTCTAACAAATTTGATTGGATTTTCCAAGAAGGTGACTAAGTGTGTAGATGAGGGCAGTGCAGTTGATGTAGTCTACATGGACTTCAGTAAGGCTTTTGATAAGGTCTCACATGGGAGACTGATCAAGAAGGTACGGGCCCATGGGATCCAGGGCAATTTGGCAAATTGGATCCGAAATTGGCTTTGTGAAAGGAGGCAGAGAGTGATGGTCAAAGGTTGTTTTTGTGACTGGAAGCCTGCGTATAGTGGTGTTCCGCAGGGATCAGTGCTGGGTCCCCTTGCTGTTTGTAGTGTATATTAATGATCAAGTAGGAGGTATTATCAGTAGGTTTGCAGATGTCACAAAAGTTAATGCATGGTAAATAGCGAGGAGGAAAGCCTTAGATTACAGAACGATATAGATGGGCTGATCAGATGGGTAGAACAGCGGCAAATGGAATTTAACCCAGAAAAGTGTGAGGTGATGCATTTTGGGATAACTAACAAGGCAAGTGAGTGTACCTTAAAGAAATGGGTGTTTATAAATGGGTGTGTGTATAAATATCTGTAGTGAGAGTACCTTTAAGAAATGGGTGTTTATTACTGCTGTGATGTTAGAGAGTGGGTGGAGCTGGGATGTCTGTCAGCTTTTTACTTTCGCTTTAGGCTTTTTGCTGCAGGGTGGGTTTGGTTTCATTTTAGTTTTGGAGAAGCTGCAATCACAACAGGATGGGTGTGAATCTCTACAAGCTTATGAATGTCCATTTGCTGATTTCAACGTGGTAACTGTTCTCAGTAGTGAAGTTAAACCTGAGGTGCTTCTGTTCAAGGTTTTGTTTTAAGTCTTATGGATGTTAAAAGGAAAGCTCAAGGATTACTTAGTGTTGTATTCTTTGGGGGTTGTATTTGAATTGATGGTTGCTAAGATGTTCACTGTATGTTTTAAAAAGGTTAACTTGAGTTCATAGAATAAATATTGTTTTGCTTTAAAAAATACTTTTCCATTTCTGCTGTACTATCGAGTGGGCCGTGTGCTCACCATACCACAATCTATTAAAAGTTGTGGGTCAGGTGAACTGCATGATACACTTTGGGGTTCTCTAAACCCTAACCCATAACAACACAATGAATGGTGGAATGCTAGGAAGTACAGAAGATCAAAGGGACCTTGGGGTGCATGTCCAGAGATCCCTGAAGGACAGGTACATATGATTAAGAAGGCAAATGGGGGACTTGTCTTTAATAGCTGAGGCATAAAATATAGGAGCAGGGTGGTTAGATGGAGCTGTATAAAACACTCGTTCGACTCAGCTGGGGTACCATGTACAGTTCTGGTCACAACATCATAGAAAGAATGCCATTGCACTAGAGAGGGTGCAGGAGAGATTCACTAAGTTGTTATCTGGACTGGAGTATTTCAGCTATGAGAACAGAATAGATAGGCTGGGGCTGTTTTCCTTAGGAGCAGAGAAGGCCGACGGGTGCCTGATAGACGTGTGCAGATTTCTGAGGGACATAAATAGGGTGGATAGGAAGGAACCTTTCCCCTTAGCAGAGGGTTAAGTAACCAGGGGGCATAGATAAGTTAAGGGACAGTAGATTTAGAGGTGATTTGAGGAAAATCTTTTTCATCCAGAGGGTGGAGGGAATCTGGAACTCACTGCCGGAAAGGGTGGTTGAGGGAAGAACTCTCACAACATTTAAGAAGTATTTAGATGAGCACTTCAAATGCCACAGCATACACGGCTACGGACCACGTGCTGGAAAATGGGATTAGACTGGATAGATGTTTGATGGCTGGCTCAGACCCAATGGGCCGAAGGGTCTCCTTTTCTGCGGCAAAACTTTATCACTCTGTGACCTCTTAGTGAGACACCAGACAGCCTTCCATCAAGAGGCTGCTGTGGGGAGGGGGGGGGGGGGGGGGGGGGGGGGGGAGAGAGAGAGAGAGAGAGAGAGAGAGCCTGATTTCCCATCGGGAGAAGAATCTACAACCACAAGAGCCAGCCAGATCTGGTGAATGTATGACACAGCGTTACTAACACATTCCAGCTGGATGTTGGTGGATGTAAAGTAACATATTTGAGCATTCTGGTGCTGGATATATGAGTGAAAGGTTGAATTGCTGGGAGTAAATTAACAAGATGCTGTATTTTATGAATATTTTTCCTCTTCTTTTCTTAGATTTGTAATCATTTGCTGCATCTATTTTAATTTTCCTGTCATCATTTTAAATCTGTGCCGATGTTAGATCTGTAATCCTGGGGAAATAAATTCACTTCATTAAACATAACAACATTTTGTCTGAGTCGATTTGTTCTTGTAATTTTCAAGTTAAAATAACTACACTCGGGTGTCTTATCAAAAATAGAAACTCCTATAGTCCTGTGAAAACTGTTGCTGATTTGTGTGCTTAATCAGTAACTTGTATACTCTGTGTCACACAGGCTGTCCGGCCTAGTCGCTGGCAGCCAAGTCCTCAAATAGGAACTCATTTAGCAGGCTGGATTCTGTGGAGTTGCTCCCAGAGAGACATAAATCATTCTTTAACCAGCACATACCTTCGGCTAACATTTACACAGAGCTCAGAACTTCCATTGAAACAGCTAAAACATTTCAGATCAAATCTGTCAATAATGTGTAAGAATACCTGAGCACCTGGAGGAAGTATAGAAGTATCGTGAAGAAAATGGAGTTAAGTTGTCCCGCTGACTCTTCTTCAAGCTTCTGTTGCTATGGTAGCTCATCAAAAGCAGTTTTGACTACATGGCAGATTTTTCTACATCTCTCTGACAATGTATGAACAAGTTGTACATATTGATAAAGTAGAGGCAATAAAACAAGTGGAGTGATTGATGACAGCCTTCATTTTCAGGAGCATTCACGCCCTGGGCTAAGATGTAAAATACACAGCAGTTGTGGGTTGTTCATTACCATGGTGCTGTGTGAGTCCAGGCCTGCCCAAAGACGGCTTATCTAGTGAGGAGCTCCCCTGCACCTCATTTACTCTCTTGATCAACTTGGCCTCTGACCTTCAGCCTCTGTCTCCATTGCAAACTTGCGTGCTCCTCTCTGTTCTGTTGATATTTCTATCTACAGCCTTCCACAGAACATGCTTCTTGGGTATCTGAAGCTGCAATATGACATCCAATTTTCCTCCTCTATTTTGCAAACCAGTCTCATCATAATACATGAATAGAAGTCACAATATGAATAAGGCCAATGGCCCAACAGGTCCATTGTTACCCTTCAGACGGAAAAATAATCCTGATCACGGCGGGATTCTTATTTCCCGCTGGCAGGGCACCCCCACCCGTGGGTTTCCTGGTGGTGTGGGCTGGCTCCAATGGGAAACCCTACTGACAAGAGGCAGGAAGAGAGAATCTCAGCAGTGAATAGTGCACCACCAAGAAACACACAGCTCGGGACCAAAGAATCCGGCCCCACATTTATCCAACCTGTTTCTCTTAAAGTCCTTTCCCTCATCCACCTGACCAATCTAATCAGAAATATTACCATAGTTTTCTTTCTCAACCACAAACCTTGGTAGTAGCCTCAAACATCTATGTGCGATTAAGTCTTTGACCCGAAAGATGGTTATAGTGACTATGTTAGAATCAGCAAGATCCATTGATTCAGCATAGGACAGAGGTACATACAGAAAGTAATGGACTGGAAAAGAACCCTCTGATCCATCCAGCCTCTCCCACATAAGTTGCGATACATTGTGCATTGTAATAAATACACAGCCCACCCCACCTGACAGCGTGACCTCCTGCAAGATGCAAAAAAAAAATCCAGAAAAGACCCGAGCTAAATTGGGTGGAATGACATTTGGGAAATTTCTCTTCAACTCATTTCAATGATCAAAAGGAGTCCAGACCTTTAATTCCCTCCAGTACCTATCCTTTTGTAAAAGGTGATGTGGAGTCCAGCCAGGAAAAGGTCCATCTCTCGCGTGAAAGAATTCAGAAAATTGACATCCGCAGAACAAAACGACATTTCAAAGATCCATTAATCTCCAGGAAAAGAACCACCGCCTGCCATCTTCGGTCTGACCTAAAATCGTGACACTTGGTCCTCCCTGAACTTAAATTCAAACCAATTGTCAAATGGAACACAATCTATATTTTTGATCAACCTTGGTCAGATCACCCCCGAGTCCACCAAAAGTCTACTTTAAGTCTACACTTTTCCAAAATATAGGGTTCCAACTCTTTTACTCTACCTCAACAATCAATCTGTTTTGTATAAGGGAACCCTCCTCTGCAACATTTCAAAGCTTCAACATCATCCACCATGTGTGCAGACCAAAATTGGATTCAGTTTTCCAAGTGAGGCTTCACCAAGTTCTTGTACAAGGCGAAGATAGATAGCGGGCGGAATTCTCCGACCCCCGCGCCAGGTCGGAGAATCGACGGCGGGCCGCGCAAATCGCGCCACGCCGCCCCGTGCCGGGACGTGATTCTCCGCAGAGCGGAGAATCGGCACCATTGGGGCCGGCGTGGTCGGCGCGGCGGCGGTCGGGGTATGCGATGACTCTCTGCCCCGGGCCCGCATGGGCCGGCGCACCAATTCTCCGGCCCGGATGCCGCCGTCATCAAAAAGCCGAGTCCCGCCGTCGCCGTTCTGACATCCTCCGAGCCGGCGGGACCTTGGCGTTGAAGGGGCCGGGGGTGGCCTGTGGGGTGTGGAGGGGGGGTCCGATGAATGGGCTGGCCTCTTTGCACCCCCCCCTGCCTCCTTTCCTCCACGCTGGCTCATGTAGCCCTGCGCCATTTGGCTTTGGGGCCGGCGTGGGCAAGAAAGCCACTGCGCATGCGCTAGTTCGCGCCGGCCCAACTGCGCATGCGCGAACCCCGCGGCGCTGAGTTCAGGCCGGGATCGGCAGCTGGAAAGCACCGTGCTACCACTGTGGGCCGCAGAATGGGGTCTCCGAACGGGCGCCGACACCGGAGTAAAACACTCCTGTTTTCACACCAGTGTCTGCACTTAGACGCGTGATGGGAGATGCTTCATCTTATTCTCCCAGTATGCTTCATCTTATTCTCAACAGTTCTGCCAATCCAACCCAATACTCTATTTCCTGCAGCTACCAGTTCATGGCATCGCTCATGTACCTTTAGAGGTCTATCTGGATCTCTGGCCGGGATTCTCCCCCAACCGGCAGGCGGACTGTACCGGCGGTAAAGAGTGGCGTGAACCACTCCGGCGTCGGGCCGCCCGTAAGTTGTGGAATCCTCTGCACTTCCGGGGGCTAGGCCATCGCTGGATCCGCGCCAACCGGCGCTGAAGGGCCTCCGCCGGCCGACACGAGTTGGTGCATGCACGGCAGCGCCAGCATGTTCTGCCGCATCCGCAAAACTGCTGGTGTGATCCCTGCGCAGGGGATTTCTTCTCCACTCCAGCCATGGCGGAGCTTTACAGAGGCCGGCGGGGAGGGAAAGAGTGCCCCCACGGCACAGGCCCGCCAGCCAATCAGTGGGCCCCAATCCTGGGCCAGACCACCATGGCCCCCCCCCCCCCCGAGGACCCGCTAACCACCCTCGGAGCCGGTATGGACCTTGTGTATTTCACGCCGGCGGGACTGGCCAAAAACGGGCGGCCGTTCGGCCCATCGGGGCCCGGAGAATCACCAGCCAATGGCCCTCTGCCTTTCATCATTTTCTGTCATGCTTTCCCTTGAAGGGTGCATGCATTTCAAACATTTTCCTTGTCCGCATACATAACACTTATCCAGGTTAAGTATCATTTGCCAGGCATGTTACCAATCCCCAATACATCAAGGTCTGCCTGAAGTAAATGAGCATCGTCTACAGTCCCACTCACACAGATGTTGGCAAAATGTGAAAATCGCACTCCCAACATTTACATCCAGATCATTAAAACATGATTAACAATAATGTTCTGAATGCCAATCCCTCCATGTCACCACTGGTAACTGGTCTAAACAGATCAAATCTATCAAGAATTGCTTTCTGCCTACCTTTACAGCCAGTTCTCAATCCAGCCCAGTGTTATAGCAGGGCAGGTGGTACGTGCCAGGCTGTCTGAATCCCAAAGGGAAACTTAAACAGGCTACCACAACAATTGTAATTTATATATTTGATCTCTTTGATCTTTCACTCTATATTATTCCTACAATCCTTTAAAAGTTTAATTTTCCAGAATTTACCGATCTTTCATGTGACTTTATGGCCACTATTTTTTAAGTAAAAGTAAACTTACTACTTTGACTCATCCATTCACAATCTCCCAATTGTATATGTTCCTTTTGAAAGACAACAGTTAACTTTAAATCACTTCTCTTATCTGCTGCATGTATATTCCTATTCAGGCTGTCCTCTGGCACTCCAACTTAACTGTGTTCATTTCCACTTCAACCACTTGCCTTCATACCTACCTGTTATTGATATGTTGGCCCTTGCAGCCTAACTCTCTTCAGCTTAATTAAACCAGTCACACCCATACTCACACACTCAAGCCTGTTTCACAGTATGTGACAGTGATGTTGAAAAAATATTGAGAAATCTCAAGTTTTCCTCACATCAGTCTGTAACCATTAATGGCAGAGCTTTCAATCTTGTGGACAATCCTCTTGTGCAATGACTTTTTAAAAGATTTTAAGAAATCAAAGGAGACAATGTCAACTGGGCATTCCTCACCCGCCTTCTTCAAAAAATACAGTTAGATTTACAAGTCATTGTTATGAAGATATTTTAGATGCCTTTAGATGCTCTCTCTTCAAGTATGCGTATATTTCATCATCATTTTTTCTGAAATAATCGACTGAACTTTAACTTCTCTGGCTGCTTGGTATGGGAAAGCCCTCACAGTTCATGAGTAACCTGGAAATTTCAGCAGAGCCTTTGTAATTATTATTGGCATCCAACTTCTAGTTTCCCCAACACATTTGAATGAATGATCATGGTGATGGCCCTCACTAGTCCATTCCTGCTCAACTATCAAAAGAAACCCAATGAGAATCAGACTTGAAGCATGGCAGGGATCTAAAGGCAGAACCAGTTGCCACAGAAATGAAGGCACACTTCAGCAATCTGCCCCTTAACGTGATGCCGTGGGCTATAAGCAGGGAAATTCTGTTCCCCTATGGGTGGGAGAAGAGCCTGAAAATAGGCAGGCATGTTTGGAAGTGGCTGAGGAGATTAGCAGCAGGAGTGAGGCCCAGTTGGATTTTACATTGGTCTCATCACCACCCGGACAATTAACCCACTTCAAATTATCTGCCATTTTAGCGATGTTTTGCTCCTCTGAAATGTGGTATGAATTGTAGATTCTTTGTCAACGGAAACCATATAATGTTGTAGTTGCTGAGATGTCCAGCCGATCCCTCACAGGGAGTTGGAGCATTAGAACTTCCTGCTCAATATACTCCAGTACCACACTGGGCAGAGAGTCATCTTTGACCTTCCCTCTGATACCAGGAAACTCATCTGACAAGCAACTGTGGTAAAATTAATTTGCCGCACACTTCATTTGTGCTGTATTATTCTTTGAAGTGCTGAGGATTTTGCAAAGATTGGTATCATGACCGGTGCAGGTTTGAAGGGCCAAAGGACCTGTTCCTGTGCTGAATTATTCTTTGTTTTTGACCAGTATGTATCTAGTGCGAATCTATAGTCATTTGTCTCAGACACTGACAAGTGTAACTTGTGTTGTTAATTATTTCTTTAGATAATCAGTTTCACTGAGGTTATTTTTTCACGGCGTATTTCTGTTTTAGTAGTAGTGGTAATAATAATAAAAATTATTAGTAGTAATAATAATATAATAATTTAATAGTAATAAATACCGTGAAGAAGGAGCTTTAGAAAATAAAGATATTAAAACCAATTGATAATACAGAGGAAATTTGGGTGAAGCTACCCACTGAGACTGCAGGGAAAATAATCTGTGAAGCTGTAAAATGTAAAGACAAGATTGTTCAGATTCTGGGTACACATACAGTTGAATTAGAGAAGCATGGTATCTGGAGCAAAAGAAATTGTATCACAATTTCTCACTCAGGGGTGCAATGACAGAAGGAGGAGGCTTAACAGGCCTTAATTGTATGATGTACATCAATGATAAGGAAAATAAACCAGTTCAAAAAGAAATGGTGGCAAAAGAAATCCGGAAGTTCTGGAGAGGGCACTTCTGGGATAATCCAAATGAAAATAGAAAGTACAAATTAAAGAATAGGGCCCTCTCCACCCTTGATCTGTTCATTTGATTTTCAGATGGAAAAAATAAATAACGAACCAGTTCACAAGAAGGAAGAGAACTACACTCCAGAGAGGAATCTTTTAGACAGGATTGGGGGGAAACTAATGATACAATTGGCTACATATTTGAGGGAATTAAATGACAGAACCCGGAGGAAAACTTTACGGGTTAGAAACATATCAAAATATCAAATTATAACTGGACAGTGAAACCTCCGGTCAGACATCTCTAACTGGACATTAGCTGATGGGTGATCTGCGGTCTCCATGGAGTATGTACTACGCGGTGGAATTATTAAGGGTCTCGGCAGATAGCAGCGACTGACGAGGAACCCCAATATGATAAATGACAATAGTTTAAGAATTTTTGTAGCTTGACACCACGGCGGGAAAATTGTTACCAATGCAGCAAAACAATATTGCATTGAAGAGCTGTAATCGTTATTTTAAAAAAAAAATTCATGTAAATTGATAGGGACTGTTATATATATATGATAAGGGGGGTATGTGACAGAGTGGTGAATTTACAAAAACAACATCATCCCATCAAACATTCCCAAGATAGATACAGCATGGCTTAGATTAAGAGTAAAGCTTTCTCTACACTGGATACCGACAAACACACAGAATCAAGTGAGAAGATGAAAGTAAATCACCAGTAATTACTGTGATTGCTGCCCCTAAATTCATTACCTAATTGTTACAGTTTGCTAGGGCAGTATGAGCAGTGGTTAGCACTGCTGTCTCTCAGCGCCGAGGACCCAGGTTCGATCCCGGCCCTGGGTCACTGTCTGAGTGAAATTTGCACATTTCCCCCGTGTCTGCGTGGGTCTCACCCCACAACCCAAAGATGTGCAGGGTAGGTGGATTGGCCATGCTTAATTGCCCCAAAATTGGAAAGAAAAGAATTGGGTACTCCAAATGTATTTATTTTTTTAAATTTACAATTTGCTTGTGTTAAAAGACCTCTCTCCCCATTCTCTGCTTCTTTAAGCTCCTGTGCAGGTTTCATATATTGCTCAGTCCTTGACAATTCAAAGAAGGAATAAATCAGCATTTTACCAGTCCTAAATTCAGCGTAAATATTCCTAAAGAGCTAAGGAAATATTCACACAAATGATAAATAACTGGATCCTTTCCTTAAAGTAATTAGACAGTGGGCAAAATTGCATTAGTCTACCCACCATCACCTCCCCTGCCCCGGATGAAAGCAGTGCTTCAAAATTCCTTTATTATGACTGCAGGCAGAAATTATGTTTTGATTTTCGAGGCGGAGGGAATGGGGCAGGGGGGTGGGATTTTAAGTTGAAACACTGCTGAGGAATTGTAAGCGATCTTGTCTGGCTTTGACTGTGTGTCGATGCACTTCTTTCATCCAAAAGACAAAATCCTGCAAGAGAGGATGGTTTATTTTTCATACGAGTTTACACTTGCGAAGCCTGATCTGTCACAGGTAAACAGTATCGAAGGTCAGCCAATTACTGAGCCAACATGGGGGGTGGTGAGGGTCAGGGGAAGGAATCATTACAAGTCCCTCATAAAATATCTGAAAGAACATTACAAACATTTCAAAATAGTCGTCAGACAAAGTGCTATAATATTCAGGTTTTCTACACAAATTTTGTTTCACTCTGAGGTGTTTCAATAAAATTATGATACAGCTAATATTCACTGTATACATTCAATGCGGATCATACGGCCTAATGGGGGTTTTTACAAATCTCCCCTTAGTTCACTGTGACTGAAAGGTCTCAGACAGTGACCTTCCCCCCATTGCACCTCAGTGGCAGCGGCTCCAAGCTTTAGTGCATCCCTCAGCATGCAGTCCTCGGCTTTGGAATGTGCCAGTCTGCAACACCAGGATAAGGACGATTATTTGCTCTGGAAGATCAACAGGTTTCGGGCAGACCAAAGAGTGTCTTTCACCAAGTTGATGATCCTCCAGCAATAGCTAATGTTTGTCTCCGTGTCTGTCCCTGGGAACAGCCTGTAGAGGACAGAATCCTGTGTCATGGAGCTCCTCGGGAAGAACCTCAACAAAAACTACCTCATCTCTCTCCAGACCTTCTTTGCAAAGACAGATTTCACAAGGAGGCGGACAACAGTCTCTTCCCCACCACAGTCACCTCGAGGGCAATGCGCGGATGGGGTGAGACTCCAGGCGTGTAGGAAGGATCTTACGGAGGGGGCCTTTCTCACCACCAGCCAAGCTAGTTCTTAATGCTTCTTGAAAGTTCTGGTGATGAGGCATTCTGCCAAGTAACCATGACAGTCTGCTCAGAGAACAATCCGACAGGATCCGCCTTCTTCTTTTTCTGTAGGGCTTCTAGGACGTTATGTGCTGACCACTGCCTGATGGATTTATGATTTCTCTCCACAATATTTTCCATAGAGGACAGGATATACGGCACAGCCCAACTACTTAGCACATTCCGTGGCAGTGGGGCTCGACCCATCCTGCGCAACACCACGGACAGGTAGAAACTCAGCACATAGTGACACTTGGTGTTTGCGTACAGAGTATCTATGCTGGATGCTGGTTTAGCTCAGTGAGCTAGGCAGCTGGTTTGTGATGCAGAACAAGGCCAGCAGCGTGGGTTCAATTCCCGTACCAGCTGAGAATTCTGAATTCTCCCTCTGTGTACCCGAACAGACGCCGGAGTGTGGTGACTAGGGGCTTTTCACAGTAACTTAATTGCAGTGTTAATATAAGCCTACTTGTGACAATAAAAATATTTTAGAGCTGGTTTAGCTCAGTGGGCTAGACAGCTGATTTGTAATGCAGAACACCAGCAGCGCGGGTTTAATTCCCGTACCAGCTTACCCGAACAGGCGCTGGAATGTGGCGACTAGGGGCCTTTCACAGTAACTTTGTATCTGTGACAATAAAAGGTTCTTATTATTTTTATTATGCTGCCACACATTAAGGCACCAGGATCAGAAGATGGTGGACATATTTTTCTCCTTTTGTCTTGAAGTTTGTACGTCGCATCGCTTTGAACGTGGTCCATTTTTGACTTCCAGATGAAGATTACTACAGGAATGGACAAACATGGCCCTGATGTAGTAGACCTTGAGGTGGACTAAGGGGTAACTCCTCAAGAGAGTTGCCCCCAAAGTCCATCCGAGGGCCCCTCTACCCCTCCCCACAATGCAAGACCTGCCCATCCCACCCATAGCAAATCCCCCCAGTCCCACCCAGAAACCTCCTAAATAAACCTCCCTGAGACCTAACAAATAAATAGATCCACCATCCACATTCTCCCGAAATAAAGGGACCCCCCGGAAATCCCCTAAATAAACTGGGTCGTCTCTTTATTTCGGGGGTCTCTGGGGGATCCCTTTATTTAGGGGGCTCAGTGGGGGGGCAGGTTGGGTCATCCAAATTTGCGTGGTGAAATTTTGGGAATTGCTTCCTGATCTGCGCTCCAGGCAGTTGCAATTTAGCACAGACGGCAGACCATTGTCTCCCAAACGGAGAATCTTGGTCATTGTGCATCAGAGTAACATCATTGGCTGGTACAGTGTCATGTGTTATACAATAACATCATTGAAGTGTTTTGTGGGTTTTTGTGGAGCTAATCATTGTGCCTTGATGGAGTAAAATCTTGCAAATAAACCCGTTGGGTTATGTTGCATGAACCCGGTATGTGTCACCTCTGATTCTCTGGGCTGGATTCTCTGCCGGCTGGACGCTCCATTCTGCCGGCGGCTCGGGGGTTTCCTGACATGTGGGGCTGCCCCGCAATGGGAACCCCCATTGACCCGCTGCCGTAACGGAGCACCCCGCCGGCGGGGTGTAACAGAAATGTGGCGGGGCAGAGAATCCAGCCTTCTCTCTTTGTGGCTACAAGAAAGAATATAATAAAAGAGAAACTGCCGACGAGGTCTGAACCCTAAACAAAAGGGAGAAAAACAACTTTTGACGATGATTTTGAGAGCCAGAAGAAGGAATCATCTTTGGCAATCCAGGCCTATACCCCATCAGGAGTTAGGTCAGGAGAAATACCGGCCACTTCCAAGGGGAAATCATCATTGCAGCAGAGAAAAATAACTCTCAAGTAAATATTTGGACACCATAGATTTGTAATGGGGCGTCGGCGGATCATCGGATCGATCGCGACAGCTGCTAGTGTAAGTAAAAGTGTTTTCAAAATAAACAAAACTATCAGACAACTATCAGACAACAAGTGGGAGCTTACTTCAGATGGAGGATCAAAGTTTCCGGTACACTTACTGCTGTAGTGGGTAGAGCTGTGGAGACCACGCATCAGGCCCTGAAATGGGCCAAGGGAATGCAAACCTGTTGGGCTGCCGACTCTGCAGCCTACTGCCCGGGGTTGCTAGCGAGGCACAGAAACAGCTAGTCTGTTTGTGCGCTGCAAATCTGTCTGCTTTAAACAGAGAGAAAACAAATGGCAGGGAAGGCAGCCTGAGTAGCACAGATCAGACAGAAAAGGCACCTTGGATGCATTTGATGAGGAGGAAGAGACATGCAACTCTTATGAGTAAACGTTCCAGTTGTTCCTTAAAGTGAATCAGACACCAGCAGACCTGCACACTGTGACCTTTCTCAGCTAGGTTGGGAGGAAAACATTGACATTGCTACAGAATTTATTACACCCAGTAAACCTGGAGACAAGCTGTATGATGAGTTAATGGCTGTCTACAAGAACATTTTTCTCCTCGTCCACTATTAATAGCTGAAAGTTTCCACTGTCACCGTCGTGCACAGGAGGAAGGGGAAAAGATTTCACAATTTGTTGCATCACTGTGAAAGCTAGCAAAGTACTGCGAATTTGGTCAGACTTTGGATGATACACTTCGCGACTGATTAGTTTATGGCCTCAGGAATTAAGCCATCTGAAGGAAATTGTTAACTGAAGGCGCAGTAATCCTAAAGTCTGCTATAGAAATCACAACGTTTATGGAATTTTCTGCGAAAGAAGCTTCGCTGATTGAAGTTCGAGCTAAAGTCCATAAGGTGGAGTCTATGAGAAGCAGGTCCACCAAGAACCTACCGTGTCATCGCTGCAACCAAGTGGGACATCGGCTGGAAATTATAGGAGCAAGGAGAACAAATACAAAAATTGTGGTCAAGTTGGTCACATTGCCAAGGCGTGTTGGTCACGCCAACCTTCATCAGCACAAAAGAGGTGTACCAAGAAAAATACTGCAAAGTCTACAAGGCAAGTTTACCAGTTAAATGACCCAACTGAAGACTCACCAAGGACCAAAGTGTCGAATCAGCTCAATGAATGCAAGCTCGGCATTCTAGCAGTACAAGAAGACCAGCAACGACTTTGGGTCGATCCAAAATTAAAAGGGGACACGAGTAAGATGGAAATGGATACAGGCGTTGCAGTATCACTTATACCTGAATCGATATACTGTCAGAGATTCAAGTATCTACCATTGCAAACATCTGATCTGGTCTTGAGACATACACCGAGGAGGTTGGACCGCTGAATGGCTTCATCAAGGTGACTGTGGACGTTAACGAGCAGAAAATGGAGCTGCCTCTTCACATTGTTCACGGAAGCTTTCCAGCATTGTTTGGGAGACTTGTTTTTTTTGTATAAATTTAGAGTACTAAATTCTTTTTTTCCAATTAAGGGGCAATTTAGCGAGGCCAATCCACTGCACATCATACGGTTGTATGAGTGAGACCCACGCAGATATGGGGAGAATGTCTGATCCTTTCACTCCCCCTTCAACTTCAGAGATAGTCAGGCAACAATATCAGTCACAAGTGGCTAGAAGTGAACATCATTCTAAAAGCAGAGTCTTTGACCATGGGGAAGGTGGTCTTGTGGGAAATTACACCTCAGGCATAAAATGGACTTTAGCAATTGTTTTAGCAAGATAATAATAATCACGCAGACACAGGGAGAACGTGCAGACTCCGCACAGACAGTGACCCAAGCCGGGAATCGAACCTGGACCCTGGAGCTGTGAAACAACAGTGCTACCCACTGTGCTACCGTGCTGCCTGTGAACGAATCCGATTTATTTACTATGCAAACTAACAATGAACAAATTTGGCTTTGGCTCTCTGACCAATTATTGTTTACACGTAGAGAGAATACAGAATCTGTACCAGATGTTTTCGCCACAGAGTCTATGGGCAGCGACATGCCCCAGATGAAGACTACAACTGCCGAGAATATGGAACTTTTTGCAACAGAATCATCCATACAAGCAGAAACAGTTCCTGAGCTGGTTTCACCAGATGTAACACCGACCAGAAACAGGAAGACACTCCAAGTACCCCACAGAGCCAAATTCCTGAATGCCATGTTCTGCCAAAACGAGACAGACATCCACCCAAGAGACTGTCTTACTAATGTACATATATATCCATAATATAACAATGTTAGTTATGGCATAATGAGTTGGATTGTTTGATTAAGTAAAAATGCCAGGGTCACTCAAGGAGTAAAGAGGGAGGGGTGTTATGTATCGGAGTGATACCATTAGCTGGTATAATGCCATGTTGTGCAATCACATCATTTCACAGGCTTTCGTTGCGTTCACCATTGCCCTTTGTTTGACCAGCAACTTCTAAATAAACCCCTTGCACAATGTTCTTCAAACTCGACTTGTGTCACCTTTGATTATTTCTCTTTGTGGCTGCAACAAAGAACATATAATACATGTTTTCTCAATAATGGTGGGATGTTGGCTCTCATGCCCCAGAGGAGAACCCGCCTTCACGGTAATTCGAGTCTTTGGGTGGAATATGGCTTTAACTCAGGGTTTGCTCCTGACGTTTTGCCTCGAAGCATCATGTCCATAACCTCTGAGAGTACTGGATCACTTCTGGTATGCTTCTTCACCCGACCTGCAGTTATAGGAGTGCTATGTACTTGCTCAAAGTAGAAAATGTTTCCATATCGATGAACTATTTGGTCAGGGATATTGGGAGAGTTCATCTGCGTTCCCATGAAGGCTTGACTGAAGATACCTGATCGTGTACGTGTGCTGTCAGGAGCAATGCCCACCTTTGCATTCTGCTCGCTGAAAAGTGATGGATTCCCAGCATGAGGTCCAAAAATCATTGTTAGTGGACGGTGGTCTGTCAATAAAGGGAATTTCCACCCATGTAGGAATTGGTAGACCGTTTTATTCCAAAAATGATTCCTCGGACTTCTTTGTCCATCTACACTTCATTGCTTTTGGCTTTATTCGAGGTCCACTTTTTATTTTGACACAGTAGATTATGCAAGGGTTTTAGAATCATTGCCTGAGAAAGATCGAAGTTGGTTGACATTTTAAGGTGCCTCGGTAATGGCTTCGACTTTCGAAGTTGGCGTTAATGACATTCAATTGAAGATTGGAAAAATTCAAATTAGCTTTTTTAGACTCTTACTCCAAAATCTTCTAATCTCTGGGGTGTGGCATCTAAATTGCTGAGATTTTCTTCCTCATTCTTCCCAGTAACCAAGATGCCATTCAGGTAACATTGGTCTAATCCACTTAAGATTTGGTCCACAATTTGTTGGAACAATGCCGGTGCGGAAGTAATGCCAAGTGATAATCTTTTGTATCCATAGAATCCCTCCAGTGCAGAAGGAGGCCCATCGGGCCTGCACCAATGGGTGCTCTAGAATAAGAGCATTCTACACAGGCTAACCACTGTACCCCCGTGCCACCCAAAATAACCCTTTGTGTGTCATAATCATCAAGAACTGTTGTGAATCTTGATCCACGTTCATTTGAAGATTATGCTTGACTGAGGTTAGTTTTACTGAATTGTTGGCTTTTAGCCAGCCCAGCAAATAGGTCATCAATCGAGGGTAGAGGGTACTGTTTTGCACCCAGTACAGGATTAACAGTGACTTAAAAAGCACCACAAATGCTCACAGATCTGTTTTTATACCATCACAGGTAAGGTCCGCATACCCCATCACTCACATTAACAGGTTCAATACTCCTATTCTGACCAACCATTCTAATTCTTCCTCTACCTTGGGTCTGATAGCGTGTGGCACTCTCAGCCTTTAAACAACTTGCCTGACTTTCTTCCTCGATCTACTGTTTTACAGAGATATTCTTCATGCTTCCCAGCTGACCGTGGAAGACAATGGCACGCTTCTTCAAGATTTTGGGTAGGTCTGAGTCAGAATCTGTCATGAGATTTACCAATTTAATCTGATGGTTTCCAGCCAAATTCTTCCCATTAGTGCCAGATAATTTCCTTTGACTAAAGCAAGGACAAATCTGCCATCTGTCCATCAATACGGCCCCTTAACGAAGCCACCTGTCCAGTGTAGATTTTTAACGCAATCCTCGAAGTTTGCAGAGCGATGTGTTTTTCTCGACAAACAGTTTCTGGTTGCCCCAGTGGCCACCTCCATCTGCACCGGCTGACCGTTGATTGTTGCACCAACAATAGCTAGTCCATTTAATGACAGTTTATTCTCATCAAACGGTCTCACAGTGCCAAAAACTCCCTTTATTATTCACAATGGAAGGACCTGCGTGTGTACAATGTGTAGCAAGTTTATAGCACTACCTTCCTCTCTCCCCAAAGGCACAACCCAAGCGCAGCCAGTTTTTCTTTGTGTTTTACAACATCCCCAGCTCTAAATTTGTTGTTGGAGAGTAATTGCTACTCCCGAGTTAGTTTCAGGCGGAACGTGACCAATTCTCACCAAGGTTGCTTCATTCGGATTTTTGCAGTGATCTTTTGGTTCCTCCGGGGTTACAACCATTTATCGGCTCCCCCATCACCAGCTTTCATGGAGCAACAATATCAATTATTTAGTTCTTTGAGTGCCTACAAATGCTGCTTGCCTACCTCATTGCCAGTTTTTACGTGGTGGATTCAAAATTGCACCTGCAAGCCTTGGAGGTTCAACCAAAATGTAGAGCTTTATTTAGAGGATGTTAACACAGCAAGCGGCGATGTTAGACTGCCTGTTTCACTGTGCAAACAATTGATGACATTAGCAATCTTTCTCTTAAAGTGCCCCTGTTTAGCTAACAGGCTGCTTGTGAGGAAACACGAAAAACACGAATACACACCAATGAAAAACTTGGACAGTCCACCATGGAAAAGGCAGCCATGGCTTCCCCCAATTGCGAAGTTGGAGGGTGTTGTGATATGAACCCTGATACTGTGAATTGCTTCACAGCTCCAGGGTGAGTATCACCCTCACTGTGATACTCTCTGTATCACACACCCTCACTGTGATACTCTCTGTATCACTCACCCTCACTGTGGTACTCTCTGTATCACAAACCCTCACTGTGATACTCTCTGTATCACACACCCTCACTGTGATACTCTCTGTATAACACACCCTCACTGTGATACTCTCTGTATCACACACCCTCACTGTGATGCTCTCTGTATCACTCACCCTCACTGTGATACTCTCTGTATCACTCACCCTCACTGTGATACTCTCTGTATCGCTCACCCTCACTGTGATACTCTCTGTATCGCTCACCCTCACTGTGATACTCTCTGTATCACTCACCCTCACTGTGATACTCTCTTTATCACTCACCCTCATTGTGATACTCTCTGTATCACACACCCTCACCGTGATACTCTCTGTATCACACACCCTCACTGTGATACTCTCTGTACCACACACCCTCACTGTGATACTCTCTGTATCACACACCCTCATTACTATACTCTCTGTATCACTCACCCTCACTGTGATACTCTCTGTATCACACACCCTCACTGTGATACTCTCTGTATCACACACCCTCACTGTGATACTCTCTGTATCACACACCCTCACTGTGATACTCTCTGTATCACACACCCTCACTGTGATACTCTCTGTATCACACACCCTCACCGTGATACTCTCTGTATCACACACCCTCACCGTGATACTCTCTGTATCACACACCCTCACCGTGATACTCTCTGTATCACACACCCTCACTGTGATACTCTCTGTATCACACACCCTCACTGTGATACTCTCTGTATCACACACCCTCACTGTGATACTCTCTGTATCACACACCCTCACTGTGATACTCTCTGTATCACACACCCTCACTGTGATACTCTGTGTATCACACACCCTCACTGTGATATTCTCTGTATCACACACCCTCACTGTGATACTCTCTGTATCACTCACCCTCACTGTGATACTCTTTGTATCACACACCCTCATTGTGATACTCTCTGTATCACACTGTGATATCACAGTGAGGGTGTGTGATCCAGAGAGTATCACAGTGAGGGCGTGTGACACAGAGAGTATCACAGTGAGGGTGTGTGATACAGAGAGTATCACGGTGAGGGTGTGTGATACAGAGAGTATCACAGTGAGGGTGTGTGACCCAGAGAGTATCACAGTGAGGGTGTGTGATACAGAGTATCACAGTGAGGGAGTGTGATACAGTGAGTATCACAGTGAGGGTGTGTGATACAGAGAGTATCACAGTGAGGGTGTGTGACCCAGAGAGTATCACAGTGTGGGTGTGTGATACAGTGAGTATCACAGTGAGGGTGAGTGATACAGAGAGTATCACAGCGAGGGTGTGTGATACAGAGAGTATCACGGTGAGGGTGTGTGATACAGAGAGTATCACAGTGAGGGTGTGTGATACAGTGAGTATCACAGTGAGGGTGTGTGATACAGAGAGTATCGTAATGAGGGTGTGTGATACAGAGAGTATCACAGTGAGGGTGTGGGATACAGAGAGTATCACAGTGAGGGTGAGTGACACAGAGAGTATCACAGTGAGGGTGTGTGATACAGAGAGTATCGTAATGAGGGTGTGTGATACAGAGAGTATCACAGTGAGGGTGTGGGATACAGAGAGTATCACAGTGAGCGTGTGTGATACAGAGAGTATCACAGTGTGGGTGTGTGATACAGTGAGTATCACAGTGAGGGTGTGTGATACAGAGAGTATCACAGTGAGGGTGTGTGATACAGAGAGTATCACAGTGAGGGTGTGTGATACAGAGAGCATTGCAGTGAGGGTGTGTAATACAGAGAGTATCACAATGTGATACAGTGGGTATAGCAATGAGGGTGTGTGATGCAGAGAGTAGATGCAGAGAAATGCTGCCTTATGCACCTTCCCCACACAACCCTAATTCTCAAATAGAAACTGCAAATGATGTGACTGGCGAGCTCCTCAGATTGTGAGGTGTACCTTTATTAAAATGACAACAGTTCCCTGACCTGGGTAATATTACTGCAATTTTATGTGTAAAATCTATAAGGGGTAGTTTAATTCTACACTTTTGAAAAAGCGTGTTTTTTGGGGGCTGTTCTCTGAGACTATTTTGGCGGAGTAACTTTAATCTCTTTTTCTTTTTAATTTTTACCTTTCTAAAAGTGCAGTTTCTATTAGAGAATTAGGGTTGTGTGGGAAAGGTGCATAAGGCAGCAATTTACTCTGAGACTTCGGCCTTGACCATTTATTGGACCATTTCCTGGGGGCACTGAGGGGATGCAGGCGTGCTGGTCCTCCTGTGGTCTTGTTGCTGGGGTGAGTCTCGAGTATCAGTGTGGAGGATGAGTGATGGGAGTGTGCTGCATTGAGCAGTATGAAAGGTGGATGGATGGTCTGGTGGTTCGGAGATGTGTCGAGCAGATTCATTCACTCAGCTTGTCTACCTGAGTGGGATCATTAAAATGCTTTTGGCCATGTCCTGGGTGTGATATTCTGGGGATTAGCTGCCCTTGCCACCTGCTCCCACCCCCCTTCTGAGTTTCAATGGTGAAGGCTCCCTCACTCTAGTGCAAGCATAGCCCTCTCCTGACCTCCATCTGCCTCACCAGGTACTCCGGGAATGGGGGGGTTGTCAGCGAAATGGCGGGTGCTTTCCCTGGCCCGGCGCAATATCCTACTTGATCCTGAGCATTCCAAATTGGTTATCCAGCAGCCTGCAGTGCATTAGTGCAGCTTCCATTTTACAGGGACAACATTTTTAAAAAGGGAAAGTTGCATTTGCTTCCTTGTTTCCAATAGAACTTAGTCCCCTGCAGTAAGACACGGCTGCCAGCAGTGCTACAGGGCACATGACAGAGGATTCACTCACACACACTTTCTACAATCATAGAAGTGAGCAAGGTGGGTGCACCAATTTGCTTACTCGGAAGCAATGTGGGTAGGTTGCGAATTGCAAGCCGAACACCCAAAAAACAGGGGCAATCCAATTTGCACTCCTGTGAGTTTACCACTCATTGTTTCTGTTCCTCTCAATTAAAGGTAGACAAAGTTACCAATGTGAGTATTTTAGACTTGCCAAAGGAGCAGCAACCCATTCCCATGTGTTCCAGCAGTGGGTGGACACTTCAATGGGAAGTGGCACTGACTTTCTTACCTTCTGTCTGTGAGGAAGGTTATTGCAGAGTAATTAAGGCTGGTTCTTGAGGAGCAGGTGCGGTAAGCGGGTAATGTGGAATGATTTACGCAGTGTGATATGATTCATATCTCTGATCGGTACCAGATTCAGTTAGGAGTTTTATTATGCCCCGCAGCAGCTTTTTTTTGGGCTGTCTTATTTGCAATTTCTACCGAATCAAACCTGTTCAGGAATGCTAAATTATTCAATAGGTCAGTGGAACAGAACAGCGAGCTGTGACAACGGAACGTGGCAGAGTTGGAGGCACAGCATTGAGGCAAAGATGTAGCCAGAAATGAAAGGAGGACGAGAGAGAGGAGTGAAATGGAATCGCCAAGCAGCACTGATGTGACAAGGGAGAATCAATAAACACGGCTGCACCTCCTCGGAAAAGTGGTACACTGCCCCCCCCCCCCCCCCCCCATCCCCCAGAGGCTGAGCTGGCGTGCCCCCCTCCACCCCTCAGCCTGGGCTGGTGTGCCCCCCCCCCCCCACCCTCCATCCCCCAGAGGCTGAGCTGGTGTGCCCCTCTCCACCCCTCAGCCTGGGCTGGTGTGCCCCCCCCCACCCTCCATCCCCCAGAGGCTGAGCTGGTGTGCCCCCCTCCACCCCTCAGCCTGGGCTGGTGTGCCCCCCCCCCACCCTCCATCCCCCAGAGGCTGAGCTGGTGTGCCCCCCTCCACCCCTCAGCCTGGGCTGGTGTGCCCACCCCACGACACCCCTGCAGGTCTGGCTGGTGTGGTGCCCTCCCCACTCCGCCATGGAAGGTTGGGTGGGAAGTGTGTTCCTGGAAAGATCGGCTTTGAGGACAGCTCTGTGATAAGTGAATTGACCTCTGCCAAAGTGAGGAGACCAATGGTAAGGCACAGTGTCTCCACAGTCGGGATAGACAGTCATCCACATTGGGCACAAGTCAGTTATCCAGCCAATACCTGCCGTCGAGGCCACAAAACCTCATTGTACAGATCGCGAGCTAACTGTCCACTAACCGTGGATAGAGTGGACGTGGAGAGGATGTTTCCACGAGTAGGAAAAACTAGAACCAGAATGCACAGTCTCAGACTAAAGGGGCGATCCTTTAAAACAGAGATGAGGAGGATTTTCTTCAGCCAGATGGTGGTGAATGTGTGGAACTATTTGCTGAAGTAGGTTGTGGAGGCCAAATCACTGAGTGTCTTTAAAACAGAGATAGATAGGTTCGTGATTAATAAAGGGAGGAGGGGTTATGGGGAAAAGGCAGGAGAATGGGGATGGAAAAAATATCAGCCATGATTGAATACGGAGCAGACTCGATGGGCCGAGTGGCCTAATTCGGCTCCTATGTCTAATGGTCTTAATACTCTCTTCAGTCCCTGAATCTGGAATGGCCTCCCTGTAAGGGCGGTGACAGCATAGAGTGGGATTAATTGACTACCGCTTTCACAGAACCAGCACATCGCATTGTGTACTGAATTGCCTTCTTCTATGTTGTATCATTCTGTGATCTCCACCAACCATCCTGGGAGCCTCTCCTAGTATAGGAATTGGTCAGTGGCTGAATTATGAGTTGATTTTGCACGATGGACACAAGGGGATGAGGAACTGTATGGAGGCTGCACCAAACTCATTTAGCTCGTACTCTATACAAGCCACAGGCAAAGGGAATGTTTAATCCATCAGCAAGGATTGAGCTGGACAGCATTTTAAACCACTGTCCCACACAGTCACCTTTGGTCCTGACCAGCAAGTGGAAATTACATTTGCTGCTTATACCTTTCACTGCAGAGGGATGCTGATGTTACCTCTTACTCTGTGAACATCTGTAAGGCTGGGGCTGCACAAATGACCCCGGGTTCATCCAGCTGAATCAGCTTTCAGCCAAATTGCATTGAACAAGTTTCACCGGAGATCAAAACTTGCTACTTACTAGAGATGGCTGCACAGAGCAATGTTGCCTTAGGTTTTATTTAGAAGAATATTACATCATGAATAACAAGCAAACGATCCGAAATGAATCCCATCCATCATTTGTCACGAGAGTCTGGCTGAACTCACAGAACGTCTCGGGGGTTGGCCCCTGCTGTGACACAGCAGAGGGACTCCTCACTTCAATCCGCACTCTGCTTACCTTCCAAGTCAAGCTCATCAAAGGCGGCTTTGTGGTACTTTGCTGGAACAACAATCCCGAGATCAGTTCAAATCCCATCCTTTCAGTTTCTGAATTCAGTTTTTTTTTTTAAATCTTGAAATAAAAAGCTGGCTTCAGTAAAACGTGAGCTGAAAGTTGTCGGATTGTCGTTAAAAAAACAAACAAACAGCTGCTTCAGCAAAGTCCTTACCCTATCCGGCCTACAATATGGTTGCAGTCCCACACCAACATGGCTGACTCTGATCTGTCCTTAAATGGTTGAGGGTGAGGGCCCAGGGCCACAAATCGAACTCACCAAGAGAGGGGGCAAAAGCAAGGAAAATCAGGATACCTGACACTAAATCTTGTAGATGGTTGGAAAAGGAGAATCGAGAGACACATTCTGGGAAAGGAGTGAGATGGTGCAATTATTCTTGATTTAAATAGAGGGAGAATAAAGAATGTGTAGGATTTAGTATCTACAACTTAGGGGACGCACTTTACAGAAGGCACTGTGTGACAAAATAACCTCAAACAAATGGCTTGATGTATTTAATTGACACATATCTGTGCTAGTACTGCGATTAAAAGATGTTTTACTTATTACTGACAGGCCCAAGACGAGGGATTTACTTCAACATTTCCTCTTAACTGCTTGACTAAGCCGACTCCTGGGAGCCAATAATGAAGGGATGGCAGTACTTACATTCACCAGAGGCAGTGAGAGAATGATCGCTCGAGCCACTAGCCTCTCACTAAAGCTGCCTTGTTCAAAGATTTTTTTTTTAAACTGTCTGCAAAATTGCAGCAACACCAAGTAAATATTTATAGAATTCCCCTCACTCCATGCAGGATGGTTACTGAATGATTTAAGGCGAGGGACTGCTTCATGTGTCTGCATCTCCCAACAGTGTTATTGTTCCTTTTTACAGGCAGGAGAATGTGCGTGCGGAGTGTTTAATTTTCCCCACCATCTCACGCTCTCTGAAAATTAGCAGCGACAACTGCTCATCACAGAGCCATAAATCAACAGCAGAGGGGGTAAAACTACTGAACGGTGGTCACGTTTGGAAACCTTCGACTGTGGGAGGGAGGGAGGAAGGGAAGGGGTAAAAGAAGGAGGGATGACACAATGAGCCTTTCCTACAGCTCTAAGACTTGAACATCTCTGGTTAGGACAGCATTAATTGTTCACCCCCAGTTGCCAAGTGGTGGTTTGGGCCTTCTCCCTGGGGTAATAACTGAGCGGAGATTGCCCAATAGGTCTTTTCAACAAAGCGATGATGCAGGGAGGAGGAAAGTTTGGAAAAGCACTGATTATGGTTAAAAATGATAAAATCTCAAGGTGCGGAAGGCTGCTGTGGAGGGGGGAGTGGGAAGAGAGAGAGATTTGAGGTGAATCACAGAAACAGAATAATACGGGATGAAATTTGGCCCATGGGGTCTGTGTCAGCATCATTGATGCAGCTTGTGCCACGCGACTCCCTGGAATTATGTGGCAGGCACAAACCTGTTCTTACACCTCACCCAGCATCAATCCTCGTTATTCACACTCAGGCTAAATTTGTCAATCCCTTACTACCAGCAGTTTTGTGCTTGAAGGGAGTGTAGCTCCAAGGTCAGTTAGGCCACTGATTCTGAGTTGGGATTTATTTAAGTGTGGGTCAGCCCTGGGCGTAACACATCGCTGAACTTCCCCCGAAGAAAATGCAATCCAGTAAATTAAAAATGTAAGAGAGACCATGCATAATTATAACTCCAACACCTCCTCAGCGTTTTCCACAAAGTGTATTTGAAATGTAGCCACTATTGTAATTTAGGGAAATGCAGCAGCCAATTTGCGCACAGCAAGATCCATAAATAGGCAAACAGGAAGATTGACTAGTTAATTCTGTTATTTGCGGTGTTGTTGAAGAAGGAACACTGACCACAAATATCCTGAGAGGAAAGACAGAGCCTCAGTTTAATGCCTCATGTGAAAACCAGCACCACTGACAGCGCGGCACTCCCTGAGTACTGACTGCACTGGGAGTGTCAGCCTGGATGTTGTAGTTGAGTCTTGGGAGTGGGTCTTAAACCCACCTCCCTCTGACTCAGACGCAAGTGTTACCCACAGATCATTGCAGGCGGGGTAACCACAAGTTTCAATGAATTTGCTCATTGCCTGTAGCACCAACAGTACGGTGTACATCTGCCATGGCTCAATAGGTACAATTCGATGCCTGGTGTGGCTTAGAAAAACACCAACCAAGTATTTCCAAATTTCACCCTTGGTCTGTGCTCAATTTATTGATCTGAGAGAAAGGCAGATTGTCGTAGAGTTCTCAGTACCATTGGGCTAAAGTAGCAACAAAAACCTACAGGGAAGCACGTGGAGAGAATCAGAGGAAAGTCACGATGCCTGTTGTGGTCAAGCAGCTCAGCTGTGGCAGGTGTGAAACGCCCATGAAATATTTTGCCAGATATTGTTATCACCATCAAGAAGGGCGAAAGAAAGAATGGAAATCACCGTCCGATACACGCCTCACGGACATCGCTGATTTATTCATCCACGTCTCTCAATGGAAAATAGGAGCCAGTCTCAGCCACAGAAACATAAGTGATTACATTTAGAAAACGCGCTGCCGTCACCCAGTGACACTTGAGAGTGGATTAAAATGCAGTGAGTAAATTGTGGATCAGATGGAGTTGAAGTGGACAGGAGCTAATTTTCCCCACCAGAATCCTGGGCTTCGATTGCACTTGTATTTGCGTCAGGTGTAGAATAATGTGGAATCGAACACACAAAGAAAATTGTACATACCAAGCGCAGAACCCAGTCTGACCCTGGGCTCCCCTAACACTGACCCGGGGGTCAAAGGTTACAAATCTCATCAAATACCAATCTGGAGTGGAACAAGTGAATTGAAGAAAATGGCTTTCAGTGTTTTGCAGCAGTTGCGTAAGAGACAAAGAACTGTGGAAAGATAGCCTCTTGAACCAGGAGTGTTTCAGTGTGCGGACAAGGGCTCAGTTCAATGCAATGCAAGTGAAAGAATGTATGTTGTTGGCTCACATTGAAGTAACTGTCATACCTGGTGTGGTAATGTATTACACAGGACATTGGGATGATCCCTGATGAGGGGAGGGTTGGAATACAAGAGTAAGTCTGACATCCCACTCCCCCACCTGAAATGAAATGAAAATCGCTTA
The DNA here is from genome assembly GCF_902713615.1 of Scyliorhinus canicula. NCBI lineage: Eukaryota > Metazoa > Chordata > Chondrichthyes > Carcharhiniformes > Scyliorhinidae > Scyliorhinus > Scyliorhinus canicula. The sequence continues at coordinate 40,498,358 of NC_052160.1, read as the reverse complement.
TTGTCACGAGTAGGCTTCAAATGAAGTTACTGTGAAAAGCCCCTAGTCGCCACATTCCGGCGCCTGTTCGGGGAGGCTGTTACGGGAATCGAACCGTGCTGCTGGCTTGCCTTGGTCTGCTTTCAAAGCCAGCGATTAGCCCTGTGAGCTAAACAGCCCCTATGACCTGTGATGATATGCATAAGCAATCATTCAAATAGTGATAGATATGACCTCCAACCAGCAGGTTGCAGTAGAGAAGCACGTGACACTTTTCCCTCAGGGAGTCTGGAGATAGCCGGCATAGTGAATAGTCACATTTGTAGTAACTCTTCGATAGTTTATAGAAGTTAGTAGTTTTTGATCATTTTCCTATTGTTATGTAACCCACGTTACTGTTTAAAAATAAACATTTAACTAGTCACGAACTAGATAGTTCTCTCGTGCACTTATTTGGAGCAGCCAAGCACCAGAACGTAACACTGCCCCCCGCCCCTCAACGCACGCACGTCACCCCCAATATAAGGGGAGAGGCAAAAATGTCAGCTGGACTTGATTCCTGGTGAGATCTGGGGCTGAGGGGAGGGAAGCGGGGGTGGGGGTGAGGGGGGAGAATCAGATCCCTGGAGTGAGGCTCTGGGAGAGAGAACGAAAAAGAATGGGAGGTGGAAAGGGCGAAGACAGGAAGAGAGAGACAAAAATGAGAAAAAAAGTGAAAGGAAGAAAAAGGAGAAAAACAAAGGAAAGAGAAAACTTGCATTTAATCAGATCCCACAGAATGTCCCAAAGTGCTTTGCAGCCAGTGAAGTATTTTTGGAGTATGGGGAATGTTGTTATGTAGGCCTCAACCCACCCTTGACAGTTTGATTCCCACATTTCCAGCAGTAACCTCATTCCCCTCCATCAGTGACCTTTTTCATGGGTGTACAATTTCCCCTCCAGCCCCATGGCAATTAAACGGTCAGGAATTCTGATTCAAACAAATCACAGACCTCAAACATTGGCCTGGCTTCTGCAGGTGAGCTCAAGCGTTGGAAAAGGGTGTGGCACTGCCACTCGCGAGGTCAGTGGCTAGGACAAAACAATCAAGCCAGATGGCCATTAACTGGGGCAAACAATCAGAGAGTGGAGGCAGGCAGTGAGGAGGCAGACATGGAGATAAGTGACACTGCTGGAGGTGCTGCTGTCGTACCTAACGGGCAGCAGGGCAACACTCAAACGCTTCAGATTGAACAGCCCCCCTACACCAAACAGCCCATCGACACCCAACAGTCCCTCGACACCCAATGGCCCCTCGACACCCAACGGCCCCTCGACACCCAACGGCCCCTCGAACGGCCCTTCAACCCCCAAACAGCCCTCGAACTTGAACAGCCCTCTACTTTGAACAGCCCTCTACAATGAACAACCCACTATACTGAACAACCCTCTCTATAGAACAGCTCTCTATATTGAACAGCCCTCTGTATTGAACAGCCCTCTGTATTGAACTGCCCTCTGTATTGAACTGCCCTCTGTATTGAACTGCCCTCTGTATTGAACTGCCCTCTGTATTGAACTGCCCTCTGTATTGAACTGCCCTCTGTATTGAACTGCCCTCTGTATTGAACTGCCCTCTGTATTGAACTGCCCTCTGTATTGAACTGCCCTCTGTATTGAACTGCCCTCTGTATTGAACAGCTCTCTGTATTGAACTGCCCTCTGTATTGAACAGCTCTCTGTATTGAATAGCTCTCTGTATTGAACAGCTCCCTGTATTGAACTGCCCTCTGTATTGAACAGCTCTCTGTATTGAACAGCCCTCTGTATTGGACAGCCCTCTGTATCGAACAGCCCTCTGTATTGGACAGCTCTCTGTATCGAACAGCCCTCTGTATTGGACAGCTCTCTGTATCGAACAGCCCTCTGTATTGAACTGCCCTCTGTATTGAACATCCCTGTGTATTGACAGCTCTCTCTATAGAACAGCCCTCTGTATTGAACAGCTCTCTGTATTGAACAACCCTCTGTATTGAACAGCTCTCTGTATTGAACAGCTCTCTGTATTGAACAGCTCTCTGTATTGAACAGCCCTCTGTATTGAACAGTCCTCTGTATTGAACAGCCCTCTGTATTGAACAGCCCTCTGTATTGAACAGCCCTCTGTATTGAACAGCCCTCTGTATTGAACAGCCCTCTGTATTGAACAGCCCTCTGTATTGAACAGCCCTCTGTATTGGACAGCTCTCTATATTGAACAGCCCTCTGTATTGAACAGCCCTCTGTATTGAACAGCTCTCTGTATTGATCAGCACTCTGTATTGAACAGCCCTCTGTATTGAACAGCTCTCTGTATTGATCAGCACTCTGTAGTAAACAACCCATTATAACGAACAGCTCTCTGTATTGAACAGCTCTCTGTATTGAACAGCCTTCTATATTGAACAGCCCTCTGTATTGAACAGCTCTCTGTATTGAACAGCTCTCTGTATTGAACAGCCTTCGGTATTGAACAGCTCTCTGTATTGAACAGCTCTCTGTATTGAACAGCTCTCTGTACTGAACAGCTCTCTCTATTGAACAGCCCTCTGTATTAAACAGCTCTCTCTATTGAACAGCCCTCTGTATTAAACAGCCCTCTGTATTAAACAGCCCTCTGTATTGAACAGCCCTCTGTATTGAACAGCCCTCTGTATTGAACAGCCCTCTGTATTGAACAGCTCTCTGTATTGAACAGCCCTCTGTATTGAACAGCTCTCTGTATTGAACAGCCCTCTGTATTGAACAGCCCTCTGTATTGAACAGCCCTCTGTATTGAACAGCCCTCTGTATTGAACAGTCCTCTCTATTGAACAGCCCTCTGTATTGAACAGTCCTCTCTATTGAACAGCCCTCTCTATTGAATAACCCTCCAAAATAAACAGCCCTCTATGTTGAACAACCCTCTATGTTGAACCAACCTCTATGTTGAACAGCCCTCTATGTTGAACCAACCTCTATGTTGAACCAACCTCTATGTTGAACAAACCTCTATGTTGAACAAACCTCTATGTCGATCAGCCCCCTGCATTGAACAACCCTCTGTAATGAGCAACCATTAGATGTGGTTTCAAGACCTGTGTATTGAGTCAACTTCCATGTGAGGTTATTCCCTGTGGCTCAACTCAGTACAGAGAGGAAAAAACACAACAACAACCTGGACGAGATGGCTATTTAATCAAGCTTGTTCCGTGTACACGGAGAACAGACTGGATATCTGCCAAAATCTGTTCTGCCAAACAAAGACCAGAACAAAGTACTTATACAACGTTCAAAAATCAATAGCCCACCCCAGTTGGACTTGATCCAATCCCTGAAGCTGCTGTGTTTAAACTTATCCAATAGAATGGCGACCAATGTTTAAACTTCACCCAATAGAATTGCAAGCAGCGCATGATTGATCCTCATCCTGACAGCTATGCTTACTAGTAATTACGGCCCCTCGAACGGCCCTTCAACACCCAACGGACCCTCGAACGGCCCTTCAACACCCGACCAGCCCTCTACTTTAAACAACCCACTATAATAAACAACCCTCTCTATAGAACAACCCTCTCTATTGAACAACCCTCTCTATAGAACAACCCTCTCTATAGAACAGCTCTCTATATTGAACAGCTCTCTGTATTGAACAGCTCTCTGTATTGAACTGCCCTCTGTATTGAACAGCTCTCTGTATTGAACTGCCCTCTGTATTGAACAGCCCTCTGTATTGAACTGCCCTCTGTATTGAACTGCCCTCTGTATTGAACTGCCCTCTGTATTGAACTGCCCTCTGTATTGAACTGCCCTCTGTATTGAACTGCCCTCTGTATTGAACTGCCCTCTGTATTGAACAGCCCTCTGTATTGAACTGCCCTCTGTATTGAACTGCCCTCTGTATTGAACTGCCCTCTGTATTGAACTGCTCTCTGTATTGAACATCCCTCTGTATTGAACTGCCCTCTGTATTGAACTGCCCTCTGTATTGAACTGCCCTCTGTATTGAACTGCCCTCTGTATTGAACTGCACTCTGTATTGAACATCCCTCTGTATTGAACAGCCCTCTGTATTGAACAGCTCTCTATATTGAACTGCCCTCTGTATTGAACAGCCCTCTGTATTGAACAGCTCTCTATATTGAACTGCTCTCTCTATTGAACAGCCCTCTGTATTGAACAGCTCTCTGTATTGAACAGCCCTCTGTATTGAACAGCCCTCTGTATTGAACAGCCCTCTGTATTGAACAGCTCTCTGTATTGAACAGCTCTCTGTATTGAACAGCTCTCTGTATTGAACAGCTCTCTGTATTGAACAGCTCTCTATATTGAACAACCCTCTGTATTGAACAGCCCTCTATATTGAACAGCCCTCTGTATTGAACAGCTCTCTGTATTGAACTGCCCTCTGTATTGAACAGCCCTCTGTATTGAACAGCTCTCTGTATTGAACAGCCCTCTGTATTGAACTACCCTCTGTATTGAACAGCCCTCTGTATTGAACAGCTCTCTGTATTGAACAGCTCTCTGTATTGAACAGCTCTCTGTATTGAACTGCCCTCTGTATTGAACTGCCCTCTGTATTGAACAGCTCTCTGTATTGAACAGCTCTCTGTATTGAACAGCTCTCTGTATTGAACTGCCCTCTGTATTGAACTGCCCTCTGTATTGAACTGCCCTCTGTATTGAACTGCCCTCTGTATTGAACTGCCCTCTGTATTGAACAGCCCTCTGTATTGAACAGCTCTCTGTATTGAACTGCCCTCTGTATTGAACAGCCCTCTGTATTGAACTGCCCTCTGTATTGAACTGCCCTCTGTATTGAACTGCCCTCTGTATTGAACTGCCCTCTGTATTGAACTGCCCTCTGTATTGAACTGCCCTCTGTATTGAACAGCCCTCTGTATTGAACAGCCCTCTGTATTGAACAGCCCTCTGTATTGAACAACCCTCTGTATTGAACAGCCCTCTGTATTGAACAACCCTCTGTATTGAACAGCTCTCTGTATTGAACAACCCTCTGTATTGAACAGCTCTCTGTATTGAACAACCCTCTGTATTGAACAGCTCTCTGTATTGAACAGCCCTCTGTATTGAACAGCCCTCTGTATTGAACTGCCCTCTGTATTGAACTGCCCTCTGTATTGAACTGCCCTCTGTATTGAATTGCCCTCTGTATTGAACAGCCCTCTGTATTGAACAGCCCTCTGTATTGAACAGCCCTTTGTATTGAATAGCCCTCTCTATTGAACAGCCCTCTCTATTGAACAGCCCTCTCTATTGAACAGCCCTCTCTATTGAACAGCTCTCTGTATTGAACAGCTCTCTGTATTGAACAGCTCTCTGTATTGATCAGCCCTCTGTATTGATCAGCCCTTTGTATTGAACAGCCCTCTGTATTGAACAGCCCTCTGTATTGAACAGCCTTCTGTATTGAACAGCCCTCTGTATTGAACAGCCCTTTGTATTGAATAGCCCTCTCTATTGAACAGCCCTCTCTATTGAACAGCCCTCTCTATTGAACAGCTCTCTGTATTGAACAGCTCTCTGTATTGAACAGCTCTCTGTATTGAACAGCTCTCTGTATTGAACAGCTCCCTGTATTGAACAGCCCTTTGTATTGAATAGCCCTCTCTATTGAACAGCCCTCTCTATTGAACAGCCCTCTCTATTGAACAGCTCTCTGTATTGAACAGCTCTCTGTATTGAACAGCTCTCTGTATTGAACAGCTCTCTGTATTGAACAGCCCTCTGTATTGAACAGCCCTCTGTATTGAACAGCCCTCTGTATTGAACAGCTCTCTGTATTGAACAGCTCTCTGTATTGAACAGCTCTCTGTATTGAACAGCTCTCTGTATTGAACAGCCCTTTGTATTGAATAGCCCTCTCTATTGAACAGCCCTCTCTATTGAACAGCCCTCTCTACTGAACAGCTCTCTGTATTGAACAGCTCTCTGTATTGAACAGCTCTCTGTATTGAACAGCTCTCTGTATTGAACAGCCCTCTGTATTGAACAGCCCTCTGTATTGAACAGCCCTCTGTATTGAACTGCCCTCTGTATTGAACTGCCCTCTGTATTGAACTGCCCTCTGTATTGAACTGCCCTCTGTATTGAACTGCCCTCTGTATTGAACTGCCCTCTGTATTGAACAGCCTTCTGTATTGAACAGCCCTCTGTATTGAACAGCCCCTCTCTATTGAACAGCCCCTCTCTATTGAACAGCTCTCTGTATTGAACAGCCCTCTGTATTGAACAGCTCTCTGTATTGAACTGCCCTCTGTATTGAACAGCTCTCTGTATTGAACAGCTCTCTATATTGAACAACTCTCTGTGTTGAACAGCTCTCTATATTGAACAGCTCTCTGTATTGAACAGCCCTCTGTATTCAACAACCCTCTGTATTGAACTGGCCTCTGTATTGAACAACCCTTTATGTTGAACCAAACTCTATGTTGAACCAACCTCTATGTTGAACCAACCTCTATGTTGAACAAACCTCTATGTTGAACAAATCTCTATGTTGAACAGCCCCCTGCATTGAACAACCCTCTGTAATGAGCAACCCGTAGGAGTGGTTTCAAGACCTGTGTATTGAGTCAACCTCCATGTGGGGTTATTCCCTGTGGCTCAATTCAGTACAGAGAGGAAAAAACACAACAACAACCTGGACGAGATGGCTATTTAATCAAGCTTGTTCCGTGTACACGGAGAACAGACTGGATATCTGCCAAAATCTGTTCTGCCAAACAAAGACCAGAACAAAGTACTTATACAACGTTCAAAAATCAATAGCCCACCCCAGTTGGACTTGATCCAATCCCTGAAGCTGCTGTGTTTAAACTTATCCAATAGAATGGCGACCAATGTTTAAACTTCACCCAATAGAATTGCAAGCAGCGCATGATTGATCCTCATCCTGACAGCTATGCTTACTAGTAATTTGCTGTGCATTCATTGTCTGTGAAAATCAGGACAGTAGAAACCTGCATTGCTTCACAAAGACAAGCAGTGGGATCTCCGGAATCAGCGCGATAGCCTGATGCCAGCCTCAATAATGGTGAGAACCACTCCGGCGTCGGGCCGACCGGAAGTAGCGGGATCATCCATACTTCCGGGGGCTAGGTGAGCACTGGAGGGGTTGGCGCCGCGCTAGCCGGTGCCGAAGGGACTTTTCGAGTTTGTGCATGTGCCAAAGGGCCGGCGTGATCCCGTGCATGCGTGGAACCGCCGGCATATTCTTCCGCATGCGCAGGGAGGTGTCTTCTCCGTGCCGGCCATGGCGGAGCCCTACAGGAGCCGACGCGGAAGGAGGGTGTGCCCCCATGGCACAGGCCCGCCCGCAGATCGCTGAGCCCCGATCGCAGGCCAGACCACCGCGGAGGCGCCACCCCCCCGGGTCAGATCCCCCCACGCCCCCCACCCCTCCCACCCACCCCCAGAGGACCGCCCCAGCTGACTTACCTGCCAGGTCCCACTATGTGAGTCCATGTCTAACCCACGCCGGCGGGACTGGCCGAAAACTGACGGCCGCTCGGCCCATTGGGGCCCGGAGAATTGCCGGAGGGCCGCTGCCAATGACCCCCAACCGGCGTGGCGTGAACCTCGCCACCACCCGATGATCGGGGCCGGGATACTCCCCTACCCGGTGGGGCGGGGGGTGCCTGGTGTATAGTTGATTGACTGGCCGAATGTAATGTCCCTTAAGGTGCTCCATTGCTTCGGAGTAAGTGGCCGCATCCCGGATGACAGGAAAAAATGTCAGGGCTCACCCGTGAATAAAGGACACGGAACTTCTATGTGTCCGAGGGTTCCGCAGCGGATGTTCGGAGATTGCTTGCGAAGCAGGCTAGCCAGTGGTCAAAAGCGGACGTAGCGTTGGCTGCTTGAGGGCTCAGATGCAGGCGATCAGGCTTGATGCAAATGTGAATTGCGCTTTCACGTATCTGATCGTCAGTCCAGAAGTAAAACACTCAAACACGTCAGTAACGAATATTCGTTTATTCACGGCCGGGACAAATCTCTAAGCAGTCGGGTAACCACCTTCGAGAAGTGCCAAAATCCCAGAATAAGGACTGTATTTTTATACATTTTACAGCTATGGGGTGGTCCCCTTAAATTCCTAGATACACCTATGATTTGGCAAGGATCCAGAACATGTACATATATGGAATTATTCTTCGAGGTCGGGAGGTTATTTTTGACATAATCATTAGCACAAGTCACTATTAATGCTGTTACAAAGGTTTTTCTTATCCCATGGCCATCTGGCCCAACTCACTCCAAAGCCCATTCCTTTTACATTTCAATGTTTATTTGTTTCAACTGGTCAAACGAGCTTAATTGCGCTATCTCCGCAATAAAGTAACGCTTCCCATTCATTCCATTCTTTGACTTTTTGACCTCTCTGCTTTCACAGATGCGGGTCAGAACATTAAATGGTACTAAAGCCACACTCCCCTTTTTCCATCCCATGACCTTCTGACATCTCTGCTTTCACAGAGCTTTTCAGAACTGTTATATTAACCCTATCAGCGAAGTTCCAAATGAAATCCACTTCTACACAAAGATCCATCGCTTTAAAAATCTTTGCTTAATAAATTGATGCACTGATGACCAGAAGGACGAGAGTAGTGGAATAATCGAGGCTTTATTGAGCAAAAATGTTGTAGACAGAATGTTCAGAATGGCTGCAGCACCGACGAACACACACATTTACACGCCGCCTACTGGATGGAGCCAGCAGCCAGGGATTTATCCATGCACCTCTATTATATGTGTCTTACCGTAATACATATAATACAGCTAGTGGTGACTACCACGCAGGGAAAGTGAAAGGTTTGCGCACCAGTGAGTGCTCTAGTCTGTAGGTGTCATGGCGACTGTGCTTTAGTCTGTAGGTGTCATGGCGACTGTGCTTTAGTCTGTAGGTGTCATGGCGACTGTGCTCTAGTCTGTAGGTGTCATGGCGACTGTGCTCTAGTCTGTAGGTGTCATGGCGACTGTGCTTTAGTCTGTCGGTGTCATGGCTGTTGTGCTTTAGCCTGTAGGTGTCATGGCTGCTGTGCTTCAGTCTGTAGGTGTCATGGCTGCTGTGCTTCAGCCTGTAGGTGTCATGGCTGCTGTGCTTTAGTCTGTAGGTGTCATGGCTGCTGTGCTTTAGTCTGTAGGTGTCATAGCGACTGTGCTTTAGCCTGTAGGTGTCATGGCGACTGTGCTTTAGCCTGTTGGTGTCATGGCTGCTGTGCTTTAGCCTGTAGGTGTCATGGCTGCTGTGCTTTAGCCTGTAAGTGTCATGGCTGCTGTGCTTTAGCCTGTAAGTGTCATGGCTGCTGTGCTTTAGCCTGTAGGTGTCATGGCGACTGTGCTTTAGCCTGTAGGTGTCATGGCTGCTGTGCTTTAGTCTGTAGGTGTCATGGCGACTGTGCTTTAGCCTGTAGGTGTCATGGCGCCTGTGCTTTAGCCTGTAGGTGTCATGGCGACTGTGCTTTAGCCTGTAGGTGTCATGGCTGCTGTGCTTTAGTCTGTAGGTGTCATCCATCCACTCCACCTCCTCCATCCACTCCGCCTCCTCCATCCACTCCGCCTCCTCCATCCACTCCGCCTCCTCCATCCACTCCGCCTCCTCCATCCACTCCGCCTCCTCCACCCACTCCGCCTCCTCCATCCACTCCGCCTCCTCCATCCACTCCGCCTCCTCCATCCACTCCGACTCCTCCATCCACTCCACCTCCTCCATCCACTCCACCTCCTCCATCCACTCCACCTCCTCCACCTCCTCTAGCCACTCCACTCTACCTCCTCCATCCACTCCACCTCCTCCACCCACTCCACCTCCTCCACCCTCTCCACCTCCTCCACACTCCACCTCCTCCACACTCCGCCTCCTCCATCCACTCCGCCTCCTCCGCCTCCTCCACCTCCTCCACCCACTCCACCTCCTCCATCCACTCCACCTCCTCCATCCACTCCACCTCCTCCATCCACTCCACCTCCTCCATCCACTCCACCTCCTCCATCCACTCCACCTCCTCCATCCACTCCACCTCCTCCATCCACTCCACCTCCTCCATCCACTCTTCCACCTCCATCCACTCCTCCACCTCCATCCACTCCGCCTCCTCCATCCACTCCGCCTCCTCCATCCACTCCGCCTCCTCCACTCCACTCCGCCTCCTCCATCCACTCCACTCCGCCTCTTCCATCCACTCCACTCCGCCTCCTCCATCCACTCCACTCCAACTCCTCCATCCACTCCACTCCAACTCCTCCATCCACTCCACTCCATCCACTCCACCTCCTCCACCCACTCCACCTCCTCCACCCACTCCACCTCCTCCACCCACTCCACCACCCACTCCACCTCCACCATCCACTCCACCTCCTCCACCCACTCCAACTCCTCCATCTACTCCACCTCCTCCACCCACTCCACCATCCACTCCAACTCTTCCATCTACTCCACCTCCTCCATCCACTCCACCTCCTCCATCCACTCCACCTCCTCCACCTCCTCTAGCCACTCCACTCTACCTCCTCCATCCACTCCACCTCCTCCACCCACTCCACCTCCTCCACCCTCTCCACCTCCTCCACACTCCACCTCCTCCACCCACTCCACCTCCTCCACCCACTCCACCTCCTCCACCCACTCCACCTCCTCCACCCACTCCACCTCCTCCACCCACTCCACCTCCTCCATCCACTCCACTCCACCTCCTCCACCCCACTCCACCTCCTCCACCCACTCCACCTCCTCCACCCACTCCACCTCCTCCATCCACTCCACCTCCTCCACCTCCTCTAGCCACTCCACTCTACCTCCTCCATCCACTCCACCTCCTCCACCCACTCCACCTCCTCCACCCTCTCCACCTCCTCCACACTCCACCTCCTCCACACTCCACCTCCTCCACACTCCACCTCCTCCACCCACTCCACCTCCTCCACCCACTCCACCTCCTCCACCCACTCCACCTCCTCCACCCACTCCACCTCCTCCATCCACTCCACTCCACCTCCTCCACCCACTCCACCTCCTCCACCCACTCCACCTCCTCCACCCACTCCACCTCCTCCATCCACTCCACTCCACCTCCTCCACCCCACTCCACCTCCTCCACCCACTCCACCTCCTCCACCCACTCCACCTCCTCCATCCACTCCACCTCCTCCATCCACTCCACCTCCTCCACTCCACTCCACCTCCTCCACTCCACTCCACCTCCTCCACCCCACTCCACCTCCTCCACCCACTCCGCCTCCTCCACCCACTCCGCCTCCTCCACCCACTCCGCCTCCTCCACCCACTCCGCCTCCTCCATCCACTCCACCTCCTCCATCCACTCCACTCCACCTCCTCCGTCCACTCCACCTCCTTCATCCACTCCACCCCTTCCACCTCCTCCACCCACTCCACCTCCTCCACCCACTCCACCTCCTCCACCCACTCCACCTCCTCCACCCACTCCACCCCCTCCACCTCCTCCACCCACTCCACCTCCTCCATCCACTCCACCTCCTCCATCCACTCCACCTCCTCCACCGACTCCACCTCCTCCACCCACTCCACTCCACCTCCTCCGTCCAACCACCTCCTCCATCCACTCCACCTCCTCCATGCACTCCCCTTCCTGCTTTTTTAATCCACACGAATTCCCGTTCCCGATGGCACTCTGGCAGCATGCCCTTGCATTGCAGGTGTCATGTCTTCCACTGCTGATGGTGATAACCAACATCCTTCCTGCTCCACCCTCCCTGCCGCGCCACGTGGGGTCACATGACCATTCTGCCTCCCGCTCGTTTGCCATCTCCACATACCGGACAAGGCTGTGAAGCTCTGTAATTCCCTGAAAATTAAAAAGAACCTTAACAAAACTTTCAATTGTCGAATTAATTGCTTTAATTACCTTTTGGCCCTGTCATTGAGCACTGTCCCCCTGCCATGCTGTCTGCCCTTTGGAAAGGCCGGATCTGATGGGAAAGCGTTGGTTGGACATCCGATATTCATCCCCACGCCCGTCTCTGAGCCTGTCCTCAAAATGTCCCGGAAAACTCAGCTTATTCATTTTGTTTTCCTCCAGCTGAGCTGGTGAGTGTTTTTGTTCGGATCTCCAGAGTCTGCAATTGGTTTTGGATCAGGGAATTATAGACCAGTTAGCTTAAATTCAATGGTCGGAAAGATATGAAACCTTTGCTCAAAACATTTTATATCAGAAACCATTGATAACTTAAAATACCATGAAAAATTATCAGCAAGATTCTAAAAGGGAAGGATGTGCTTGACTAAGCTTATTGAATTTTAAATATAGGTAACAAATTGGAGAGATAAGAGTAATCCTTAATTATGATAAAGTAAGGAGAATTTTTTCTGATTACTTCCAGCTATGAGGAGGCCAATGGTTGTCACAAAGTTAGGGGCTCAAGTCCTACTTCAGAGACTTGAGCATACAAATCTAAACTAACCCTCATGAAGGTTTGTCCAACCTCTTCACTCAGTGGAGGTCCCATTTCCATTTTTTTCTCATTCGAGCAAATTTCAGAAAGATTCACGGTGGAATTCTCCATTCCTGGGAATAATGGAGCGATACTTCACAAAGATTCCTAAGTGTGGTAGCGAGCAGGCACTGCCCCGACCTTCCTGGCGCCAGCTCAGCGAGGCCGGCAACGCAATACAAAGTTAATTGGTCCACTTAACGAGGCCCCATCGGTTTCACGCTGCAATTGGAGGCTCGCCAGCTGATTCGCCAGGACTGTGCTCGTCAGTCCCCCCCGCTAACAAGGTCGAGCAGCACTTCAGCAGCACTTGCACAGCCAACCCCAGCCAGCTCACAACAATGCGCCAAGGAGACCGACCCCAAGATTCAGGCATATGGACCTGGCCAGGCTCCATTACGCGGTGGAGACCTGTCCTGTTCCCCTGAGGGTCACAGAGGGTGAGCCACAGGGCAGCCACCTTCGAGGAACGGGTCCTGGAGGTGACTGGGACAACGAGGACAGAGCAGTCACCAACATGGAGGTTGGCAGAAGCCGCAGAGGTGAGGATCCACCAGGCTCCACCCAGGGGATCTGTCAAACGTGAGTGCTGACTGACTGACCCATCCCTCCCACTGACCACATGTCCATTCTCCCGCAGGTCCTCCATCCGACCGTGCCGGCCCATCCCGGGTGGCCCCCTCTCCAGCTTCCCAGGAGAACACCTCGGAGGAGAGCTCCGAGGAAGACACGATCGAGACATCACAGCTGTCATCCGAAACCTCCACCAGCGCAGATACACACACTTCGGTGGGAAATGTTTGTCAGGCTTCTGGGGCACAATCTGGTGAACATCACCCTGATGTACATCAGGTGGAGGCAGGAACCCCCAGGCGAGACAGCAGCTGGAGGTCTGCTGGATCCCAGGACCCAGCTGAGCCGCTTGTACAGGGTTACCCGGAGCTGATGGAGACATTAGGGTGTGGCCAGGTCATTCAGAGTGATGTGTTATCTGTGTTGGTCTAACATCGACTGCAACTGGATGCAGTAAAACAAGAAACAGGCTTCCGACACAGGAGATGGTCCAACACTGTTTTATTGAACCTGCTGATTGCTGTACATAATCTGCTGTGGGTTGACACTCTATTAACCTAACTGATAACCTCCTACTGGCTTGACCAGACTATCTCTCTATCACATGGTGATGATATTCACTGGCTTGTGTACTGTGACTATCTCCCTGGCCGTGTCCTGTGAGAGAGGGAGAGCCTTAATGCCCTGTGGGCTTTATAGTGGTGGTGTCCTGTCTGGTGATTGGTTGTTCTGTGTTGTGTGTGTTCATTGGTTATCCTGTGTGTCCATCACTGCCTGTCTGCATCTCATGATATACATGAGTGGATATTATGACAGAGAGGAAGATGTCAGCGACATTCAAGCAGGTCCATAGCTGATTGGAGGAGTCCCAGAGGCTACGGGCATAGGGGATGTCGTTAGCAATGTGTGGCACCGAGGCCAACACGGCTAGGGTGGTGACCGCAGTGGGGAGCCTGGTGCACAATGTCGGCACCTGTAGTGAAGGTGTCTAAGGTGTCGCGCAGTCAGTGACAGCCATGGCTGAGGGTCTCGGCAGAATGTCCGACTTGCTGGGGGATGTCACCCAGTACCAGGCCGACCTTGTTGAGGTTCTGCGGGATGTGTCCCGCTCTCAGATGGGAATGGCTGAAGCACTGAGGAGCCGGGGCTCAAACCAGCTGCCTCTCTGTACCAAGGTGAACCCCAGGACCCTATGGGCACTGAGCAGGGGAGGGGGGGGGGGTGCTGGTAGGGCAACCCAAACACGACCCATGGATTGGGAATGGTGACCACCAGCGCCGGGTTCCACCCCTTCGATGAGCCCGCGTCTCACAGCCAGCACGCGGCACAGGGTGGCAGCACGCGGCACAGGGCGGCAGCACGCGGGACAGGCCGGCAGCACGCGGGACAGGGCGGCAGCACGCGGGACAGGGCGGCAGCACGCGGGACAGGGCGGCAGCACACGGGACAGGGCGGCAGCACGCGGGACAGGGCGGCAGCACGCGGGACAGGGCGGCGGCAGGCGGGACAGGGCGGCGGCAGGCGGGACAGGGCGGCGGCACGCGGGACAGGGCGGCGGCAGGCGGGACAGGGCGGCAGCACGCGGGACAGGGCGGCAGCACGCGGGACAAGGCGGCAGCACGCGGGACAGGGCGGCAGCAGGCGGGACAGGGCGGCAACAAGCAGGACATGGCGGCAGCAGGCGGCACAGGGCGGCAGCAGGCGGGACAGGGCGGCAGCACGCGGGACAGGGCGGCGGCACGCGGGACAGGGCGGCGGCACGCGGCACAGGGCGGCAGCACGCGGGACAGGGTGGCAGCACGCGGGACAGGGCGGCAGCACGCGGGACAGGGTGGCAGCACGCGGGACAGGGTGGCAGCACGCGGGACAGGGCGGCAGCACGCGGGACAGGGCGGCAGCACGCGGGACAGGGCGGCAGCACGCGGGACAGGGCGGCAGCACGCGGGACAGGGCGGCAGCACGCGGGACAGGGCGGCGGCACGCGGGACAGGGCGGCGGCACGCGGGACAGGGCGGCGGCACGCGGGACAGGGCGGCGGCACGCGGGACAGGGCGGCGGCAGGCGGGACAGGGCGGCGGCACGCGGGACAGGGCAGCGGCAGGCGGGACAGGGCGGCGGCATGCGGGACAGGGCGGCAGCACGCGGGACAAGGCGGCAGCACGCGGGACAGGGCGGCAGCAGGCGGGACAGGGCGGCAGCACGCGGGACAGGGCGGCAGCACGCGGGACAGGGCGGCAGCACGCGGGACAGGGCGGCAGCACGCGGGACAGGGCGGCAGCACGCGGGACAGGGCGGCAGCACGCGGGACAGGGCGGCAGCACGCGGGACAGGGCGGCAGCACGCGGGACAGGGCGGCGGCAGGCGGGACAGGGCGGCGGCACGCGGGACAGGGCGGCGGCAGGCGGGACAGGGCGGCAGCACGCGGGACAAGGCGGCAGCACGCGGGACAGGGCGGCAGCAGGCGGGACAGGGCGGCAACAAGCAGGGCATGGCGGCAGCAGGCGGCACAGGGCGGCAGCAGGCGGGACAGGGCGGCGGCACGCGGGACAGGGCGGCGGCACGCGGGACAGGGCGGCAGCACGCGGCACAGGGCGGCAGCACGCGGGACAGGGTGGCAGCACGCAGGACAGGGCGGCAGCACGCGGGACAGGGTGGCAGCACGCGGGACAGGGTGGCAGCACGCAGGACAGGGTGGCAGCACGCGGGACAGGGTGGCAGCACGCGGGACAGGGCGGCAGCACGCGGGACAGGGCGGCAGCACGCGGGACAGGGCGGCAGCACGCGGGACAGGGCGGCAGCAGGCGGGACAGGGCGGCAACAGGCGGGACATGGCGGCAGCAGGCGGCACAGGGCGGCAGCACGCGGGACAGGGCAGCAGCACGCGGGACAAGGCGGCAGCACGCGGGACAGGGCGGCAGCACGCGGGACAAGGCGGCAGCACGCGGGACAGGGCGGCAGCAGGCGGGACAGGGCGGCAACAAGCAGGACATGGCGGCAGCAGGCGGCACAGGGCGGCAGCAGGCGGGACAGGGCGGCGGCACGCGGGACAGGGCGGCGGCACGCGGGACAGGGCGGCAGCACGCGGCACAGGGCGGCAGCACGCGGGACAGGGTAGCAGCACGCAGGACAGGGCGGCAGCACGCGGGACAGGGTGGCAGCACGCGGGACAGGGTGGCAGCACGCGGGACAGGGTGGCAGCACGCGGGACAGGGTGGCAGCACGCGGGACAGGGCGGCAGCACGCGGGACAGGGCGGCAGCACGCGGGACAGGGCGGCAGCACGCGGGACAGGGCGGCAGCACGCGGGACAGGGCGGCAGCAGGCGGGACAGGGCGGCAACAGGCGGGACATGGCGGCAGCAGGCGGCACAGGGCGGCAGCACGCGGGACAGGGCAGCAGCACGCGGGACAGGGCAGCAGCACACGGCACAGGGTGGCAGCACGCGGCACAGGGCGGCAGCACGCGGGACAGGGCGGCAGCACACGGGACATTGTGGCAGCACGCGGGACATGGCGGCAGCAGGTGGCACAGGGCGGCAGCACGCGGGACAGGGCGGCAGCACGCGGGACAGGGCGGCAGCACGCGGGACAGGGCGGCAGCACGCGGGACAGGGCGGCAGCACGCGGGACAGGGCAGCAACACGCGGGACAAGGCGGCAGCACGCGGGACAGGGCGGCACGGCTGTGAATGTGCCGTCGACAAGTGAGCCGGTGACCCTCTGGAGGCAGCGAAGGCCGTGGGACGTGGTAAGCTGCTGGCTGCCTCCACCGAGGCTATGCATCCTGGGGAAACATCATAGCAGAAGAGATAAGTGGACCAAGCACATTGAGGGTCACTGAGGGCACCATGGAGGGGGAGATTGGGACGGCACCTTCGGGAGAGTGGGGAATTGTATGACACATGTGTCACGTCAAAAACCTTTGAGCACAAACAGTATGATACCTCTGTCACTTTTTTTCGCAGTGCGGGTTGACCTCCTCTCCACACCACCCCCCCCCCCCCCCCCTCGCCTCCAGCCCTCCCCCAGACATATGATGGGTGTGAGTGAGCACTCAGCAGACAGGCAGGGGTCAGACTATGCCATAGATTGAGGAGCACCAGCGCTCAGCTCTCTGCAGGTTATTATCACCCAACGAAAGTCACCTGCTGACGGTGCCGACACAGTCCCTGCACCCTGGAGTGTTGAGATACAGATCCTGGGAGGGTGAGAGGTGGGTGGGGGTGGGTGGGTAATGTACCGATGATGGACCAGGCCATCTCCTATGTGAAGCGGGCGAGTACGACAGCCTCCCTGGCCCTCTGGGCCTGCCGGAACCCACACCGCCGATGCCTGTCCTGCAGCCTCCGGCCGCACCTCCGGCCACATGTTCCTCATCCCCAACCTCCATCCCATGGCCCTGCTACTGTACCAGGTTGTGGAGAACACAGCAGGCCACTTGGGCACCCTCCGGAGGAGTGTACTGCAGGGCATCACCAGATGGCCGAGGCATCAGAACTGCATTTTGAGGAGTCCGATGCACCGCTCATTGACAACACAGGTGGCCACATGGGCCTCTTGTATCAGGCCTCTGCTTTGGTCTCCAGGGCGCAGACCAGCACCAAAACAGGAGTTGCCAAACCCAATCGCAAGAAGAAAAGTACTCGCCAGATGATCATTAAAACTAAAAAGAGGAAGTTGAGAAAAGTGGGAGAGCTCGCACGTCCCACTGATGGAAACAAAAGAGAAGATGTCGATGTTGCGACAGACAAGCTAGATACAGAGAACGTACAACGAAGCAGCAAACAGTGTCGTGGGAAGAAGCGATAAAAGAAAAAGCTGGAGACGTGCGTGTGGCGATCAAGCATACATGCCTTCAAAAGGCATTGTGTCAAAAATATACGAAGCAAGAGACTGGCATGCAAACCAGTCTTCTAAAAGGCTGACAACAGCCCAAGTGATCACAGGGGCGATCCCGTGAGAGAGGCACAATGAGCTGTGCACAAGGGACATACACTGAGCAGGAATATCATGTCTATGGACACACAAGTGTTTATATTGTTTATGCTTATACCAAATGTGTAAAGTAAAGATATCAGTCAAGTTTGTACATAAACATCAATATCTCCTAAGGAAGGGGGATGTGGTGATATGTCTGTAGATAATATTACATATATTTACCAGTGTGACCTCCCACTAGGTGGCGTCAGAAATCAGTCAGGTGACATCCGGCTACTAGCAGGTGTACACGAGGACAGTCGTGCATAAGGGTAGTTTCAGGAGAGTCTAATGTACCTCTATAATAACTTGGTCGATATAAGATTTTGATCATTACCTTACCATTAAAAATCATCATTCTGGCTAAGTCACCAGCAGTTCTGTAGAATCATTGCAAGACAAGGTCGCGGAACACAACGCTGCAGTGTTCAGGCACAGTGTCCAGGCATCGCGGTCTGATTGGGATTCAAGGCAATGACTCCCACATGCTACATGGTCCGCCCACCCACAGGAATCCACTTGGGTTGGTGTAAAGTACTCACTTAACCACAATTCACAATTCCCTGTGGGCAACAGCCTTCAGCTGCACAGCCGGAGGCCTCGGCAATCGGTGGGGGCTATGTATGGGTGGTTGGTGGAGGCCATGGGTGGTCAGAGGGGCAGATGGGCAAGGGGAGAGTTTCCCCGGAACAGGTAAACACAATCCAGGTGTTGGCATGGTGTTGCCATGCATGGTTGCACCCCCCCCTCCAGTACCTACCCCCACCCTTACATGGTGGCCCACCCCTGCAGAGGGTCCCGCAAGAGAGCTGCCATTAGCCAGGCGGGAGTCAGACATTCACAGGTCTGTGAGGATCTACGTACTGTCCCCAATGTAAGTCATTGTCATCCTCCTGCAGTGCAGTGACTATGGGCAACCACTGTGTCCCCAAGACAGAAGCGGTATCACAGGGAGTGTGCACTGTCATCAGTTAGATGGAAGAGCCATTCTCACAGAATCCATGTGAAGATATTGGGATGTCCTCACTGGGTGTCCTCAACATCCTCTATGAATCTAACAGCAATGAGCGGGTCCCAAGCCCGGCTGCCTCGACTGGAGATCGCCATTGCCTCATGGCCAACACCCTCTCCCATGAGGACTTCCTCAGACTCAATCCCATTGACATCCTCCTCATTGGAGGTAAGGTGCCACGCCTCCATCTCCTCCTCAGGCAGTTCCTCTCCCTGGGAATCGAGCACACACCTGCAGGATGTGTTTGGGGTGGTCACAGCCCAGCTGAGCACTCAGTGAGTGGAAGCTGTTGCAGTTCACATAGTTCAGTGCCTGATGCCCCGGAGATCTGATTGCCATGTGAGTACAGTCGATGGCACCCTGCACTCTGGAAAGCTAGAGATTTGCACAAAGCCCATCGCTCTTGCATCCTGGCTTCCCTGATCCCAGTCAAAATGGACAAAGTTGTGGGCCCTCGTGAAGATTGCTTCCTTCACCTGGGGGATGCAGTTAAGTGTGCAGGGTTGTGAAGTCTAGCAGAGGTCACATGTGGACCCACTGGCATACAAATTGAGTGCCATTGAAACTTCCAGCGACACTGGCAGTGGATGCCCTCCAAGCCCTCGTGGCGCCAAATCCTGCAGCAGGTGGCAGATGTGACCAACCAGTTCCCTGCCCCCGCATGTCCCCCTCACCCCTCCCCCCCCCCCCCCCCCGCCCATCCCCACACCCACCTCCGCTGTTTCCTCAGTGCACCGCTTCCCTGGCCTCAGTGGTGCCCAGCCTTGTGAGGGCTTCTTGCCACGGCACCTGTCCCTGCCAGCAAGGGTACCGGTGGCTGGTGCTACGCATGCCAGAGGTACGCTCTGCAGCCCCCGTCCGGTACCCTTCTGTAGGGGCGAGCGTGGGTGTTGCCCTTGGGTGGGCCGTGTGATGCCCTGCTGCATGGCACCTGTTTTTGGGTGGGGGAGGGGGCGTTGGTGAGGTGGAGGGAAGGGTTTGGGGTGGGGTGGGTGCTCCCATATGGCCAGTGTCAGCCTGCACAACCACGGGCTACGGTGGGCGGTCAGTGGGGTGTGCAGCAGGATGGCTACCTTGCAGGCCACGGTAATGGCAGTCTGTGCCTGGACAACCCCGTGCCGGGGGTCATCCCTGATGCCATGGCCTACCTCCTGGTTGCCCCCTCCTACTCTCCTGGCCCTGGCAGACACCACCCCCATCCTTCAGCCAGCCATGCCAGCAGCAGACCGGCAGCCCATGGTTGCGCCTCTGGGAATATGACCTACCTCCGCTCTCTCCCTCAGCAATCACTGCACCTGTTCCCGATTGTTGAAACCTCAAATGAGCGTTGCCATCGGTAATTCTTCCTGGTGGAGACAGAGCATCGTGGGAGCTCTGGAGAATACGGGGACAGGCCCGTTAATGACATGCGGCGCAGAATTCATTCACGCTACTATTGAGGCACCGGAGCATGGCATTCCATCAGGTGCCCAGCGCCGGCCTCAATTATCGGCTGACACACGATTTTCTGCCCGATTCTGCCAACGGCGAATTCCACCTACAGACTCTCTCACTTCCCACACACTCACTCACTCTCACACATTCACTATGAGACACTCACTCTCATCCTCACACACACTCGCACGCCATCGTCCCCCCCCACACAAACACTGACTCGCTCACCCACACACACACACTTACTCACTCCAACGCAGACACACACTCCCAGAAACAGTCTCTCACCCTCACCCCCACGCACGCACGCATGCAAGGACACACACACACACTCAATCTCTCATTCACTGAACCCCAGAGGTGAGATGAAAGTGACTACCCTTGACATCGAGGCAGCACCTGACCGAGTATGGTGTCAAGGAGCCTGAGATAAACTGGAGTCAGCGGGAAAAAGGGGGAAAACACTCCACTGGTTGGAGTCTTACTTAGCACAAAGGAAGTTGGTCATGGTTATTGAACGTCAATCATCTCAGCTCTAGGGCATCACTGCAAGAGTTCCTCAGGGTAGTGTCCTGGACCCAACCATCTTCAGCTGCTTCATCAATGATTTCCCTTCCATCATAAGGTCAGAAGTGGGGATGTTTGCTGATGACTGCACAATGTTCAGCATCATTTGCTACTCCTCAGATAATGAAGCAGTCCATGTCTAAATGTAGCAAGACCTGGACAATATCTAGACTTGGGCAGACAAGTGGGAAGTTACATTTGCGCCACACCAGTGCCAGGCAATGACAATCTCCAACAATAGAGGATCTAACTATCGCCCCTTGACATTCAATGGCATTACCATCACTGAATCCCCCACTGTCAATATCCTTGGGGTTACCATTGATCAGAAACTGAACTGGATTAGCCATATTAACAGTGTGGCTATCAGGACAGGTCAAAGGTTAGAAATCCTACAGTGAGTAACTCACCTCCTGACCTCCTAAAGCACGTCCACCATCTACAAGGCCCAAGTCAGGAGTGTAATGGAATACTCTCCAATTGCCTGGATGAGTGCAGCTCCAACAACACTCAAGAGGCTTGACACCATTCAGTGCAAAGCCATTGGCTTGATTGCTCCTCCTTGTAAAAACATTCATTCACTCCTTCACTGACGAACAGTAGCAGCCATGTGTACCATCACAAAATACAATGCAGTAATTCACCGAGGTTCCTTAAGGAGCACTTTCCAAAGCCATGACCACTACCATCTAGAAGAACAAGGGCAGCGGACACCTGGGAACCCCAACTGGAGGTTCTCCTTTCCTTTATATGGGAAATATATCGGCGTTCCTTCACTGGGTCCAAATTTTGGAATTTCCTCCCTCACAGCACCATGGGTGTACCTATACTTCAGGGACTACAGCGGTTCAAGAAGGCAGCTCACCACCACCTTCGGAAGGGCAACTAGGGATGGGCAATAAATGCAAATCTAGACAGCGAAGCCCACATCCCGTAACTTAACAAAAAAACCCACACTCACTCACTCTCTCAGTCCCATGCACACATACTGGCCGTGATTCTCCGACCTCGTTACGCACTTGCTCAAGCGTAACAAGGTCCGTGCATAATGGGAGAGTCCAAAAACGAGATCCGTGCCTGCCGCCAACAGTTTGCGATGCAACCGGCCGGCTCCTCGAGGCGAAATCGAGATCTCGCTGTACAGTGGCAAGAAGCCAATTATCAGCACTTAAGCTCTATTTCCGTAGAATTAATGAGAGCCGCCCCAACGGTCTCCTGTCATTCTGCAACTTCTCCAGCAAGTGGTCACGCTGGCACCGATTAGTACTCCTTTTGAAAAACGTGAACCTGGTGGAAGGGCTTCCGTGGGGAGCCGAGGAGGTGAGTAACCATCTTTGGTCACAGGCTAAGAGCCCGGAGGCACTGGACCTGCTGCCCCAGTGCTCAATCGGGGGGGTTGGGGGACCCTCCTCAGGGGTGGGCCGCCATGAGGGGGGAGGTGCACTGGGAAATGGGAAAAGGGTCCAGGATTGAGCCTGCATTGCAGAAGGAAGTGACAGACGCACCATAATGGTTTTGCAGAAAGGTGTTTAATGTGCTGTACAAACCCGACTCCTGATAGTGCTGCCCCCACCCCGCTGCCACCTCCCCCCCCGCCCCCCCTCCCCCCCCCCGCCACCGCCCCCCTCCACGCCCCCTGACTCTTTGATCAGCTGCTGGGCCTCCCACCAGCCCGGATCTTCCCCCAGGCTCTAAAACTCAGTCCCCCCTCACCCCGGATCAGTCCCTCTCCCGTGTGAACAAACTCACTGCCGATGGTACTTGCTGCATCTCTTTCTCTCTCTTTGTAGAATCTTCCACTGTGTGCACATGTCTGGCTGGCATCTGAAAACTAACAGCGGGATCACAGAGAAAGAATAGTTTCAGGGCCATAATCCAGCCATGATTGGACAAGACAGCACGGTGATACAGTGATTAGCACTTCTGCCTCACAGCACCAGGGACCCGGGTTCAATTCCGGACTCAGGCGACTGTCTGTGTAGAGTTTGCACTTTCTCCCCCCATCTCCGTGGGTTTCCTCCGGGTGCTCCAGTTTCCTCCCACAGGGCCAAAGATGTGCAGGTTAGGTGGATTGGTCATGCTAAATTGTCCCTTAGTACAAAGATGTGTCGGTTCGATGGGAGTACGGAGATAGTGTGGAGGAGTGGTCCTATGTGGGGAGCTCTTTCGGAAGGTCGGTGCAGACATGATGGGCCGAATGGCCTCTTTCTGCTATAGGAATTCTAAGACTGCTCTAGTGCATTTTGAGCGAGTGCTGCATTTACAGGAGTGCCACCTTTTGGATCAGACTTTACATTGAGGCTCTGTCTGCTCTCTCAGCTGAATGTAAAAGGTCCTATGACCCGATGACCAAGAAGAGCGAGGGAGTCTTCCCGAGTTCCCTGGCCGATATTTATCCCTCACTGAACATCTCAGAGTGGTCATTATCACCTTGCTGTTTTGGGAACTTACTGTGCGAATACTGGCTGCATTGTTTCCTACAATAGTCACTGTATTTTAAGAGGATTTAATTGGCTGTAAAGTGCTTCAGGATCATAAGTAGCACCTTTTTTTATTGCTACAGTGCCAGCATCCTCTTCTCGAATGAAGCCAGCTGCAAAGTATTCAATTATTATCACAGTCATGGTGCCACCTCCACAAAAATATCCTCTTCCTGATGAATGTGACGGTGTGAGCAGGGGGTTCTGGTGAGTGTGAGGGTGTGAGCAGGGGGTTCTGGTGAGTGTGAGGGTGTGAGCAGGGGGTTCTGGTGAGTGTGAAGGTGTGAGGAGGGAGGATTCTGATGAGTGTGAGGGTGTGAAGAGGGGGGTGTGGTGATATGCATCACTGTAAATACACAAGGGGTTAATGTAAATACATGTAGACTAGCTAAACACTAGAGGGAGCACCAGAGACATGACATACGAAGATAGGACACGACCAATGGGCATTCACGATACACACAGAGTTGACACTACCACAGGGGGGCATTACACCAACCCATATATAAAGGACACAGCACACATGATCTTCCTCTTTCCAGTGGAGACACTCAGTGAGTACAGACACAGGATTGATTCAATATCACACCCACCACGTGGGTTGTAGCAGACTGGTTTGTCAGTCTGAGTAGCTGTAGAAGGATCAACAGTAGAGACGAACCAAAGTAAGAGAATTGTAAATAGTTCAATAAACGAGCTGAAGTTATCTCCACATCTCAACCTTCCTTTGTCAGAGTGAACATCAAGGAAGCCGCTTATGCTACGTCAAGAGAATAACAAGACATGGTACCAACGGAGTGACCTGTTAAATCCATATAGTTACAACTCAGCAAGCAGTGACAACCAGCAACAAAACCCAGGCAACACAATGTTCTGGATTCCGGTTCCACAGCAGCTCAGGTACCAAGGCAATTTCAGTGACACCTGCCGTTGGTTCAGGCAGAGATTCGAGATCTACCTGATAGCGTCCGACCTAGATGGCGTGGAGGATGCACAAAAAAAAATCTTCTACTTACCATCGCGGGTCCAGAAGCAGCTGAAATCTTCCAGACCTTCAAATACTCAAAGGGGCAAAACAAGAGTGATTTCCAGGCAGTCCTGGACAAATTCCAAGAATTCTGGGAGGAGAATACAAAAAAAACGGTAAAAGAAGCACCAAAACTCACCACGAGGTAGGCTTGCTGAAGTAATCTGCAGTTTTGAATTGCAGCCATCTTGGTAAAGGTACTGCACATGCGCAGTGGAGAAAAAGGCACCCAGTAAAGGAACAGCGATCTGAGCATGCCCAATTGCTTCCTACAACCTATGTCACATGTGTCATGACGTCTGAGGCCCCAGACCACGCCCACTTAAAGGGGAAATGTCCAAAAACTCGAAACAAATTTCATAAAGCCGTAAAACAAGATTCTTTCACCTGGAATGACAGCACAATGCCTGAAATTCAACCAGTAGCTGAAAGTAACCTCCGTAGAACTCTGCAACAAGCAGTTAGCACCGCCCAAAGCGATGATACAGTCCTTGAATACTACGACACCGACCTTTATTTCTTCTCTGGACATCACGAGCCCAATGCCAGCTCCGGCACACACAGTGATGATATGGTCTTGGAAGACTATGACTCAGACGACGGTTTTTTCATTCGAAATGGCAACCCCCATACTGAATCCGACAGAGACGCGGATGCGTTCTTCGGATTTGAGGATCTTCAGCTCAGCATATATGACATCCCGACTCGTGAGTGCAGGATCATGCTGAGGCCTGACACCAAGAGACAGAAAACAGTACAAGCCCACAGAGAGCGGCCTGCTGCCACACAGAGAGTGGTCCATGCACCGCTAAGGGTCCCAGCCTCTACACAGGAAGCGATGAAAGACTCAACAGTGAGACAACTGCACGTCTCCACACAAGAAGTGACTCCAGTGACACAAGCCTCCACAGCGAGCTCGTGGACAGACTCCACGATAGAAGAAACGCAAGACTCCAAAGCGCAGTCCTTGCATGAACAAGATCATGAGGGTCTAGCAACCTCCTCTGAGCAACCAGCAGCAGACGATGCAAGTCTGCCATGCTCAAGTGAACAACAGAAAGACTATGACAGTCTGCCATGCTCAAGTGCACAGCAAGAAAACTATGACAGTCCACCCACAGTCTACCCAGCCCAAGTGAACAACAAGAAGCTACTGAGGCTCTACACACTGTATGTGAGACAAGTGACGACAGCATCCCACTTCCCATACAAGGTGTGCAATGTGGCAGACCTCAGCTTGTGTGTACAGAGGCACTCGACGATCACAGTGAGATCACTGGTGACTCCGGTGACACCACGTTACTTCAAACCTCATTCGCTCGAGCCTCTCCACAAGCAAATGCATTCCTGAATGTGTTGACTCCAGACATGGAGCATCCAGAAATCTCAGCCGGCTCCAGTGAATCTGCTATGACTCCAGACGGGGAGCATCGACAAACCAACACTGACTCAGGTGAAACAGACCAGACTCCAGATGGGGAGCAACCAAACGCCAAAGCTCATACAAGTAAGCCGGACATGACTCCAGACGGGGAGCGCCGCAAACTCAGTGACGGTGCGCTCAAGGTGACAGCAGAAGCCACAAAGCACGCTGACACGAGTGGCTGTGTGACGGATTCGTATTATCCACAGCGTGTGGTCCTTGAGCACAGCGAACACAACACCAAAACCAACCAACACAACGTCACGACATCTGAATACCATATTAAAGACAACGACTCGACGCGCACCAAAGGCAACATTGTTGACAGCAAGCACGACAAAGTCTACACCAATGGAACTACGACTGGTACGACATGGTACAACTCTGCCCATGAGGGACACTGTTACTGCTCAGCTCAGTACATACCATGGCTGGAAGACACATCTTCGCAATTCACGTGTGCTGCCCTACCAACAGGCAACCTGGCTTTCAGGACAGATGCCATCCAACATCGCTATCACAAGCATCGGAAGGAAAAAAATACTCCAAATCAGAAATGAAGTGATTTGACCACTTCTTGGTTCCTTATGCACAGGGACACTGATGGCGTTCACAAGGACATGCCACCGTCAAAATGACAAACTCACCAACCCAACAAGAAAGACATTGAACCATGATAATGGGTTTTGGACTCACACAAATGATTTGGACTTATTATTTAATCACTGTTCTCATGACTTGTACATACCATCACTTATCTACCTGTTTTTGTTCAATTTTCTTTAAGTGTACAGAAAATATGTAACATGAAAAAAGGGGGATGTGGTGATATGCATCACTGTAAATACACAAGGGGTTAATGTAAATACATGTAGACTAGCTAGACACTAGAGGAAGCACCAGAGATATGACACACAGACACTCAACCAATAGGTCAGTAAGATAGCTCGCGACCTATGGGCATTCACGATACACACAGAGGTGACACTACCACAGGAGGGCATTACACCAACCCATATATAAGGACACAGCACACATGATCTTCCTCTTTCCAGTCAAGACACTCAGTGAGTACAGACACAGAGTTGATTCAACACATCATACCCACCACCTGGATTGTAGCAGACTGGTTTATCAGTCTGAGTAGCTATAGAAGGATCAACAGTAGAGACGGACCCGAGTAGGAGAATTGTAAATAGTTCAATAAACGTGTTGAAGTTATTTCCACGTCTGAACCTTCCTTTGTCAGACTGAACATCAAGGAAGCCGCTTATGCTACGCCAAGAGCATAACAAGACAGGGGGTTTCTGATGAGTGTGAGGGTGTGAGGAGAGGGTTGTGATGAGTGTGAGGGTGTGGGGAGGGGGTTTCTGATGAGTGTGAGGGTGTGAGGAGGGGGGTTACGATGAGTGTGAGGAGTGTTGGATGAGTGTGAGGGTGTGAGGAGGGGGATTCTGATGAGTGTGAGGGTGTGAGGAGAGGGTTGTGATGAGTGTGAGGGTGTGGGGAGGGGGTTTCTGATGAGTGTGAGGGTGTGAGGAGGGGGGTTATGATGAGTGTGAGGAGTGTTGGATGAGTGTGAGGGTGTGAGGAGGGAGGATTCTGATGAGTGTGAGGGTGTGAGGAGATGGGATTCTGATGAGTGTGAGGTGTGGGGAGGGGGTTCTGATGAGTGTGAGGGTGGGTGTGGGGAGGTAGGTTCTGATGGTTTTAAGGGCCTGCATGGTAGCACAAGTGGCCTGCACTGACTTCACAGCTCCAGGGTCCTAGGTTTGATTCCCTGCTGGGTCACTGTCTGTGTGGAGTCTGCACGTTCTCCCCGTGTCTGCGTGGGTTTCCTCCGGGTGCTCCGGTTTCCTCCCACAGTCCAAAGATGTGGAGGTTAGGTGGATTGGCCATGATAAATTGCCCTTAGTGACCAAAATGATTAGGAGGGGTTATTGGGTTACGGGAATGGGGTGGAAGTGAGGGCTTAAGTGGGTCGGTGCAGACTCGATGGGCCGAATGGCCTCCTTCTGCACTGTATGTTCTGTGAATGAGGAAAGCAAGTTCCTCTCCCTGTCAGCTCAAACCACCATCAAGAACCAGAAACACAACCACTCAAAGCCATCACGGCGATTTATTCTGCTCCTCAGAACCTCCACTGAGTTCTTGTACGATGTCCATCCATCAATAACTCTCCCCCACATTTCAATACAGGCAACTCCATATCACAGATGAATTCAGAGATAATCCATTATATGCTAGTAAATGTAGCCAGGTACATTAGCGGCTGTGAATGTAAAAGGATTAGTGGCAGAGGAAGTAGAGGCTGGAGTGTATTAGAATTCAGAAGGTGTGATTATGAGTCTCTGGGGATTTGCAGCGAAACTCTAATCTACCAGGAAAATCCATGATTTTATCTACTCACAAACCTTAATTATTTTATCTTTAATCCATTTACCTCGACCACAACAGAGGCAGGAATGAATTTCTATTCATGGTGTGTGATTAGGTTGACATTTTAGCTTCTTTCAGATTCTATCAAGGGCAGATCCGGGGCCTTGCTGCCAATCCACTTATCTCAACATTTGCCCTCTCTCTCCTTCCACTTAAATTTGGTGTGGTGCCAAAACTTTCTCTCCGATTTTAAAAAACTGTATGTGAGCCTACAAATGGGAGAGAAGAGGGAAAAGAATGAAGAGAAAAAAAGCAAGAGTAAATGAGAGAGGCCAGGATTTTTTTTGCCAGCGGCAACCAAGTCTCGAAAGGAAAATGAAAAGCAGATGGTGTGGTTGTGTGGGTGGGGGGAGGGGGGCATATTATCAGCGCCAGCCAATTGACAGCAGCAGGGGGAGAGCCATCCAGTTTGGCTCAGCAGGCGTGGGGGGATAGGAGTGAAGTCCCAGCTCAACCAATGCTGGTGATACCCTTGGGGCAGCCAAAGATGAAGAACACTCATGAGATGGCCTGGAATGGGGGTGGGTCAGCCTAGCTCAGAACAATTTGCTTGGTAGCGTAATGGTATTGTCACTGGGCTTGAGATCCAAAGACCCGGGTTCAAATCCTACCCCGGCAGATGGTGAAATTTGAATTCAATACAAATCTGGAATTAAAAGTTTAATGACGGTGAAACTTTTTGGATTGTTATAAAAACCCACCTGGTTCACGGCTATTGTTTTGGAAGCGAAATCTAGTGTCCTTACCTGGACAGGCCAACATATAACTCCAGAGCCACAGCAATGTAGTTGACTCTGAACTGGCCTCTGAAATGCCAGTGCAATTCACTGAGTTCAAGGGCAATAAATGCTGCCCTGCCAGCGACACTCACATCCATCCACTGGACAAATAAAAAAAGGCACCTTGTTGGAAAGTGTAAGAGTGAAGGGTGCGGTCTCACTGAGATCAGCAATGCGTTCACCATGGTTTCACTGTTCACGTTGGAGAGAGCACATTTGAGCACTATTATAATATTGTTACCATATAATTATAGTTTCATGTCCCTTGTCCCTGGCCTGTAGTCTGGTGCTCCTCAGGTTAAATCACCACCAGTCAGCTCTCCTCCTGAAAGGGGAAAGCAGCCTATGGTCATCTGGGACTATGGCGACTTTACGTTACCTTTTTAATATAGTTACTTACACTTGTTCATTACTCAGTGTGTGTGTTTGAGTCCCTCCTGGTCTAACAAAGGCCTGCACTCCACGGTTCAGCCCCACTCTGCGTGTTTCCCTCCTGGCGCTTTCTCTTCCAATCTCACACGTGTGAGATACAAGATCTCACAGGGGTACAGACACCACATCCCACCATACACACCCTCTCCCTGGCCACCCCCTCACCTGGGTTGGCAGTAACACCGGGTATGGTCCATGGGATGGAGGATGATGATGATCAGCTCTGCGATGAGCTCTCGTGCTCCGTATCGTTTGACTCCTGCCCACGGTAGCACTTTCCAGTGTCCACCTGGGTGTATCCTGCATGCGAGCTCGCTTTTCCATCACATGGGGCCATCAAATCCCTCAAGTGGTGGTGGTGGGAACGGTCGGGTGGGGGGTTGGAGCCCAGGCACCCACATTTACCCCCACCATTTCCCCCCACAGACCGGCTCATCCCTCACACCCATCTGACAGAGCACAGACCCTGGGGTCAGCCTGCCCTCCGACCGTCTGCCCCCTCGGAAGTTCCTACCTCCACCGACTGTACTGGATCAGCTGTGTGGTGAGCACCAGATGATGTTCCAGGAGCCTCTTCAGTAAAGTGCCCAAGCAAGGTGAGTGTCTCTGGGATGGTGGAGGGTGTTACTGACAGCTGTGATGACAAGTCAGTGTCATTCTCAGACTCAAGCTCTGGGGTGTCCTGAGTCTCGGACGGAGGGCTGGTGTCCGAGCTGCTCTCAGCGTCGGTACTCAATGTGGTAATTGATGGAACCATCAATTCAGCGAACACGTGTAGTTGGATCTGAACAGAGGCTTTAATACACTTACAATAGAGCCAGCCTATTCGTCGTTGAACTTCAGGTGAACTGGCAGGCTAGCTCTAAGGCACTGATCTTTATACATCGGTCCCAGGAGGAGGAGTACTGGGCGGAGCCAAGGGAGGAGCCCAGTACAAACTCTCGCATACTCCCAGAGCGACTCCCCCTGGTGGTCGGACAGTGCAACTGCACTTACAATGGGTAGATAACGAACATATATACATGGAGTGATATTGGCAACTATATATAGTGTGAATCACATTCATCACATTCACCCCCTGTTAAAAAAATCAAGTCCGGCGGGGGTGATGGCTCAAAGAGTCAGTCTGTCCGGTGGATGAATTGTCCGTTTTGATCTGCGGAGCACCAGGGTTGCAGCCTCTTGCGGTGGCTGGGCGGGCGTCGAGGTCTGGGGTACGGTTGCCGGCTCCGGGGCGAGTCTTGTCCGAGCCTCATACACCTGCTGGTCGAATGGAGACTGGGGGCGTGGGGGGCGGGCTGGTGCTGGCGCTCGGGACTGGTGGGGTGAGCTCGCAGAATCGGGGGCACAAGGGGGCAGCCGCATAGGGAACGGGGAAAGGAGTTCCTCGGTGGGGGTAGATGGGGGGCTGGATCCAGCGGGTGCCAGGTCCTGGAGGGATACTGTGTCCTGGCGACCGTCCGGGAACTCAACAAATGCGTACTGTGGGTTGGAATGAAGCAGGCGCACCTTTTCAACAATGGGGTCGGTCTTGTGCGCCCTGATGTGCTTCCTTAGGAGAACTGGGCCTGGCGTCCTCAACCACACCGGAAGTGAGACCCCTGTGGTAGTGCCCCTGGAAAAAATGAAGAGCCGCTCGTGGGGGGTTTGGTTGGTAGCTGTACACAGGAGGGATCTAATTGCGTGGAGTGCGTCAGGGAGGACTTCCTGCCATTGGGAAACTTGGAGCTTCCTGGACCTGAGGGTCAGTAGGACGGTCTTCCAGACCGTCGCGTTCTCCCTCTCCACCTGTGCGTTCCCCCTGGGGTTGTAACTGGTAGTCCTGCTCGAGGCGATGCCCTTGTCGAGCAGGTACTGACGCAGCGCGTCACTCATAATGGACGCACCCCGGTCGCTGTGCACGTAGCTGGGGAAACCGAGCAGGGTGACGACACTATGCAGGGCCCTAATGACTGTGTGGGAGGTCATATTGGGGCATGGGATGGAGAAGGGGAATTGGGAGAATTCGTCAATAATGTTAAGGAAGTAAATGTTTTTGTTAGTGGAGGGGAGTGGCCCTTTGAAATCGATCGCAAGGCGTTCAAAGGGCCTAGAAGCCTTGACCAGGTGGGCCCTGTCTGGTCTATTGAAGTGCGGTTTGCACTCCGCACAGATCGGGCAGTCCCTGGTGACGGCTTTTACCTCCTCGTTGGAGAAAGGCAGGTTTCGGGCTCTGATGTAGTGGGCGAGCCGAGTGACCCCTGGGTGGCAGAGGTCATCGTGGATGGCTTTTAGGCGGCTGATTTGCGCGCTGGTGCATGTCCCGTGGGATAGGGCACCCGAGGGCTCGTTGAGCTTCCCCGGTCGATATTTGATATCGTAATTGTAGGTGGAGAGTTCAATCCTCCACCGAAGAATTTTGTCATTTTTAATTTTGCCCCTTTGCAAGTTGTCAAACATGAAGGCGACCGACCGTTGTTTGGTAATGAGGGTGAACCTCCTACCTGCGAGGTAGTGCCTCCAGTGTCGGATCGCCTCCACGATGGCTTGTGCTTCCTTCTCGACTGAGGAGTGTCGGAGTTCTGAAGCGGAAAGGGTATGGGAGAAAAATGCAACGGGCCGCCCTGCTTGGTTTAAAGTGGCTGCTAGCGCTACCTCTGAGGCGTCGCTCTCAACCTGAAAGGGAGTGGATTCATCCACCGCCC
Source organism: Scyliorhinus canicula (assembly GCF_902713615.1). NCBI lineage: Eukaryota > Metazoa > Chordata > Chondrichthyes > Carcharhiniformes > Scyliorhinidae > Scyliorhinus > Scyliorhinus canicula. The sequence goes on along the minus strand of NC_052160.1, from coordinate 40,466,063 downwards.
GCATGGCTGCTTTGGCGATGTCCTCCTTGATGCAGCTGAAGGCTTGGCGCGCCTCAGCAGACAGGGGAAATAGCGTGGCCTTGAAGAGTGGGCGGGCTTTGTCCGCATATTGGGGGACCCACTGGGCGTAGTACGAAAAGAGCCCCAAGCACCGTTTGAGGGCCTTGGGGCCATGGGGGAGGGGGAGTTCTAAGAGGGGGCACATGCGGTCTGGGTCTGAGCCCAGGACTCCGTTCTCCACGACGTAGCTGAGGATGGTTGGTCTGTTTGTGCGGAACACGCATTTCTCCTTGTTATATGCAAGGTTTAATTTTTGGGCCGTCTGGAGAAAACGGTGGAGGTTGACGTCGTGGTCCTGCTGGTCATGGCTGCAGATGGTAACATTATCCAGATACGGAAACGTGGCCCGCAGCCCGTACTGGTCTACCACTCGGTTCATTGCTCGTTGGAACACCGAAACCCCGTTAGTGACGAAGGGAACCCAGAGGAAATGGAAGAGGCGGCCATCGGCCTCGAATGCCGTGTAGTGACGGTCCTCCGGGCGGATTGGGAGCTGGTGGTATGCAGACTTCAGATCCACCGTGGAAAATAGCCGATATTGGGCGATCTGGTTGACCATGTCTGCGATTCTGGGGAGGGGATACGCGTCTAGGAGCGTAAAGTGATTGATGGTCTGGCTATAATCGACGACCATGCGGAATTTTTCCCCGGTCTTGACGACCACCTGAGCTCTCCAGGGACTGTTACTGGCCTCTATGATCCCCTCACTGAGCAGCCTTCGGACCTCCGTTCTGATAAATACCCTATCCTGCAGGCTGTACCGCCTGCTGCGGGTGACTACCGGTTTGCAATCAGGGGTGAGGTTGGCGAAGAGAGGAGGGGGGGGCGATGCGCAGCGTGGTGAGGCTGCAGATAGTGAGTGGGGGCAGGGGCCCGCCGAAGCTGAGGGTGAGACTCTTGAGATTACATTGGAAATCCAAGCCTAAGAGGAGTGGCGTGCAGAGGTCGGGCAAGACATACAGTTTAAATTTGGAATAGCTAGCGCCTCGAATCGTTAGCGTTGCTGTAGTGCGGCCTTGGGTTTGGATGGAATGGGAGCCCGAAGCGAGGGCGATAGTTTGGTTGACGGGATAAATAGGGAGGGAACAGCGTCCTACCAGCTCTGGGTGTATGAAGCTCTCTGTGCTCCCGGAGTCGAAGAGGCACGACGTGTTGTATACGTTGATCTGGACCTCCGTCATCGAATTTCTCAGATGCTTGAATAAGCCCCCATGAATCGCACGTGGCCGGTCGCATGGTGGAGGTTTGCCAAGATGGCGGCCACCATGGATCGCATGTGGCGGGAGGGGGCTGAAGTTAAAACTCACCACTATTCTTAGAATTCCCCCTATACCAAAAAAAGGTCGATATTCTAAATGGTGAACAGGGATTCTCACTCCCTGACTCCAATGCAGGCTTCTGTGGGTGCTATTCAGGCCAAACTATCTTTTCAAGTTATCCCCCGGTATAACCCATACCTTCACCGAAGAATTTTACCTACTTACCCCTTAATAGCATTGATGTCCTGGGTCCTGCGTTATTAAGGAAGTGAAGTAAGCTAATAACCACTTTTTCAGGTTAAGTTATTTTTATTATTATATTTTTTCTTTTAAAAGCTGCAAACACTTTCTTTACAGAAAGGAAAAAAGATCTTGCTTCTGGCTGCTGCTGGTTGGTTGTACAGACCTTCAGGCCCACCTTGTCAATCAATCTTCTTAAAATCTGGTCTTCTGGAGTTGTATTCACTGGTGAACTCGGTTGCTGTGTCCTGTCTTTCCCATGCACCGAGCTGTGAGAGCTGGCTCTGGCTCTGTTTAAATTCTAGCCTTCCTTAGATGTATAGCTGTTTAAACTCAGCTGCTTGCCTTGTCTTTCCCATGACCGAGCTCTCTCTCTCTCTCTGAGTTCTCCTCCCCTTCTCTCCTGTTGCTGTTGCTGTTCCCTGGGTTTATATTCTCTTTCTGAGAGTTATTAAGTTTTAACGACTTTATTGTAAATGGGCTTGTTTCACTTTGATAGTTTAAAAGTATCTTTGATGTAAACATCTTACTACAACTAATTATTCATTTTGGGCATATCGTCTCCTCTCAGATCTGATTAAAAAATGCTTTGGTTTCAATAGTTAACTTTTATTTCTGTGATTTCGAATCGTTTAATTTTCCAATTGTCCCCAGCTCATAACTTTGCCTTTGATTTTGACTTAAATTATGTTTCTCGTAGACAGGTCGTCTCCAATTTTCTTTTAATTGTCTTGACGTTCATAGAATTTTACACTTTAAAATTGACACCAAATTCGACTGGGCATCTTCCATCCTTTCCAGCTGTTTACTAAGAGAGTTTATTTCAATTAAGGTGTGAAACTTTGCTTTTAGCTGTATGCTAAAATTTAACTTGGTTATGACTTGAAAGACTTGCCTGTTTTAAACATTCGTCACTTAATGCAATTGAAACTCTCATCCATGCTTTTTCAGATGCTTCCTGAGATAGTTACATTCCATGAAGGTGTGAGCCATTGTTTTAGCTTACCACATGAAACCTGTGTGTTTGCTAAGCCTTTCTTGTGAGCAAGAATCTGCATTTTATAACCCTGCTCTTTGCAGCTGCTATTAACCTTTTGTGGGATCTTTCCCTGCACCCTCTCAAACCAGATATTGCCAGACTTCCATGTTTCAAATTACACATTTTTCTGTATTTTCAAGAACAGGGCGGAGCCTGAGAGTAGGCCCCGCGGGCCTGCTGGTGCTGGGGGCGATGTTTTTGGACTGTTGGGGTGTTGAGGGCTGGGGCCCTTCTGCCGAGGCACACTCTAGCATAGTGGCCTTTCTTCCCGCAGCTGCTGCAGGTCGCGGATCGGGCTGAGCAGTGCTGCCGCGGGTGCTGGCTTTGTCCACAGAAGTGGCAGGCTGGAGCAGTTGAGTAACTGGTTTGGCGAGCTGAGTAGCTGGCTGGGGAAGCTGAGTAATTAGCTGGAGCAGCTGAATAGCTTGAGTATTTGACTGGGACAGTAGGGCGACCGGCTGTGGCGGCGCGATAGCTGGAGGGCCTTGCGGAACAGGCTTGGGGGGTCCTCAGGTCGGGGGCCCATGCGGGGTTAGCGGGGTCCGCGGGAAACGAGTTGAGGCTGCGGAAGGAAACTTCCATCGTGATAGCAGCCTCTACGGTAGTCCCTAAGCCCTGGGCCCCATTTTCTAATAGTCTCTGGCGTACATAGCTAGATCGAAGGCCCGCTACAAAAACATCCCGCACAGCAAGCTCCCTATGTTCGGCCGCGGTTACGGCCTGGTAATTGCAGTCATTTGAGAGATTGTTCAACTCGCATGCAAATTCAGCTAAAGTTTCAGTAGCCCGTTGTCGGCGAGTCGTGAGCACATGGCGGGCAAAGACCTCGTTCATGGGCCTAATATACATTTTGTCCAAAATCGCCAGCGCTGTGGTGTAGGAACCGGCTGGATTTAGTTGTGTAGAAATTCTGTGGCTTACCCTCACGTGCAGTAGGCTGAGCTTTTGTTCCTCCGTAGTATCAGCGGTGCTGATCTCGGCCAGGTAGGCCTTAAAACATTTCAGCCAGTGGCAGAAGGTTTCTTTCGCCTCTGCATCCTGCGGATCGAGTTCTAGATGTCCTGGTTTTAGAGCGGATTCCATGCTTTACTTCGGCAGTTTCTTAAGTGTATTAAATTGATGGAACCATCAATTCAGCGAACGCGTGTAGTTGGATCTGAACAGAGGCTGAATTAAACTTACAATAGAGCCTGCCTATTCGTCGTTGAACTTCAGGTGAACTGGCAGGCTCCAAGGCACTGATCTTTATACATCGGTCCCAGGGGAAGGAGTCCTGGGCGGAGCCAAGGGAGGAGCCCAGTACAAACGCTCGCGTACTCCCAGAGCGACTCCCCCTGGTGGTCGGATAGTGCAACTTCACTTACAATGGGTAGATAACGAACATGTATACATGGAGTGATATTGGCAACTATACATAGTGTGAATCACATTCACCACAGTAGTCACCACTTTTGTATTGTATGTACCGCATATGAGGTGTATTATGGTAAGGATCCTGTAGTACAGGTACCAGGGTAGATCCCTGCCTGCTGGGTCCGCCCAGTGGGTGTGACGGTGAGGGTGGTGTGGGGTGAGAGTGGTGGGGGGGTGGGGTTGAGGGTGAGGGTGATGTGGGGTGAGGGTGGTGGGGGGGTGGGGTTGAGGGTGAGGGTGATGTGGGGTGAGGGTGGTTGGGGGGGTGGTATGGGGTTGAGGGTGATGTCGGGTGAGGGTGGTTGGAGGAGGTGGTGTGGGGTTGAGGGTGAGGGTGATGTGGGGTGAGGGTGGTGGGGGGGTGGGGTTGAGGGTGAGGGTGATGTGGGGTGAAGGTGGTTGGGGGGGTGGTATGGGGTTGAGGGTGAGGGTGATGTGGGGTGAGAGTGGTGGGGGGGTGGTGTGGGGTTGAGGGTGAGGGTGATGTGGGGTGAGGGTGGTGGTGGGGGTGGTGTGGGGTTGAGGGTGATGTGGGGTGAGGGTGGTTGGGGGGGGTGGTATGGGGTTGAGGGTGATGTGGGGTGAGGGTGGTTGGGGGAGGTGGTGTGGGGTTGAGGGTGAGTGTGATGTGGGGTGAGGGTGGTGGTGAGGGGTGGTGTGGGGTTGAGGGTGAGTGTGATGTGGGGTGAGGGTGGTTGGGGGGGTGGTGTGGGGTTGAGGGTGAGGGTGATGTGGGGTGAGGGTGGTGGTGGGGGTGGTGTGGGGTTAAGGGTGATGTGGGGTGAGGGTGGTTGGGGGGGTGGTATGGGGTTGAGGGTGAGGGTGATGTGGGGTGAGAGTGGTGGGGGAGTGGGGTTGAGGGTGAGTGTGATGTGGGGTGAGGGTGGTTGGGGGGATGGTGTGGGGTTGAGGGTGAGTGTGATGTGTGGTGAGGGTGGTGGTGGGGGGTGGTGTGGGGTTGAGGGTGAGTGTGATGTGGGGTGAGGGTGGTTGGGGGGGTGGTGTGGGGTTGAGGGTGAGTGTGATGTGGGGTGAGGGTGGTGGTGGGGGTGGTGTGGGGTTGAGGGTGAGGGTGATGTGGGGTGAGGGTGGTGGTGGGGGGTGGTGTGGGGTTGAGGGTGAGGGTGATGTGGGGTGAGGGTGGTTGGGGGTGGGGTTGAGGGTGATGTGGGGTGAGGGTGGTTGGGGGGTGGTATGGGGTTGAGGTTGAGGGTGATGTGGGATGAGAGTGGTGGGGGGGTGGGGTTGAGGGTGAGGGTGATGTGGGGTGAGGGTGGTGGTGGGGGGTGGGGTTGAGGGTGAGGGTGATGTGGGGTGAGGGTGGTTGGGGGGGTGGTATGGGGTTGAGGGTGAGGGTGATGTGGGGTGAGAGTGGTGGGGGGGTGGGGTTGAGGGTGATGTGGGGTGAGGGTGGATGGGGGGGTGGTATGTGGTTGAGGGTGAGGGTGATGTGGGGTGAGAGTGGTGTGGGGGTGGGGTTGAGGGTGATGTGGGGTGAGGGTGGTGGTGGGGGGTGGTATGGGGTTGAGGGTGAGGGTGATGTGGGGTGACGGTGGTTGGGGGGGTGGGGTTGAGGGTGAGGGTGATGTGGGGTGAGAGTGGTGGGGGGGTGGGGTTGAGGGTGAGGGTGATGTGGGGTGAGGGTGGTTGGGGGGGTGGTATGGGGTTGAGGGTAAGGGTGATGTGGGCTGAGGGTGGTGGGGGTTGGGGTTGAGGGTGAGGGTGATGTGGGGTGAGGGTGGTGGGGGGGTGGTATGGGGTTGAGGGTGAGGGTGATGTGGGGTGAGAGTGGTGGGGGGGGTGGGGTTGAGGGTGAGGGTGATGTGGGTTGAGGGTGGTTGGGGGGGTGGTATGGGGATGAGGGTGAGGGTGATGTGGGGTGAGGGTAGTTGGGGGGGTGGTGTGGGGTTGAGGGTGATGTGGGGTGAGGGTGGTGGGGTGGTGGTGTGGGGTTGAGGGTGAGGGTGATGTGGGGTGAGGGTGGTTGGGGGAGGTGGTGTGGGGTTGAGGGTGAGTGTGATGTGGGGTGAGGGTGGTGGTGAGGGGTGGTGTGGGGTTGAGGGTGAGTGTGATGTGGGGTGAGGGTGGTTGGGGGGGTGGTGTGGGGTTGAGGGTGAGGGTGATGTGGGGTGAGGGTGGTGGTGGGGGTGGTGTGGGGTTGAGGGTGATGTGGGGTGAGGGTGGTTGGGGGGGTGGTATGGGGTTGAGGGTGAGGGTGATGTGGGGTGAGAGTGGTGGGGGAGTGGGGTTGAGGGTGAGTGTGATGTGTGGTGAGGGTGGTGGTGGGGGGTGGTGTGGGGGTTGAGGGTGAGTGTGATGTGGGGTGAGGGAGGTGGTGGGGGGTGGTGTGGGGTTGAGGGTGAGTGTGATGTGGGGTGAGGGTGGTTGGGGGGGTGGTGTGGGGTTGAGGGTGAGTGTGATGTGGGGTGAGGGTGGTGGTGGGGGGTGGTGTGGGGTTGAGGGTGAGGGTGATGTGGGGTGAGGGTGGTGGTGGGGGTGGTGTGGGGTTGAGGGTGAGGTGGGGTGAGGGTGGTTGGGGGGTGGGGTTGAGGGTGATGTGGGGTGAGGGTGGTTGGGGGGGTGGTATGGGGTTGAGGGTGATGTGGGGTGAGAGTTGTGGGGGGGTGGGGTTGAGGGTGAGGGTGATGTGGGGTGAGGGTGGTGGTGGGGGGTGGGGTTGAGGGTGAGGGTGATGTGGGGTGAGGGTGGTTGGGGGGGTGGTATGGGGTTGAGGGTGAGGGTGATGTGGGGTGAGAGTGGTGGGGGGGTGGGGTTGAGGGTGATGTGGGGTGAGGGTGGATGGGGGGGTGGTATGTGGTTGAGGGTGAGGGTGATGTGGGGTGAGAGTGGTGTGGGGGTGGGGTTGAGGGTGATGTGGGGTGAGGGTGGTGGTGGGGGGTGGTATGGGGTTGAGGGTGAGGGTGATGTGGGGTGAGGGTGGTTGGGGGGTGGGGTTGAGGGTGAGGGTGATGTGGGGTGAGAGTGGTGGGGGGGGTGGGGTTGAGGGTGAGGGTGATGTGGGGTGAGGGTGGTTGGGGGGGGTGGTATGGGGTTGAGGGTAAGGGTGATGTGGGCTGAGGGTGGTGGGGGTTGGGGTTGAGGGTGAGGGTGATGTGGGGTGAGGGTGGTGGGGGGATGGTATGGGGTTGAGGGTGAGGGTGATGTGGGGTGAGAGTGGTGGGGGGGTGGGGTTGAGGGTGAGGGTGATGTGGGTTGAGGGTGGTTGGGGGGGTGGTATGGGGTTGAGGGTGAGGGTGTTGTGGGATGAGGGTGGTTGGGGGGGTGGTATGGGGTTGAGGGTGAGGGTGATGTGGGGTGAGAGTGGTGGGGGGGTGGGGTTGAGGGTGAGGGTGATGTGGGTTGAGGGTGGTTGGGGGGGTGGTATGGGGTTGAGGGTGAGGGTGTTGTGGGATGAGGGTGGTTGGGGGGGTGGTATGGGGTTGAGGGTGAGGGTGATGTGGGGTGAGAGTGGTGGGGGGGTGGGGTTGAGGGTGAGGGTGATGTGGGGTGAGGGTGGTTGGGGGGGTGGTATGGGGTTGAGGGTGATGTGGGGTGAGGGTGGTGGTGGGGGGGTGGTGTGGGGTTGAGGGTGAGGGTGATGTGGGGTGAGGGTGGTTGGGGGGTGGTATGGGGTTGAGGGTGAGGGTGATGTGGGGTGAGGGTGGTGGTGGGGGGTGGTGTGGGGTTGAGGGTGAGGATGATGTGGGGTGAGGGTGGTGGGGGGTGTGGGGTTGAGGGTGAGTGTGATGTGGGGTGAGGGTGGTGGTTGGGGGGGTGGTATGGGGTTGAGGGTGAGGGTGATGTGGGGTGAGGGTGGTCGGGGGGGTTGAGGGTGAGGGTGATGTGGGGTGAGGGTGGTGGGGGGGTGGGGTTGAGGGTGATTGTGATGTGGGGTGAGGGTGGTGGTTGGGGGGGTGGTATGGGGTTAAGGGTGAGGGTGATGTGGGGTGAGGGTGGTGGGGGGGTTGCGGGGTGAGGGTGATGTGGGGTGAGGGTAGTGGTGGGGGGGTGGGGTTGAGGGTGAGGGTGATGTGGGGTGAGGGTGGTGGGGTGATGGTATGGGGTTGAGGGTGAGGGTGATGTGGGGTGAGAGTGGGGGGGGGTGGGTTGAGGGGTGAGGGGGGATGTGGGGTGAGGGTGGTTGGGGGGGTGGTATGGGGTTGAGGGTGAGGGTGTTGTGGGGTGAGAGTGGTGGGGGGGTGGGATTGAGGGTGATGTGGGGTGAGGGTGGTTGGGGGGGGTGGTATGGGGTTGAGGGTGAGGGTGATGTGGGGGTGAGAGTGGTGGGGGGGGTGGGGGGTGAGGGTGATGTGGGGTGAGGGTGGTGGGGGTGGTATGGGGTTGAGGGGTGATGTGGGGTGAGGGTGGTTGGGGGGTGTGGTGGTATGGGGTTGAGGGTGAGGGTGATGTGGGGTGAGGGTGGTTGGGGGGGTGGTATGGGGGTGAGGGTGATGTGGGGTGAGGTGGTTGGGGGGGTGGGGGTGAGGGTGATGTGGGGTGAGGGTAGTTGGGGAGGTGGTGTGGGGTTGAGGGTGAGGGTGATGTGGGGTGAGGGTGGTGGGGTGGTGGTATGGGGTTGAGGGTGAGGTGATGTGGGGTGAGGGTGGTTGGGGGGTGGTGTGGGGTTGAGGGTGAGGTGGGGTGAGGGTGGTTGGGGGGGGTGTATGGGGTTGAGGGTGAGGGTGATGTGGGGTGAGGTTGGTGGGGGGGGGGTTGAGGGTGAGGTGATGTGGGGTGAGGGTGGTTGGGGGGTGGTATGGGGTTGAGGGTGAGGGTGATGTGGGGTGAGAGTGGTGGGGGGGGTGGGGTTGAGGGTGAGGGTGATGTGGGGTGAGGGTGGGGGGTGATGTGGGGTGAGGGTGGTGGTGGGGGGGGGGTGAGGGTGGGGGTGGGGGGTGATGTGGGGTGAGGGTGGTGGGGGGGTGGTATGGGGTTGAGGGTGAGGGTGATGTGGGGTGAGGGTGGGGGTGATGTGGGGTGAGGGTGGTGGTGGGGGGGGGTGGTGTTGAGGAGGAGGGTTTGCACACGTGTCATGGGGAACCGCAACTCAGCCGGGTCTCACATCCTCGCCCGTGGCTGAACTCCACCTCGGTCACCTCCCTTCCTTCCGGGCCACCAACCATGTCCGGGGGCCCCCTGCTCCGCCATGGTTAGGGGCTGCATGTCCGGCGGTTCCCCTCCAGTCTTCTCCCGCTCCCGGCAGTTATGGGTGGCGTGGGGAATGTTAGACAGTCCGACGCATGCAGCCCAGGGAGTGGGTGGCTAGTGATCTCAGTGGCCAGGGCTGCGCGTGGGGCCGCACGTCTTGCTGCCATCTTGTTGGCTGGGATGGTGTGTGTGGGGAGTGAAGTGTGTATATGCGGTTGCAGCTTGTCAGCCTCCTGAGTGTCAATCACGAAACCGGCGAATCCGGCCCCGTTTCTCATTGGAATGGATTGTGTTCCACGTGACGCCTGTGCCAGCCCCTCAACGGTAGCAAAATCGGTCCGGGTGCGGCGCCAGTTTTGCTGTCGTGGAACTCCACGAATTCTGTGCTGGCGTCAACACTTAGACTCAGAAACAGAGAATCCAGCCCGGTATCTGTCCAGGTATATGATTACTGGAGTCAGATCAAAGATTGAGACATCAAACACTGCCTTGTAACTCTTGATGGAATCTATCAATATTGGGAATTAACGGGAGAGGTGTACCTCTTTGTCAACTGCAGTCTCAACTATTCCAATGCCCCCCTGATAGGCTTCCCATCCTCTGCTCTTCCAAAACTTAAGCTTATTTAATGCTCTATTGTCCTTATTCTTTCATGAATTGGTTCCCGATCCCCCAGCCCCTGAATTTAAATCCCTTTGTGGTCTCTCCCGCCCCCCTCCACGCAGACACGGGGAGAACGTGCAGACTCCGCACAGACAGGGGGAGAACGTGCAGACTCCGCACAGACACGGGGAGAACGTGCAGACTCCGCACAGACAGGGGGAGAACGTGCAGACTCCGCACAGACAGGGGGAGAACGTGCAGACTCCGCACAGACAGGGGAAGAACGTGCAGACTCCGCACAGACAGGGGGAGAACGTGCAGACTCCGCACAGACACGGGGAGAACGTGCAGACTCCGCACAGACAGGGGGAGAACGTGCAGACTCCGCACAGACAGGGGGAGAACGTGCAGACTCCGCACAGACAGGGGGAGAACGTGCAGACTCCGCACAGACAGGGGGAGAAACGTGCAGACTCCGCACAGACAGGGGGAGAACGTGCAGACTCCGCACAGACAGGGACCCAAGCAGGAATCGAACCTGGGACCCTGGCGCTGTGAAGCCATAGTGCTAACCACTATGCTACCTTGCTGCCCAATAATCCAGTCGGACTTCTGCTCGGTAAAATTTAGGAATAGGAAGCTAGTTCACCAGCCGGGCTTGTTAACGTTCCAGCGAGCCAGGAACGTTATCAAATACAGGGGCTGGATCCTCCAAAAATGGGGCTATGATCCCATGCCGGCGTACAAACGCTGGCGTTTCACTCTTGATTTTCCTTAAAAAATTCAAGAGTGATTCACTTACCTGCAGGGGGTTAGCACAGCCCCGGAGTGCTTCTCGCAGCTCTGGCTGCGGATACGAGCCTCTGTACTTCCGGTCAGGTGTCCGCGCATGTGCACGGTGCCAGCCTCCAGCGGCCACGCTGTGAGCCATGCCGGACTCGGACCATGGACTGACATTGACAATGTAGGCCCCCCCCCGAGATGGCGTGTGCCCACGGATCCGAGCCGCCGATCGCTGCCCCGGCCGCCCATGAGCCCCCCCCCCTCGCTGGCCCCTCAGCTGTGCCGCGTAATCCGAGCACGAGTGATTCTCCGGGGACCGAAGAATCATGGGAGAAGCAGCGGGCATGATTCTCGCGTAAAGTAAACATGATTCTCCGCCCCCACGCTAAATGCGATTTTGCCGCGGGCTGCGGAGAATCCCACCCAGGCTTTCTATCAAAGGCAAAGAAAGGCAATAATATATTTCAGTATCTGCACAAATGGTCCGGGATCCTAACAAATGTTGGCGTCTGGTCCGAGATCCTAACAAATCTGATAACTGTTGCTACTTAACTATGTTCTCGCCTTTCCCACTTACATCTCCCTCCCACTCTCTTCCTCACCCACATTCTCCACTTTTTTTACCGTGCCTATGTGAGAGAGTGGGGTGGGAAGCAGTGTGTAAAGTTTTTTTATGATCCCTCCCAGTCCAGGAGTATTTGAAAGCTGAGTTTGCAAGTAGCCGTTTTATTAATCACCCTGATTTCCAGCTCCCTCACACGCAATGTCCTTGAGTTTTTACTGCAGCTTTAACAGCCGTTGATGATCGAATCCTTCAGATTCCTCCAAGTAGCACAAGGACATCTTGACAACTTCACTATTGCAAATAAATGTCACAAACAACAAACTAAACAGCTCGAGGCTTCTGAGTGACATATAAGGAGACTCTATGGGCGAAATTCTCCGACCCCCACGACGGGTCGGAGAATAGCGGGAGGGCCTTCCCGACATTTTTCCCGCCCTCCCGCTATTCTCCCCCCCCCCCCCCCCCCACCCAACTCCCGACACGAATCGCTGCCGCCGTTTTTTTACGGCCGGCAGCGATTCACAGCTGTTCGATGGGCCGAAGTCCCAGCCCTTTACGCCGTTTTTACGAACGGCAAACAGACCTGGTCTGGCCGTTCGTAAAAACGGCGGGAACAACTCGCTTTTTATAACCATGGCACCGATTGGCACGGCAGTACCACGGCCGTGCCAAGGGTGCCATGGGCCCGCGATCGGTGGGCACCGATCATGGGCAGCGGGCCCGATGCCCGCGCACTATTTGTCCTTCCGCCGCCCCGCAGTATCCATTCGCGGGGCGGCTGAGGGGCATCCCGGCCCGCGCATGCGCGGGTTTCGCACAAATACGCGATGACGTCATCCGCGCATGCGCGGGTTGGAGTCTTCCAATCCGCGCATGCGCGGCTGACGTCATATGACGCGTCAGCCGGCGCTAACTCCGGCAAGCGGGCTTAACGAAATTCGTTAAGCCCGTGATGCTGGAGCTTGCGGCGTCGGGCTGCTAGCCCCGACCGGGGACCAGAATCGGTTCCCGGTCGGGAAGGGGCGCGTTGGTTTGACGCCAGCCTTACGATTTCTCCCGTTTTGGGAGAATCGCGCCCTATGCCTTTCCCTCAGTACTGAGGGTTTGGGGTCTATCCTGAACCCGGGAGGAAATGACTGATGGGTGGAAATGATCTGACACAGGAAGAAAACTGGTGAGACTGAAAGTGTAGTAAGACATTCGCTACCATTGTTCCTGCATGGAGTGTCCAGAGTGGACAAAGGCTCAGGCTACAGATGTTGGGGTTTTATAAATAACAAAAAGAGCGGGATCCATTTCCCCATGGGTTCTGGGTGTCTATAAAACATTGATCGCTAATGTTTTGTATTGATTACAGATGTGCTCTACCGGCCGTGTCCTGCCGGAACCGGGGCAGGAGAGGCCTACCCCGGGATTCCCGACAGACGTCACGCCTCCTGAGATCTAACCAGATCTTGTGAGACGTCAGGATCTGGGTCCTGCCAGTCTTGGACAGCTAAGTGAGTTTAAGAACCCACTTGGCCGTGTTAACACCGGATCTAATGGCCACCCGGCATCTATTGGCTTGGCTGAGGAGACCATAGCAGGTGCCATTCAGTACTGATCCCCACAAATATAGACCAAGCAAAATGGTACCTGGTTGGGGGGGGGGGGGTCTCTCCCAGGCAATCGGAATCCCCCGGTGGCACCTTGACACCTCCAGCCTGGTACCCTGGCAGTGCCACCTGGTCACCCTGGCAATGCCACCCGGGTGTCAGCCTCGGTGCCCAGGTGGCTCTCCAGGGTGACAGGCTAGCAGTGCCACCCTGGCAGTGCCACCCTGGCAATGCCACCCGGGTGTCAGCCTCGGTGCCCAGGTGGCTCTCCAGGGTGACAGGCTAGCAGTGCTAGGGTGTCAGGCTGGTATTTTGCTCATGCCGGGATCGAGCCCGGGGATCTCCTGCCCATGTGAGGTGAGGCAAGAACTCCTCAAAATGTGAGTTGGGGCATTGGGGGGGGGGTCCGGCGGTTGAGTTGGGGGTTTGAGAGATCGGGACGCGGACTCTTTTTTTTAGTTAGATTACGCCCTATACTTCTGAAGACCTTTGGATGTGTCTCTCCATTAAAAGCACCAGCTTTAGCTCCATCACAGAACTCACACTTTGAGCATAAGCATCCTGAGTGGGAATCTCTGTCCTGCCGCACCCGTTTCCTGGTGCTGCACGCCCACTCTGGCAGCCGGATTCTCTGTCCCAGCAGCCGGCGGTTCCCACTGTGGGCACCCCCGTGCTGTGGGGTAATCACGGGCACGAGTACGCTGCTGGTGAAGTGGAGGATCCCGCCAATGGAGACTACAGCCCCCAGTCCCTCCACCATCAGTGCACAGTGGTCACAGTGCGTAAGGCCAAGAAGATGTAAGATTCACCAAGACTTCCTCAAGTACACCACCCAAACCGGGACATCTGCCACCCGGAAGGACAAGGGCAGCAGGCGCACGGGAACACCACCCAAACCAGGACCTCTGCCACCCGGAAGGACAAGGGCAGCAGGCGCACGGGAACACCACCCAAACCGGGACCTCTGCCACCCGGAAGGACAAGGGCAGCAGGCGCACGGGAACACCACCCAAACCGGGACCTCTGCCACCCGGAAGGACAAGGGCAGCAGGCGCACGGGAACACCACCCAAACCGGGACCTCTGCCACCCGGAAGGACAAGGGCAGCAGGCGCACGGGAACACCACCCAAACCGGGACCTCTGCCGCCCGGAAGGACAAGGGCAGCAGGCGCACGGGAACACCACCCAAACCGGGACCTCTGCCGCCCGGAAGGACAAGGGCAGCAGGCGCACGGGAACACCACCACCCGCAAGTTCCCCACCAAGTCACTCGCCATCCTGACTTGGAAATATATCAGCGGTGCCCTTCCCTGTGACCAGGGCAAAATCTGGGACCTTGCTCTCCAGCAGAATTGTGGGAATGTCGTTACCACACGGACAACAGCAATTCAAGAAGACTCACCACCACCTTCTCAAGGGGAAACGAGGAATAGGCAATAAATGCCAGACTCACCAGCAGCGTCTACAACCTCAGAACAAATTAAATAAATCCTTGGCAACAAAATGAGTGATTCAATATGAAAGTGGGATTCCTTGCTGTTCCAGAAAACGTAGCAAGCAGAAAATTAGTCAGAAATCAGACAGAACTGATTCAGGCTCAATACCATTGTGTGTTTGTCCCATGATGACAATTTCTTGGACGTTAAAGACAGTCTGATCATAGAAACATAGAAAATAGGAGCAGGAGGAGGCCATTCAGCCCTTCGAGCCTGCTCCCCCATTCATCATGATCATGGCTGATCATCCAACTCAATAGCCTAATCCTGCTTTCCCCCCCATATCCTTTGATCCCCTTCGCCCAAAGTGCTATATTTAACTACTTCTTGAAAATATATCTTTTCGATCCCTTTCTGGGTGAAGAAATTTCTCCTCACGTCTGTGCTAAATGGTCTGCCCCATTTCCTCAGGTGTGACCCCTGGTTCTGGACACAGCCCCCATCAGGGCCATCCTCCCTGCATCATTAATTTGCAGCGTATTATGTGCGGAGCACCCCAATTTAAACTGGTCTCTCTCCCCACTCCCTGTCCCAAATGCCAACATTAAGAGAGGAACTCCACTGAAACCTTCAGCTCAAACATTAACCCTGCTGCATTATCTTTCGGATCAACTCCCTCTCTTTGCTCGACCAGAACACAATGTTTATTTTCTGGTTGTGGAAGTGAAAACAGTTAAATGCTGAGACCATTGGATCCCCAGAGCCTGAACAAGGAGCCTGTGAATAGATGAAAACGCCAAACTCTGAGCTAAAAATTGAATTATTTTGGCTCTTGGGCAATACGGTCATGCCTGGCCCTTGAAAATTGAAATGGGAACTGTGCAATTATTCTCTGCCCACCGCTCCTACATAGCTTGCGTTTCCTCCCACAAGTTCCGAAAGACGTGCTGTTAGGTAATTTGGACATTCTGAATTCTCCCTCTGTGTAACCGAACAGGCGCCGGAGTGTGGCAACTAGGGGCTTTTCACAGTAACTTAATTGCGGTGTTAATGTAAACCTACTTGTGACAATAATAAAGATTATTATTATTTGTAAGTATCAGGTTAAGCAGGTCGATGTGGAGGCTGCCGTATGCTCCACGTTGCGTTCCCTGCTGCCACGGCGGATAGTTTGGTGGTGTGTGGGGGGTGGGTGGGGGGGGTGCTGTGGGTGGGGGGGGGGGGGGAGGGGGAGGAACACTGACAACATTACATAGCATAGCCAGCCTGCTCTTCTCATAGACAGGCTGTACCTTATAGGGGAGCAACCCAAAATGTTGCTGCAATGTACATTTTTAGCAAAGCTAACATCAGGGTAGGCAGAGGGCTATGGATAAAACCAAATTACTGCGGGTGCTGGAATCTGAAACAAAGGCAGAAAATACTGGCCAATCTCAGCAGGCCTGACAGCATCTGTGGAGAGTTCTGGAGTCACCTTTAAGGACAAGTAACAAACAGGCCAAGGGAAGTCCCCAAAACATATTCAAAATCAACCCCGAGGATTTCCAGACACTTTGTACCGGCACAAGTTTGGGTGGCCGGCACTTTATGTAACACGAGTGTAGGGCTCAGCTTGTGGTTTAATGTTTCTTGTTTGCAGACTAATACAGGAATAGGTCGCTGACATACTCATTCTCCAAATGAGGAATCCTGGCCTCACACCTGCTGGTCGAATGTATGATGTGAGGATAGCATCTATTCACAGCTTTCCGGTGCACTTCGGGATTCATTCACCAACATCAAGACGCAGGGAAAGGAGCTGGGGACAGAGAGTGACTGGACACAGTCTTACAACAAGGCAATTTCTCACCCACTGTATGGAGGGGAACCAGAGGCCAATACTGCCACCTGGTGGCCAGGATGCAATAGAGACCTGAAGCCAGGGAGTGGAGAATATCGAACCTTACCTTGTAATTAAAAGTCACTTTGGTAATTATTAGCAAGGTTAACAACTCTTTGACTGATATTACTCCAGTACTTTTTACCCTTTCTTAACAGAAAGAAACACCGTTACGCTTCCCTGAGGCACCAGCCAATTACTTTTAAATTGTAGAGTAAGAAGTCTTACACCAGATTAAAGTCCAACAGGTTTGTTTCGAATCACTAGTTTCTGGAGCCAACTCCTTCCTCAGGTGAGTGGAGAGGTGGGTTCCAGAAACATATATATAGACAAAGTCAAAGATGCAAGACGATACTTTGAATGTGAGTCTTTGCAGGTAATTAAGTCTTTACAGGTCCAAATGGAGCAACTGGAGAGAGGGCTAATCACAGGTTAAAGAGGTGTGAATTGTCTCAAACCAGGCCAAATGGTAGGGGTGAATGTAACACGACATGAATCCAAGATCCCGGTTGAGGCCGTACACATGTGTGCGTAACTTGGCTATAAGTTTCTGTTCGGCGATTCTGCGTTGTCGCGCGTCCTGAAGAACACTTGGAGAACACGTACTCGAAGATCAGAGGCTGAATGCCCCTGACTGCTGAAGTGTTCCCCAACTGGAAGGGAACATTCCTGCCTGGCAATTGTCGCACCATGTCCATTTATCCGTTGTCGCAGCGTCTGCATGGTCTCGCCAATGTACCACGCTTCGGGACATCCTTTCCTGCAGCGTATGAGATAGACAACGTTGGCCGAGTCGCACGCGTATGTACAACGTACCGGTGTCGGCACTGCTGTGAGGTAGTAAAGGTCACACGCACTTACTCATCACTGCCCTTACCAACACTGCAGCACTGCCTCACCACTGCCTCCTCCAACACTGCAGCACTGCCTCACCACTGCCTCCTCCAACACTGCAGCACTGCCTCACCACTGCCTCCTCCAACACTGCAGCACTGCCTCACCACTGCCCCTCCAACACTGCAGCACTGCCTCACCACTGCCTCCTCCAACACTGCAGCACTGCCTCACCACTGCCTCCTCCAACACTGCAGCACTGCCTCACCACTGCCTCCTCCAACAGTGCAGCACTGCCTCATCACTGCCTACTCCAACACTGCAGCACTGCCTCACCACTGCCTCCTCCAACACTGCAGCACTGCCTCACCACTGCCTCCTCCAACACTGCAGCACTGCCTCACCACTGCCTCCTCCAACACTGCAGCACTGCCTCACCACTGCCTCCTCCAACAGTGCAGCACTGCCTCATCACTGCCTACTCCAACACTGCAGCACTGCCTCACCACTGCCCTTACCAACACTGCAGCACTGCCTCACCACTGCCTCCTCCAACACTGCAGCACTGCCTCACCACTGCCTCCTCCAACACTGCAGCACTGCCTCCTCCAACAGTGCAGCACTGCCTCATCACTGTCCCTCCAACACTGCAGCACTGCCTCACCACTGCCTCCTCCAACACTGCAGCACTGCCTCACCACTGCCCCTCCAACACTGCAGCACTGCCTCACCACTGCCTCCTCCAACACTGCAGCACTGCCTCACCACTGCCTCCTCCAACACTGCAGCACTGCCTCACCACTGCCTCCTCCAACACTGCAGCACTGCCTCACCACTGCCTCCTCCAACACTGCAGCACTGCCTCACCACTGCCTCCTCCAACACTGCAGCACTGCCTCACCACTGCCTCCTCCAACACTGCAGCACTGCCTCACCACTGCCTCCTCCAACACTGCAGCACTGCCTCACCACTGCCTACTCCAACACTGCAGCACTGCCTCACCACTGCCTCCTCCAACACTGCAGCACTGCCTCACCACTGCCTCCTCCAACACTGCAGCACTGCCTCACCACTGCCCCTCCAACACTGCAGCACTGCCTCACCACTGCCTCCTCCAACACTGCAGCACTGCCTCACCACTGCCTCCTCCAACACTGCAGCACTGCCTCACCACTGCCTCCTCCAACACTGCAGCACTGCCTCACCACTGCCTCCTCCAACACTGCAGCACTGCCTCACCACTGCCTCCTCCAACACTGCAGCACTGCCTCACCACTGCCTCCTCCAACACTGCAGCACTGCCTCACCACTGCCTCCTCCAACACTGCAGCACTGCCTCACCACTGCCTACTCCAACACTGCAGCACTGCCTCACCACTGCCTCCTCCAACACTGCAGCACTGCCTCACCACTGCCTCCTCCAACACTGCAGCACTGCCTCACCACTGCCTACTCCAACACTGCAGCACTGCCTCACCACTGCCTCCTCCAACATTGCAGCACTGCCTCACCACTGCCTCCTCCAACACTGCAGCACTGCCTCACCACTGCCTCCTCCAACACTGCAGCACTGCGTCCTCCAACACTGCAGCACTGCCTCATCATTGCCTCCTCCAACACTGCAGCACTGCCTCACCACTGCCTCCTCCAACACTGCAGCACTGCCTCATCACTGCCCCTCCAACACTGCAGCACTGCCTCACCACTGCCTCCTCCAACACTGCAGCACTGCCTCACCACTGCCTCCTCCAACACTGCAGCACTGCCTCACCACTGTGTTCTCCAACACTGCAGCACTGCCTCATCACTGCCCCTCCAACAGTGCAGCACTGCCTCATCACTGCCTCCTCCAACACTGCAGCACTGCCTCCTCCAACACTGCAGCACTGCCTCATTACTGCCCCTCCAACACTGCAGCACTGCCTCATCACTGCCCCTCCAACACTGCAGCACTGCCTCATCACTGCCCCTCCAACACTGCAGCACTGCCTCATCACGGCCTCCTCCAACACTGCAGCAGTGCCTCATTACTGCCCCTCCAACACTGCAGCACTGCCTCACCACTGCCCCTCCAACACTGCAGCACTGCCTCACCACTGCCTCCTCCAACACTGCAGTACTGCCTCACCGCTGCCTCCTCCAACACTGCAGCACTGCCTCATCACTGCCTCCTCCAACACTGCAGCACTCCCTCACCACTGCCTCCTCCAACACTGCAGCACTGCCTCACCACTGCCTCCTCCAACACTGCAGCACTGCCTCACCACTGCCTCCTCCAACACTGCAGCACTGCCTCATCACTGCCTCCTCCAACACTGCAGCAGTGCCTCACCACTGCCCCTCCAACACTGCAGCACTGTCTCATCACTGCCTCCTCCAACACTGCAGTACTGCCTCACCACTGCCCCTCCAACACTGCAGCACTGCCTCACCACTGCCTCCTCCAACACTGCAGTACTGCCTCACCACTGCCTCCTCCAACACTGCAGCACTGCCTCATCACTGCCTCCTCCAACACTGCAGCACTGCCTCACCACTGCCTCCTCCAACACTGCAGCACTGCCTCATCACTGCCTCCTCCAACACTGCAGCACTGCCTCACCACTGCCTCCTCCAACACTGCAGTACTGTCTCATCACTGCCCCTCCAACAGGGCAGCACTGCCTCATCACTGCCTCCTCCAACACTGCAGCACTGCCTCACCACTGCCTCCTCCAACACTGCAGCAGTGCCTCACCACTGCCTCCTCCAACACTGCAGCACTGCCTCATCACTGCCCCTCCAACACTGCAGCACTGCCTCACCACTGCCTCCTCCAACACTGCAGCAGTGCCTCACCACTGCCTCCTCCAACACTGCAGCACTGCCTCATCACTGCCCCTCCAACACTGCAGCACTGCCTCACCACTGCCTCCTCCAACACTGCAGCACTGCCTCACCACTGCCTCATCCAACACTGCAGCACTGCCCCTCCAACACTGCAGCACTGCCTCACCACTGCCTCCTCCAACACTGCAGCACTGCCTCACCACTGCCTACTCCAACACTGCAGCACTGCCTCACCACTGCCTCCTCCAACACTGCAGCACTGCCTCACCACTGCCTCCTCCAACACTGCAGCACTGCCTCACCACTGCCTACTCCAACACTGCAGCACTGCCTCACCACTGCCTCCTCCAACATTGCAGCACTGCCTCACCACTGCCTCCTCCAACACTGCAGCACTGCCTCACCACTGCCTCCTCCAACACTGCAGCACTGCGTCCTCCAACACTGCAGCACTGCCTCATCATTGCCTCCTCCAACACTGCAGCACTGCCTCACCACTGCCTCCTCCAACACTGCAGCACTGCCTCATCACTGCCCCTCCAACACTGCAGCACTGCCTCACCACTGCCTCCTCCAACACTGCAGCACTGCCTCACCACTGCCTCCTCCAACACTGCAGCACTGCCTCACCACTGTGTTCTCCAACACTGCAGCACTGCCTCATCACTGCCCCTCCAACAGTGCAGCACTGCCTCATCACTGCCTCCTCCAACACTGCAGCACTGCCTCCTCCAACACTGCAGCACTGCCTCATTACTGCCCCTCCAACACTGCAGCACTGCCTCATCACTGCCCCTCCAACACTGCAGCACTGCCTCATCACTGCCCCTCCAACACTGCAGCACTGCCTCATCACGGCCTCCTCCAACACTGCAGCAGTGCCTCATTACTGCCCCTCCAACACTGCAGCACTGCCTCACCACTGCCCCTCCAACACTGCAGCACTGCCTCACCACTGCCTCCTCCAACACTGCAGTACTGCCTCACCGCTGCCTCCTCCAACACTGCAGCACTGCCTCATCACTGCCTCCTCCAACACTGCAGCACTGCCTCACCACTGCCTCCTCCAACAGTGCAGCACTGCCTCATCACTGCCTCCTCCAACACTGCAGCACTGCCTCACCACTGCCTCCTCCAACACTGCAGCACTGCCTCACCACTGCCTCCTCCAACACTGCAGCACTGCCTCATCACTGCCTCCTCCAACACTGCAGCACTGCCTCACCACTGCCTCCTCCAACACTGCAGCACTGCCTCATCACTGCCTCCTCCAACACTGCAGCAGTGCCTCACCACTGCCCCTCCAACACTGCAGCACTGTCTCATCACTGCCTCCTCCAACACTGCAGTACTGCCTCACCACTGCCCCTCCAACACTGCAGCACTGCCTCACCACTGCCTCCTCCAACACTGCAGTACTGCCTCACCACTGCCTCCTCCAACACTGCAGCACTGCCTCATCACTGCCTCCTCCAACACTGCAGCACTGCCTCACCACTGCCTCCTCCAACACTGCAGCACTGCCTCATCACTGCCTCCTCCAACACTGCAGCACTGCCTCACCACTGCCTCCTCCAACACTGCAGTACTGTCTCATCACTGCCCCTCCAACAGGGCAGCACTGCCTCATCACTGCCTCCTCCAACACTGCAGCACTGCCTCACCACTGCCTCCTCCAACACTGCAGCAGTGCCTCACCACTGCCTCCTCCAACACTGCAGCAGTGCCTCATCACTGCCCCTCCAACACTGCAGCACTGCCTCACCACTGCCTCCTCCAACACTGCAGCAGTGCCTCACCACTGCCTCCTCCAACACTGCAGCACTGCCTCATCACTGCCCCTCCAACACTGCAGCACTGCCTCACCACTGTGTTCTCCAACACTGCAGCACTGCCTCAACACTGCCTCCTCCAACACTGCAGCACTGCCTCACCACTGTGTTCTCCAACAATGCAGCACTGGCTCACCTCTCCAACCTCCAACAGAGAGGCATTGCCTGCAGGGAGGGCTGCAGCCTATGAATCTCAGCAGTACATTGGCCACCTTATCCAGCTACACTGGACAGGCAGTGAAGATATTGGGGACAACATCCGTTCCAATATCATATTAACAGCGGCAACCAGCTGCCATTGATCACAGTGGAAGGACAAAGGCCAGCCTCAAGGGGTGGATTTGGCTGAAGGAAATTGGGCTAAATTGGCTAGAAATATTCAGCAACACGGACGGGGCTTTCCAGGAACCTGTATGTAAATACCACGAGAGTTGGGATGAATACAAAGGAGTGAAAGCAAAGATCTGTGTTGAACCTGAAGCAACACCAATGTTTTTATGGGGCATGACCGGTGCCTTATACTCGACACCAGAAAGTAGAGGTGGAGTTGAAGTGCTTGGAAAACCTGGGATAATTATTCCAGTACAGTTTTCAGAATGGGCAGCACCCATCGTCCCAGTGTTGAAGCTGGACCACACAGTCCGAGTCTGCAGTGATAAGATGCCGGTGAACAGGGCTGCTAAAGTAGATAAATATCCTATCTCCAGGATAGAAGATTTATATGCCAAGTTGGCAGGAGGCCTTAAATACACCAAATTGGATTTAATCCATGTGCACCAGCAGCTTGATCTGGAAGACAAGTCAAGAATGATCGACACCACAAATACCCACTAAGACTTATTCCAATATACGAGGTTGCACTTCGGTATTTCATCGGCCTGCGTTATACTGCAGCGCACAATGGAGAGTCTTTTACAGGGAATCCCAGAAGTCATAGTGTATCTGGGCGACATCCTAGTGAAAGGGCAGCACCAGAGAAACACAAAGCTAATTTGGAATAAGTCGTCAAGAGATTTAAGGAAGCTGGTATACATCTAAAACAGGAGAAGTATAGATTTCAAGCTGTTGAGCTCTGTTACGATACCCAGGGCTCTGTTACGATACCCTGGGCTCTGTTACGATACCCTAGGCTCTGTTACGATACCCTGGGCTCTGTTACGATACCCTGGGCTCTGTTACGATACCCTGGGCTCTGTGACGATACCCTGGGCTCTGTTACGATACCCTGGGCTCTGTTACGATACCCTGGGCTCTGTTACAATACCCTGGGCTCTGTTACGATACCCTGGGCTCTGTTACAATACCCTGAGCGAGTGCGCAGTCATATTCCAGCCCCTCAGACCCCGGAGCCCCAACACAAGTGAATTATAAGTAAAACATTTAAAAACTTTATTTATAACAAGAAGAAGACAAATATATAATGGTAAGAATAAAACAATGGTCTGCCAATCTAACTGTTCCCCAGTTCCTTACGGGTCACATGATAAAGTTTAAGCGTAGATGCAAAGGTATTATCGAAGATAAGATAAAGACAATAAAAGGGGTACCTGAGACAAGGAATGGGCAATTATTATGGACACTTTTTACCCAACCTGTCTACCATTTAGGTACCCCTGCACCAACATTGGAAGTGGGAAGATTCCTGGAGGAAGTCTTTCAACCAGATCAACAGGCCCGACAGTCGTCTGACTTACTGGTCCATTTTAATCCTGACAAAGCCCTAATAGTCACATCCGAAGCATCATCTTATGACATTGGTGGGGTAGTCTGACACAAAATGGACGAGGGCATGGAAAGGCCTGCCGTCCTCGCATCCAGAACCCTGTCTGATGTTGAGAGGAAATATTCCCAGATCGACAAAGAAAGCCAGGTGGTCATTTGTGCCACAAAACAATTTCATCAAAATGTTAACGTCTGAAACATCATCATCGTCTTCTACCATAATCCATTACTTGCCATTTCCCGTGAAGGTGAACTGGTCCCTCAGATAGCATCGGCCAGAGTGCCAAGGTGGGTATTACTGTTGTCTGAGTGTTCGTATACATTTCAGCACAGGCCGGGTACCCAGATATCAAATGCTGATGCTTTGAGCCAGCTTCCACTGCCACAGACAATACCTGATCCTCCTATTCCCCAAGAGATCCTCATGGCTCTAAATTTTCTCCACAATCTGCCTATTTTATTCGGCCATCTCAATACCGATCTCGTGGCCCCTTTTATGGGAATAAAAGAAAATTACTGCGGATGCTGGGATCTGAAACCAAAGAGAAAATGCTGGAAAATCTCAGTAGTTCTGGCAGCATCTGGGGGAGAGAAAAGAGCTGACGTTTCGAGTCCAGATGGCCCTTTGTCAAAGCTTTTATGGGAATGATGTTTTTAATTGTTGCAAGTTCCCGCTCAAAATGGTTGGATGTCCAACTCATGTGTCCGACGACTCCAACAGCCAACAAGCTCTGCCAAATCTTTGCCATACATGGCCTCCAAGAGGTAATCGTTTCAGATAATGGCACCGCCCTCACAGTCGAAGAGTTTCAACTCTTCGTTAAGCTGAATGGGATCCAGCATGTATGTATGGTCCCTTACCACCCTGCTTCAAGTGGGCTGTCTTAAAGAGGGGTCCAAACTTTTAAAGTATCAATAATAAAACAGTCTAACTAGCCACTGCTGCTTCGTTTAGCGGACTTGTTGCTCTTGTGCAACATACCATCACTAGGGTTACCCTGGCTGAGGTAACCTACAGGATCGTGAAGAAGAGAAAACATGTAGATCATTTGAGAAGGTGAGAAACCGTCATCCCTGCAACTGGGTGTGGGGGACCCAGTCCAAGTTACCAAGGTGTTAGGAACAAAATCTTCTCAAGGGTATTCACATGTGGCCACAGAAGCAGTTGAAGAGGTAGTCAGTACTGCCCCTGCAAATTTGCTTGCCCCTGCTGTGGGCTCAGATGCTTCCATTTTGGAGAAGTCAGTTGCAAAATTGAGGCGCTTGGCGAGAGTTCTAAAGTCACGTGATCGACTGAACTTATGAACTTTCCTTTGAACTCCCTTACTGTAACACTCTTTTACTGTATATAGTTGTAAATAAGAGATTTACAGTTTGTGTATTTCAGGGATCTGCAAGGGAACGTAAGGGGGGAAAGAATGTGGCCCCTTTAAGGGGCGATCCTTTGCGGGCCACATGATCTGCCGGGAACCTATCAGCGAACCGCAGCCTATCAGATGCCTGGCTGTGGACCTGGGTGGCAGGGTATCATCAGAACAAGCCTGGGAGGCGAGGGAATTAGACCTGTGTTGGAGTTGTACTGTTTTGGAAATAAAGTTCTTCTTTTGTCAAATTGTTGTGATTTAACATTGCCTCGTCCCTTCGCTTTGCACTACTACAGAAGAAAATTAAAGAGTAGGACTTTGAGCGGTAATCTCAGGATTACTCCCAGTGCTGCGTGTTAGTGAGCAGAACGTTAGAAAGATTCAGCAATTTAGCACATGGCTGGAGAAATTGAGCAGCTGAGAGGACTTTATATATCTGAGGCATTGGGACTGGTTTTGAGGTGGATTGGATCTATACAAGAAGGGCGGGTTACACTTCAACAGGATGGCATCATGGCACAGTGGTTAGCACTGCTGCCTCACAGCTCCAGTGTCCCAGGTTCAATTCTGGCCTCGGGTGACTGTCTATGTTGAGTTTGCAGTTTCTCCCCGTGTCTGCGTGGGTTTGCTCCGGGTGCTCCGGTTTCCTCCCACAGTACAAAGATGTGCAGGTTAGGTGGATTGGCCACGCTAAATTGCCCCTTAGTGTCCAAAAAGTTAGGTGGGGTTATTGGGTTACGGGGATAGGGTGGAGACATGGGCTTAAATGGGGTGCTCTTTCTAAGGGCCGGTGCAGTCTCGGTGGGCTGAATGGCCTCTTTCTGCACTGTAAATTCTATGACTGGGGCTAATGTCCTAATTGTGATTAATTTAAGAAATTCATATACATATTACATGTTATATAAGTTGCTGTAAGGTTTTTAAAAGCCTAGATTAAGGTATACATTTGTTGCAGTAATATTATTAAATAACCTAGGTTAAGGTACCCAGACTGTGTGTCTGCTAAAGCTGTAATTAAAGAGCCGTAAAAGAGTGAGGTAATTAACTATTTTAACCACTTACTTAGTTACAGATAAAGGACTGATGGAAGAGCATTTATATTTTTGGATGGTTCCCTGGGGTATAAATTATTTGAGGGATTGTATTTAGTCCTCGCTAAGCAGGTCATGGGACATCTTAGTGGGATACAGGTGATGTAATTGATAGGAGGAGCCAGGTCTGTCTTTTGTTTGCAGTTTTGCCAAATGCTGTTAGGTTGAGCAGAAGGGTCTGACAAGGCAGATGTGTACTGGATCTGCTCTTGAAAGAGTCTATCCAAAATGTATCCGCACTAAGGACTGCAATTAAATCTATTTTGTTAACTTTACTTATAAGTGGCATTTGAGCTTCATAGGGTTGCTTAATTGGAATTAGTAGCAGGTGTAGATAGTAAGTTAAAGATAGTAAATTAACTGTTTAACTGATAATTGCAAAGCTGTTTCTTTGATGTTAATGTGGTTAATTCTGTGTTTAAATTAAAGTTTGTTTTAGTGTAAAGATACCAACTGGTCAGAGTCATCACTCCAGAGATGAAGTTTCCTTTCATCACAGTTTTACAAATAGAAGAATATCTTGGGGTCTTGTTCGGCCTCCTAACAAAATGTCCTGGTGGCGAGGTTTTCTCCTGCTGTTGGGGAGGGTTTAAATTAGATTAGTAGTGGTAAATTCAAAATGGAGAGGTGGAAAACTGTCAGTGGGAAATAGAGAAGTATTAACTGATAAGGGAGATATATCAGAGAGTAATCAGAGAGTAATAGCAAGATAAATCAAATACTTGGAGCGTTTGATAGAATTAGAGTAGGCAATAACGGGCGGTATACTCCCCCCACACGCCGGGTGGGAGAATCGCCGGGGCGCCACGCGAGTTGCGCCACGCGAGTTGCGCCACAACACCCCGACACCCACACACGATTCTCCCCCGCCCCCCGAAACCAGCGCCATGAGAATCACGGCGGGCCGCACAGAGAATCGCCGCAAACGGCAAGCGGCGATTTTCTGGCCCAGATGGGCCGAGTGGCCTGCAAAAAAAAATGACAGTCCCGCCGGTGCCGTTCACCCCTGGTCGCAGCCGGCGGGAACTGTGCGGGAATGCTGGGAGGCGGCCTGTGGGGGGGGAGGGCCTCCAATGGGGTCTGGCCCACGATCGGGGCTCACCGATCGGCGGGCCGGCCTCTTACCCCCCCCCCCCCCCCGGCCTACCTCCTTCCGCGGCCGGCCCCAGAACCCCGGCGCCATGCTGGTGAGGGGCCACCGCGCGTAAGAAGTTCCCCGCGCATGCGCAGGATGGCGCGGTCCAGTGGAGCGACGGCGTTCATGACGGCGCGGGCACTTAGTCCCGGGAGCGGAGAATCCTGCCCAACAAGTCATTAGATGGGGTCAGAGCCAGGAAGAAGTTTAAAAAAACATAAATTGGGATTAACATGCATGTATGCGAATACACAGAATGTGGTTCATAAGATTGACAAACTATAGACACAGGTTAACAAATGGAATTATGATATCTTTGCCATTAGAGAGAACTGTCTCAAAGAAGGGTGGGACTGAGTGTCAAATATTTCTGGGTACAAGGTGTTTAGGAGAGACAGGAAAGAAAGAAAAGGAGGGTGGGGGTGTGACAGTATTGATTAAAGATGGCATTACAGCACTGAAGAGAGGATGTTCTAAGGGAGTCAAGGACGGAATGAAAAAGATGCTATAAAATTGATTGGTTTAATATAAGACCACCAACCAGTGGAAGGGGTGTAAGGAGAATTTACAAAGAAGTTACAGAGAAGTTCAAGAATTATCGAGTGATTATAATCAGGGACTTCAATTATCCAAATATAGACTGGGGTGGGAATAGTGCAATGGGACAAGAGGGGCGAGTGTTCCTGGAATTTTTTTTTGGGAAAATTTTCTGCAGCAGTATGTTTCTAGCCTAACGAGAGGGCAGGCAATGTTGGACCTGGTTCTGGGAATGAGTTGGCCCAAGTTGATCAAATATCAGTGGGAGAGCATTTGGGGTCATTGACCGTTGTATCATATGGCTTGGGTTGGCAATGGATAAGGACAAGGATCAATCCAGAGTAGGGATAATGATTTGGGGGAAAGCCAACCCTTCAATGGGATGAGAATGCATCTGAGTCGTGAGTTGGAATCAAATGTTGGCAGAAAAGACAGTGGCTGGACAATGGGTCACCTTCAAAGAAAACTTATTACAGGCAATGTCAAGGTATATTCCCTTGAAGGGGAAAGGTAGGGCAACAAAATCCAGTACACCCAAAACGAGATAGAGGTGAAGAAGTGTGTGTATGACAGATACCATATAGAAAAACAGCAGAGAATCAGGCTCAATATAGAAGGACCAGAGGGCCAGTGAAAAAACTAATCAGAAAGCAAGGCGGGAACATGAAAAGAGACTGGCAGGTAATGTAAAACGGAATACCAAAGTCTTCTGTATGCACTAAAGAAACGTGTTAAAATAAAGTAGGGCTAATTAAGGATAAAAAGGAGACTTGCATGTGGAGGCAAGAGAAGTAATGGAGGTATTAAACAAATACTTTGCATTTGTCTTTACAATGGAAGATGATGCTACCCAGATCAAGGTGAGAGAGGAAGTAACTGGTACACGTGAAGAATTTACAAGTTGAGAAGGAGGCGGTGTTAGACTATTTTTACTTGAAATAAATAGTGAGGTGCATCCAAGGATACTGAGGAAAGTGAGATTGGAATTTGCAGAAGCACTAGTGATAATCTTCCAGTTTTCCTTAGGCACTGGGGCTGGAGGATTGCAGATGTTGCACCCTTGTTCAAAGAGGGACAGCTATAGTCAGCTTGACTTTGGTGATAGGGAAACTTCTGGAAACTATAGTTCAGGTCAAAATCAACAGTCATTTAGACAAGTACAGGATAATTAAATTAAACATGGATACAGTAAGGGGAAATAATGTTTAACTAATTTCCTGGAGTTTTTAAAGAGGACAGAAGGTTGATGAGGGGAACACTGTTGGAATAATATATATGGATTTTCGGCAATTGTGACAGGGTCACACAAAGACTTGAGCAAAATTCTAGCTCATGGAATAAAAGGGAAAGTAGGACTTGGATGAGAATTTGGCTCAGTGACAGGAGTTATGATAAATAACGGTTTTTTTCAGATTGGAAGAAGCTTTGTAATGGAGTTGCCCAGAGTTCAGTGTTGAGACTCTTACTCTTCTTGATATACGTCAAATATGCAGAGCATGATTTCAAAATGTGTGGATCAGACCAAGATTTTAACCGTTGTCAACTGTGATGAGTCGTCTTGCACTTCAAAAGGACACAGACATCTTGGTGGATTGAGCTGACAGGTGACAGATGTGATTCAGTGCAGAGAAGTGTGTGGTGAGAAAGTATAAAATACAGGGAAAATCTCAAAAGGAAGTGCAGTGTGCTAACCCCCACGAAGCCCATGTGGAAACCACAAATGATCTCCCTATGGGACATGTGGAATACGGGCTTCCCCGGCTGGGAGGCTCATTCAGCTGGGGCTCATAAGATGGAGCATAAAAGCCGGCCTGAGCAGAGATCGGCATGTTGGTTGTCCCAATGGGGACTGATGTGAACATAGTTACTGCCATGGGAAGACTTTATGTTCTGTTGAATAAATCCTTTGTCATTCCTACCGCTGGCTTCCGGGCCATTAAATGCAGAAACAGAGGGACCTCGGTGTATATGTGCCTTCCAAATCCATGACCACTACCACCGAGAAGGACAAGGGTTGCAGATACATGAGAACACCAGCATTTGAAATCTCCCCTCCAATTCACTCACCATCCTGACTTGGAAATATAGCACTGTTTCTTCACTGTCGCCAGCTCAAAATCCTGAACTCTCTCCGTAATAGCACTGTGGCTGTACCTACACCATTGGACTGCAGCTGCACAAGATGGCAGTTCACTTAAACCTTCCCACAGGCAATTAGTGTTGGACAATGGGTACTGGCCCAGCCAGTAAAACCAACATCTCTTGAATTAATTCTTAAAAACTAATTGAAGGGCATGTTGAGAGAGCAGTTAACAAAGCAAATGGTTTTGCTAGGTTTTATTAATGGGGGCATTGATTACAAGAGTCAGGAGGTCATATTGAACTTGTACAATATACGAGGTAGGCCCCACCTGGAGCACTGCATCCAGTTTTGGGCGCCATACTTGAGGAAGGATGTGGAGGCATTGGAGAGTGCAGAAGGTATTCACAAGAATGATTCTAGTGATAAATAACTGTAGCTATGAGGATAGATTGGAGAGGTTGGGTCCGTTTATCCTGGAGAAAGGAATTCTGAGAGGAGGCAGGTTCAATCGAGGAATTCAAAAAGTAATTGGATTGCTAACTGAAAAGAAAGAATGTGCAAAGCTATGAGGATAAGGCAGGGGAGTGGGATTGGGTAGAATGCTCTTTCAGTGGGCCAGTTCAGGCTCGATAGGCTGAATGGCCTCTTTCTGCACTGTAAAGATTCTGTGATCAGCTCCAGAGGGGAGCAAGGAGTCTCTCATCACAGGCCTTCAATTTTGTTGTTATTTGTTTTTTTTACAGCACAGAAGGAGGCCATTCGGTCCATCTTGTCCACAGCGGCTCCCAAAAGAGCTACCCAGCTAGTCCCATTCTCCAGGCCTATCTCCGTAACACTCTAAATTAATCACTTTTAAATATGTATCCAGCTCTCTTTTTAAACTTCCTATGGAATCCACCTCATCACTCTCCCAGGCAGCACATTCCAAATCCCAACAACTTTCTGAATAAAGAAGTTTCTCCTCATCTCACTCCCAACTGTCTTGCTGAGCATCTTGAAATTGTGACCCATAGTCACTGTCGTGCCAACTAGTGAAAACAGAACATCCTTCTTTACCCTGTCAAAATTGTTTGTAATTTTGAACACCTCAATATTATCACCTCTTAATCTTCTCTGCTCCAAGAACAACAAGATCAATTTCTCCAATCTTTCCTTGTATATAAAATTCCTCATTCCTGGTATCATTCCAGTAAATCTCCTCTGCATTCCCTCCAAGACTTTAACATTCTTCCTTCAATAAGGTGCCCAGAATTGAACACAATACACCAAATATGGTCTGACCAATGACTTGTAGAGGTGCAGCATAACGTCCTTGCTTTTATACGCCATGCCTCTATTTAGAAACCCAAGGATCCTATAAGCCCTCTTAACAACTGTTTCAACTTGTGTGGCCATCTTCAGAGAATTATGCACTTAAACCCCGAGGTCCCGCTGCTCCTGTCCTCCTCTCAAAGTTGTACCATTGAGCTTATATTCTCTCCCCATGTTTCTTCCATCAAAATGCATTACCTCACATTTCGCCGCATTGATGTTCATCTGCCATGTGTGCCCATTTGGCCAACTTGTCAATGTCCCTCTGAAGTTGCCCAGCGTCATCCTCACGATTCTCTATTCTCCCTAGCTTAGTATCATCTACAAATTTAGAGATTTTGCCCTCAACACCACCTCTAAATCATTTATATAAATCAGAAAAAGCAAGGGTCCCAACACTGAGCCCTGGGAACACCACTTTCAACTTGTCTCCAGTCTGAGAAATGCTCATCTATACCTACCTTCTGTTTCCTATCTCTTAGCCAACTTCTAATCCATGCTGCCAAGGACCCATCAATTCCAAACATTTTTAGTTTGCTAACCAACCTGCCATGTGGCACTGTATCAGAAGCTATCTGGCACTTCCCTCATCCACTGCCTGTGTCACCTCATCAAAGAACTCAATTAAATTTGTCAGACATGACCTGCCCTTGACAAAGCCATGTTGACTGTCTAGTATTAACTTATTTTTCTCTAAGTGTATATTTATCTCATCCTGCATTGTGGCCTCCAACAGTTTGCCCACTATTGATGTCAAGCTGACTGGTCTGTAGTTACCCTTGCCCCTTTTTTGAACAACGCCATCACATTTTCAATCCTCCAGTCCCCCAGGACTAATCCTGTGTTCAGCGAGGCCTGGAAAATTTCTGTCAACGGGTCCGTAATATGCTCCCTTACCTCTCTCAGCAATTTAGAATGTATTCCATCTGGGCCTGGCAACTTCTCTACCTGGAGTGCTGCCAGCCATTTTAACACCTTTGCCCGACAACCGCTGACAATATTTCCTCAGCCAATCTGGGTACCTAGTTTTTGTAAGGGGTATGAAGAGTCCACACATGGTTGGTCAAAAACAAAACTTACTTTATTTTACAATTACTATTATACATAGCTCCAGTAGTTCCCTATTGGGTCTTCTCTCGTTCGGTGCCTTACTGACCAACTCTATTTATCCAAAGTGAACGTTGTTAAAGGTTCCCTGCCCCTTTATCAGGGGAGCCCATGCTCTGCAAGATCCATGAGGTAATTAATCATTGACCGTGTGGGTTATAACAATAGTTAAACTATCGAATCCAACTCATTCTCAAATAAACAACTTTGAGAAGCAACCACACTAACCCCACACCTGAGCACTCTAAGCAGTCCATCATGTCTCCCTGACAAGCCAAATTCTACATACCCAATGAACATCCTTTGTTGAAGGCCTTGTGGGGAGGTAAGGTCACATGTCACAGGAGTCTGGCTCCTTGAACAAGTTAACATTGCCTTCCTGAGCTGCATGCCAGTCTGCTACCTCACATCTGACAAGCAGGCCAGACAGAAGGAGTTCTGGCCAGGTTGGACAACTGGCCTTTGCTGAGAATTCTGAACCATCGGCTACAAACTGATTCTTCTCTGTGTGCTCTGTTGTGGATTCAATGCGAACGGAGAAAGCTCACCGACCCCCGTGAAGGAATTCCTCCTGGGGCGTTGATTCTGGACTGTGGACATTACGTGAATCGATATTCATTTTCTCTGTGGTCTGTGTAGTATGAAACCTACTTTTCTCTCTCCGTCTCCTGATTGCAAGTGCGCAGAGGGGGTTGTTGCAGACCCTCCTTTTCACAGTATTTGAATGTGTGCAATGAATCAACCTTTTGAGTTCATCCTCCATTGAGCTTGCTGGGAGCTATCAGGAATCGGATCACAGTAAAGATTTCGGAAATAAACAGCCTCTTATTAAAAAGGAAACAAATCAAAAGGCACTTTCTGTTTACGGATGTTTGGTGAGAGGAACAATTATTGCTGTTTAAACGGATCCCCCAGAGGTCTCTTCCTGAATCAAGTGTCAGCAGTTGACTCTTCCAGACTGACAGGCAACATTCCGAAAACCAACTAATAATTAAAGTAACCAAGACTAACATTTTTTTCTGTCATTTCTGATGCTGGGACGTGTATCGTTAGAGCAGAAGACACTGAATAGAGCTCATAGTTTCAGATTGAGATCTATAGTATCAGTCCAGTCCGACCTCTCATCTATAGGGCAACACCAGATAAAATATGGCACACACCTTTGAGTGAAGTGGTCACCTCCATGGCCAGCCTGACATTTTGACTGGTAATGGTGGGTTCTCCGGAAATCCTGATAGCCCGGCAAATTGGGGGCAGGATTCCCCGCCGACGTGATTCTCCGTTTTGCTGGCGCCCGGGGGTTTTCCCGACGGCGTGGGGCTGACCCACAATGGGAAACCCCATTGATCAGCCAGCGTAACGGAGAAGCCTGCCGGCGGATCGAGGCTGAAAAGTGGCGTGGCGGGGCCGAGAATCCAGCCCCCGTGGGTGTCGGGTAAAATGTAAGTTTCACGCCAGTCGGGAAGCCCTTAGTCTTTCAGCATTTCAAAATAAAAAATCCCAGAAGAAAGTGAAAGTCTTCCCATCTGCAGTCTTTAAACACTTTAAACAGTCTGTCAGCATGCCAAGTTCAAAGATCTGTGGTGGTTTGGAGTGGTTATTTCACTGCATGCCAAGAAGCCTAAAATCTTTGAACTGCATTGTTTATATTCCATTTCACAGATCATTGTTTTTTAAAAGCCTCTTCATTGACAGGTCCAGGTAATATCAAAGGAAGGCTAACTGTTGTCTATTTATGTAGCTCTTCAGGAGTCCAAAAGAACAGATGTTTTTCTCAGTTTTTAAAGAGATTCCTAGAAAGACCAGAGCGATTGCTTCCCCGAACGTGGGGGGTCGGGTGACTTGGAGTCCGGTGAGGGAGGTAGGGAATGGAAGAGAGAGGGGTCGAATCGGGCCAGGGTTAGTGGGGGGGGGGGGGGGGGGGGGGGGGGGGGGATGCTGAAGAGAGGGGCCCTTGCCAGCGATTTGGGTGGGGTGGGACATTGCCAGCGATCGGGAGGGCTGCAACAGGTCCAGCAAAAACCCTGATCCTTTTTTGAAAATGTACTATGTGCCACAGAATGGCACAAAAACCCGGATCTTGGCTGAAAGTTTTTCGAAGTGCTAATTCTTAGCACGTCAGGTTCAAGCTTAGCGCCAGCAGGAATCACTCTGGTCTTCACGTTGATGGGAGAACTTAATCTTCATTCAGGGGAATCCTGATTAAGGATTTCTCCATGAAAGATAAACTGGAGCTGTTTACTCAGGGTGAAATTTTGGTGGATACAAGCAGGCACATTCAATATATTGATCATTTGATTTTTGTTAACTTAGGCACCTCCTTCGCAACCATTCTCAACACCCTATGCACCCAAAGGGATAGACGACATATTGACATACCTGTAATAAGGTGTCTTTAGCCATGGAGCATTGAGGAGAAATATCCAAGCTCCAGTGTATCTGGGGACTACTCCAAAATGTGGTGATCCCCACCCCCCTCTTTACTGGAGGTTCCCAGGTAAGGATAGCTTGGCAATTGCCCAGGAACTTCAAACTTCTGATGCACAATTGTCATGCACTGGGAACATATATGAAAGGCCGGGCGGTAAGGCACCGACCAGAACAGGAGCTTAGTAGGGGTCTATTGGGCAGTGTAAATATTGGGTATTTTACTAGGCATGGACTCCCTGTTTAATAACCATTCAAAAAATGTGATTTAAATCGCAAACTTTGAATGGTTCTGACCATCTTACATCAACAGTAACTCAGAATATGTTAGGAGAATTAAAACCACTTCTAGCTTCTGGCATTCTGGCACCCAAACATCACGGTTACCACCCCCCCCCCCCCCCCCCCCCCCCCCCCCCCCCCCCCCCCCCCCCCCGGCGGCCCTCAGCTCGTACCTCCTGACTACACCGCAACCAATCGTAGTACTTCCAACTAACTCCCCCCCCCCCCCCCCCCCCCCCCCACACAACATCCTGAACCACCCACAGGACTCCCCATTTCCCTCCTGACCCCTGTCCCAACCTCATCTGGACTCTCATTGCCACCCTCCCCCACCTGTATCACCACCCCCACCACCAGGCTGACTACCACCCTCTCACTACCCCTTCACCATGCCTGACCCCACCCACTCTCCAAAATGCACTCCCCCTCCCCCCAAATCCTACTCAGTTACCTTATGTTCTCCTGGCTCATCAAAGTTCTTTAAACTTACTTGTTTAAGCAGTTAGTGCTTTAAGAAAGGGGGCATGGCTGACTTACCTGCGACTGAACTGCCTTTGACTGTGTGTCCCGGGAGTGAGCTGCACTACACAGATCTCGCCTGGCCTGAGTCAGGCAAGGTAATAGGGTCACCTGGATTTCCAGGTATGTCATTTTGAGTTGGTTGGCGATCCGCCTCAATTGCCAGCGCATCGAAAGTTACGACAATGAACTGATTTCACAGCCTGTGAAATGAAAAGGCTGTGATACCAAGGACAGACAGGAGAGGACAGCAACAGCACGAGGCCAAGGATAGATGTAAAAGGGAGCCATTGTCAAGATGCCTTGAACCTGCAGCCTACAAATGAACTCGGTGTAAAGAATGTCCCATCAAATGCCCCTGGTGCAGACACAGCACAGGTTAGTTATGGAGGAAAGCCCCCTCTACTCTGTCCCAGCAAACATTTCATTGGGAGACACAGCACAGGTTCAATCCTGAGAAAGCTCCCTTTACACTGTTGGACTGGCTTGGAGCCAGGAAGCAGGACAAATCTACAGGAGAAAGGAAGTGAAATGACAACCAGAGCCCCAAATGTCTGAGCTCTTATTCAAACCAATATTTATCCAGCTTTTAATCCCAAATTGTATTTTAGGATGATTGTTACATTTTATTGGTTATATTATGTTATATGATATTATTAATATATTATGTCATCTCTGGGCTCTTGTCAGTTTACTCCGCCTCTTATTTGGGAGATGCATTAACTATTGGTTTAAATGTTCCAGTGCTTCCTCATTGTCCAAATGAATTATGGGGAAGTCACTGTCAGAATTTGATCCCTCCTCTTCCCCCTGCTTCATTACGAACAAGACCACCTGTTGTCCTCATCTCCTCTAACCCAAGACTTTTTTTTTTAACATGTTCATTTGCCACACTAATGTGTGATTCACGTCTATCTGGGGTGACTTTGCTTAATCCTTTTGAATTTAAGTTGTCTGTTCAGCCTGTTGATTTACAGCTGGAAATTTCGATCTGGACGCCTGCGGTATTCACTCATAATCCCCGAATACAGCTTTCTTCACTATCTCATAGTCTCCAGACCATTCCTCTGATAAGGAAGCAAAGATGCCACCAGCCCTACCCTACAAGTTTAGCCTGTAAGAGTAGGATCCAACAATCTTGCGACAATCTCCTCCATTGTTTAGCTATTTTCTCAAAAGCACAAAAAATATGTTTCGGCATCTCTCTCATCGAATTTCGGTCTATATCAGAACATTTCACCACTAAGTTCCCATCCTTCGGCGCCTGCTCTAACCTTTTGGTTTGCTGATGCCTGTGTGTGAAGTTGGTAGGCTCCCTCTCTCTTTCTCTTTATCCTCCTGTGTGACTTTCCTATGCAACTTTCTCCATTTCCCTTTTAACCTAACTCTCCTGTAGTTCCCATTGAAACTCTCTCTCCCTCTCTTTTTCCTCCATTTCTAACTTCTTAATTTCTATGTCTCCTATAATAATAATCTTTATTATTGTCACAAGTAGGCTTACATTAACACTGCAATGAAGTTACTGTCAAAATCCCCTAGTCGCCACACTCTGGCGCCTGCTTGGGTACACTGAGGGAGAATTCAGAATATCCAAATTATTTAACAGCACGTCTTTCAGGACTTATGGGAGGAAACCAGAGCACCCGGAGGAAACCCACACAGACATGGAGAGAACATGCAGACGCCGCACAGACAGTGGCCCAAGACGGGAATCGAACCTGGGACACTCGCGCTGTGAAGCAACAGTGCTAACCACAATAATTGTAGGTTTGTTAATTCAAAATCCTCACTTCTCAAAATTTAGGGACCTGCTAACCCCTCTGATATATTTAAATGTGTTGCTGGACTTCCAATTATTTCAGCCTTCTTAGCGTCCTGTTAATTATACTACTTCCAATTCATCTGCTAATTCCCTCAATTTGGTTTTAGGCACACTTTTCAAACTTGCCACGATTACATTGACTGTGTCCAGATAAAATTGAGATAGATCAAGAGCCATATTCTACAGCCTACTTAATTAATTTAACACATTTTTCCTTGGTTCCACTTGTTTCTCAATCTCACTTTGTTCAAAAGTCACAAATTCCCTACATCCAAAGAATTAATAAGATCACAGGCCCCTAATTTTCTGTCGTGAAAGATGCTGATATTATCTGCAAGCGCATCCCAATTTGGAACATCAGTTCGTGGGGTGTTTAGTTTTGTTTTATTCTGCTGTGAGGAGACAAGGGAAACCCCAGTGAGAATAAATAGCCCAGGCGTCATGTTGCAATCATTAAAGACTATTTGTTAAAGTAAAGAAAAGACAAACACACACAGACTGGTCAACTCTACTCTCACGCATTTAAGACATACGAACTACTAAACACACACAGTTTCTATTGAACACACCCTTTGTTACACAATATATCTATGATCTGAACTGTGTAAGACTTCCCCTATTCCCAAAACAAATCAAAATTGGATAACCAACTATAGTTACCACGCAATACAGGGATGATATTCAAATTTGGGAACGGTCTTTTTCTGGTCCAGCGAAGATACTTTAAAACTACTGTCCCAAAGGTTTTCTGCATTGCCTTGTCTCTAAGACTTAGACACTTGTTTTTTTGTCAACGGGGCCTTGAGACTTGACGGCTGGAAACTGGTCTGTCTGCTTTCTGAGACTGCTGGATGGTAACTGCTTCCCTTCCCTCTCAGGGTCGAGTTAATTATACCTTTGTTGTTCTTTGATTATGCCTGTGTATTCGCCTATCTGCCCCCATCAACTTCCTTGACTATACATTAACAGATGTATATCTCATGGACTTACCCAATCATCTAAAATCTGTTTTTCCTCCATTAGCTATTCACACTTGATGATTATCTAAACTACTATTCTAAACTCTTACCGAGAGAGACACCAACTGAGTACCCATTGAATACTATCCAGTCGAGTTCATGGCACTGGCCAAGGACCGCAGATTCCCATCTTTAAAGTAGATAGTGAACCAATTGGCCGGTATTCTCCCTACCCGGCGGGGCGGGGTTATCCCGGCATAGCGGAGTGGCGGCCAACCAGTACGGCGACGGGCCTCCCCAAAGGTGCGGAATTCTCTGCACCTTTGGAGGCTAGGCCCGCGCCGGAGTGGTTCGCGCCACACCGACCGGCGCCTTTGACGCCCGCCGGCCAGCATCGGGGCTGGCCGAAAGGCCTTCGCCGGTTCGCGCATGCGCTGGTGCGTCAGCGGCTGCTAACATCACCACCAGCGCATGCGCGGTAGGGGGGTTCTCTTCCGCCTCCGCCATGGTGGAGGCCGTGGCGGCGGCGGTGGAAGAAAAAGAGTGGGCCCCGATCACGGGCCTGGCCACTGTGGGGGCACCCCCCGGGGTCTGATCGCCCTGGACCCCGGGGGCCCGCTCGCGCCGCCAATCCCGCCGCCACCAGAGGTGGTTGAAACCATGGCGGCGGGAGAGGCCTCTCAGTGGCGGGACTTCGGCCCATCGCGGGTCGGAGAATCGCCACAGGTGGCTCGCTGATCGGCGCAGAGGGCACGCCGATCGGCGCGGCGTGATTCCCGCCCCCACCAATTCCCGGGTGGC
This sequence comes from Scyliorhinus canicula, assembly GCF_902713615.1. Taxonomy (NCBI): domain Eukaryota; kingdom Metazoa; phylum Chordata; class Chondrichthyes; order Carcharhiniformes; family Scyliorhinidae; genus Scyliorhinus; species Scyliorhinus canicula. Next base: position 40,427,386 of record NC_052160.1, on the reverse strand, counting down.
GGAGAATTCCGGCTACGGCAGGGGTGGGATTTTCGCTGGTCCCGGCCGATTCTCCGACCCTGCGGGGGGTCGGAGAATTTCGCCTATTGAGTTTTTCTGAACTCTCTGTCTTCCTTTAAATGTAACCTAAAATTGACCTCTTTGATCATACTTTTTACTATGTGTCCTAATGTTGCCTTAGGTGACGCAGCATCAAACCTTGCTTAACAACACTTCAGCAAAGCACCTTGTCATGTTTTATTCTGTTAAAGGAATTACATAAATATTCTGGGTGGGATTCTCCGTCAGCCTGCGGCGGAATCGCAAAACACGATTGGGTGGAGAATCGATTCCGACGCCAATATCGCGGTGGCCGCCAATTTCACGCCAAATCACAATTCTCCGTCGCCTCGACAGCGGCGTCAATGCATTCCAGAACGCATGTACAGTAAACACCGTTTGCATATTATTAGCGAGCTCGACCCAGTATTTTCCAGGGCCTCTGCAATTCTCCGCCTCCGATGGGCCGAATTCCCGATGGCAAGTTTCACTTGTGCTTTTAAATGTCGTGAATTCGGCGTCGTGGCTGCTGAGGGAGAGAGAGGGGGTACAGAAAACGTCCAACATCGCCATAGCTTTCTGACAGTTGTACCAATGGCTGGGGTACTTCTGTCAGGGCTGGGGGGAGTAACGAGAGGGTGACTAGGAGGTGGGCTGTGGGGTCGGGGTGAATGGGCATGGAGTACTATTGCCATGGCCTACCAGGCAGCCATGAATCTGCATATGCCACTGACTGCCCACTGTGAACTTAGGGCCACGGCCGTATAGGTATCCCCCCAGAGCAATCCCCCAGGTGCCCTTTGACCCCAGCCAACCCATCAGCAGGATGGGTGTGCTCCAGCACAATCAGTGCCAGCTTGTTGGCTGGGTTGAGTAAGGAGGGGGGCAGCACAGTGGCACAGTGGGTTAGCCCTGCAGTCTCACGGCGCCGAGGTCCCAGGTTCTATCCTGGCTCTGGGTCACTGTCCGTGTGGAGTTTGCACATTCTCCCCGTGTTTGCATGGGTTTTGCCCCCACAACCCAAAGATGTGCAGGCTCGGGGGATTGGAACGTGTATGTGCAGCTGCAGCTTGTCAGTCTTCCGAGTGCCAATCACGGACCCAGCGAATCTCGCACCATTTTTCATTGGAATCGATTGTGTTCCACGTGGCGCCAGTGTTAGCCCCTCCGCAGTAGCTGAATCAATGCACGTGCGGCACCAGTTTTGCTGTTCTGGAACTTCACGAATCCTGTGCCGGTTTCAACACTTAGACTCAGAAATGGCGAATCCAGCCCGCTATCTTGTGTTGGATATCGGGCAGCCTTGTGGTCACTTCACTGTCCCCAGATTTTGTTTTAAACTGATTCACAATCCCCAAATTGCCACTGCTGTTTTTGGGATCTTGCTGTGCTCTAGTTGGCTGCCGCATTTCCTATATTACAGCAGCAACTACACTTCAAACGTACTTCATTGGCAGTAAAACACTTTGGAACATTCTGGCCTTGAAAGATGCTGTGTAAACGCCAGACTTTCTTTTTCTATGTATATTCCCCAGAGTTTATAATGACAGATGATTCACATCTTAAGGGGATTTGTTAATGCTGTGTGCGAAGAGTAAGGTGGAGAGCATTCGTTATTTGAGCACATATAGCGAGACGCTTATTGATACTGGGGATGCTGGAGATTTGAAATAAAACAGAAAGCAGCATTTTCACTTTCTATTATTGTGAATCTTTGGAATTCTGTACCCAAGGGAGTTGTGGATGCATAGTCATTGAATTCATTATATTCGAGACAAAGATTGATAGATTTTTGGATTTTAGGGGAATTAAGGGATATGGGGATAGTGATTCAAGGCGGAGTTGAGATAAATGTGCTATGCTCGTGTTGAATGGTAGAGCGGTCTTGAAAGGCTGCGGCCTGCTCCTATTTTTCAGGTTCCTATGTTTTTAATGCAAACTCTTTATTTATTTTTTTGCTTCTGTATTAAAATATCAGAACAGCACAGAGATGCTTTTCTATTTTATATATCACATTCAGTTTTTCCTGTGTTCCAACATTTTCCGAATAATTTAAGCAACCCTCAATATTCCCCCTCCCCCCCCCATCTCTCCTGACTTGGGTCCCCATTAACTTCCAGATCCTCACCTGGGCAATGGGTGTCAGTAGCTATTCAACCCATGGATGCATCGCAGCCTGTTCTATTTGTTCCGTGCACGGTCCAGAAAGATGTACATGCAACAGGGGCCCCTAGACAATGATCCGGGATGGAAAGCCTGTCAGAGTTTTGACCCCTGTTTAACCAGGGTACTGGGTTTTTGTAGCCACTCCGCACCCTGGTTGACTGCAATGAGCTTTTCCAATCTGGTTCCAACCAAACATTTTTCTGTCGCATCGTCGACCTCGCAGTGGAATTCTGTTGTGGAAATCAGGAGCGCTTCGGCAGCCAGAAGAGGGAGACACAGGAAAGGAAAGGCGAGAAGGATGAAGTATAAACACTGGGAATCAAACTAAACCCAGGTACAGTTGGATGATCACAGCAAAGCTCATTGTCTGAGAGAGAGAAAATACAGTGGGGTCAGAACATGGGAGATCACCCTCCCATCTGGTTGCTTTGTTCATCTACTCCCCCCGAGACAATTTTTTTTAAATTTAGAGAATCCAATTCATTTTTTCCAATTAAGGGGCAATTTAGCGTGGCCAATTCACCAGCCCTGCACATCTTTGGCTCGTGGGGGCGAAACCCACGCAAACACAGGGAGAATGTGCAAACTCCACACGGACAGTGACCCAGAGCCGGGAGCGAACATGATGGCGCAGCGCAGTGGTTAGCAATGTTAACCATTGTGCCATCGTGCTGCCCCCCCCCCCCCCCCCCCCCCCCCCCCCCCCCCCCCCCCCCCCCCCCCCCCCCCGCCGAGACAATCTTACACCCCTTAGCCGGCGTCAGGCTGGATCATCACCTTGATACTGTTCCCCATTTCCTATTCTCGACCCGAATGCGGTTTTGTGCTCCACTGACTGAGTAAATAAAATAATTTGCGTTTTTACAACTTCAAAATGTCCCAAGGCACCTTTCAGCCAATGAAATACTTTTGAAATGAAGTCACTGTTGTCCTGAGAGAAATGTAGTGGCCAATTCACATAAAACAAGATCTCAGGTACAGCGATGAAATAAAGGAGCAGACAATCTGTTTAATTGTGAAGGTGAAGGATGTGTTAAAATCAAGAAAACTCAAGCTTAACACAAGGGGGGGGAAACGCATCAGATGCTGCAATCGATCCACTCTGCTGCCTGCCTCGAAACCCGGACAACCAGTAAAGAATTGTGGAAGAAAATAGAAGCCTTTGAAATGTGAATTTCTTTTCCTCTTTCCCGGGATGTGGGCATCGCTGGCTAGACCAGCACTTTTATTGCCCACCCCTAATTACCCATGAGAAGGGGGTGGTGAGCGGCCTTTTTGAACCACTGCAGTCCATGTAGTGTAGGCATATCCACAGTGCTGTTAGGAAGGGAGTTCCAGGATAGTGGAGGAACGGTGATATATTTCTGAGTCAGAATGATCAGTGATCTGGAGGGGAACTTACTGGTGGTGATATTCCCCTCCATCTGCTGCTCTTGTCCCTCGAGGTGGTAGAGGTTGTAGGTTTGGAAGATACTGTCTCAGGAGCCTTGGTGAGTCACCACAGTGCACCTTGTACACAGCTGCCATTGTGCATCAGTGGTAGAGTGATTTTTGAAGGTGATGGATGGGGGTGTCAATCAATTGGGTTGCTTTGATACAGTTCAGTCTCTGGTCAATGATTAGCCCCAGGGTGTTGATAGTGCAATTCAGCATTGTCAAGTGGAGATGGTTGGACTCTATCTTGTTGCAGATGGTCATTACCTGACACTTGTGTGACATGAATGTAATTTGTCACATATCAGCCCAAACCTGAATGTTGTCCATGTTTTGCTGCCTATGGACAAGGACTTCAGTGTCTGAGGAGTCACGAACGGTGCTGGACATTCTGTAATCAGCAGCACTTCTGTGAAATCGTCAGCACTTCTGACCTTATGATGAAAGGAAGGTCATTAATGAAGCAGCTGAAGATGGTTGGGCCCAGGACACTACCCTAAGGAACTCCTGCGGTAATGTCCTGGGACTGAGATGATTGGCCACCAACAACTACAACCATCTTCCTTTGCGCTAGGTATGACTTCAACCAGCGGAAGGTTCCCCCCCCCCCCCCCCCCCCAATTCCCACTGACTCCTGGATGCCACACTTTGCCAAATGCTGCCTTGATGTCAAGGGAAATCACTCTCACTTCATCTCTGGCATTCAGCTCTTTTGTCCATGTTTGAACGAAGGCTGTAGTGAGGTAAGGAGCTGAGCAGCCCTGGCTGAACCCAAACAGAGTGAGAGTGAGCAGGTTATTGCTGAGTAAGTGCTACTTGTTGGTACTGCTGATGTCCCCTTGCATCACGTTACTGTGACTGAGAGTAGGCTGATGGGGTAGCCATTGGCTGGGTTGAATTTGTCCTGCTTTTTGTAGACAGGACACACCTGGCCAATTTTCCACATTGTCGGGTACATGCCAGTGTTGTAGCTGTACTGGAACAGGTTGGCTCGGGGTGCGGCTGGTTCTGGAGCACAAGTCTTCAGTACTGTTGCTGGAATATTATCAGGGCCCAGAGCCTTTGCAGTATCCAGTGCCTTCAGCCGCTTCTTGATATCACATGGAGTGAATTGAATTGACTGAAGACTGACATCTGTGATGCTGGGGATCTGTCTGAAGATTATTGCTACAGGACTACAGAGCCTCGATCGGATCGGTTAGCTGTGGGATTACTTAGCTCCGCCTGTCACTTGCTGCTTATGCTGTTTGGCATGCAAGTAGTCCTGTGTTGTAGCTTCACCAGGTTGACACTTCACTTTTCTGTCTGCCTGGTGCTGTTCCTGGCTCTTCATTGAACCAGGGTTGGTCCTCTGGTTTGTTGGTAATAGTTGACTGGGAAATATATATCGGACCATGTGATTACATATTGTGGATGTATACAATTCTGCTGCTGCTGATGGCCCACAGCGCCTCATGGATGCCCAGTCTGAGTTGCTTGATCTGTTTAAAATCCATCCCATTTCGTGTGGTAGTAGTGCCACACAACATGATGGAGGGTATCCTCAATGTGAAGACTAAACGTTCTCTCCACAAGAAGCGTACGATGGTCACTCCTCCCGAAAATGTCATGGTTTGCTGAAGTGTCCACCTAACTTTCTGCATGCAAACCGTAAGGCAAGTGAAGAGGTGCTTGAAATTGCAAGAACAAGAATTCAAAAAAGACATGACATCCAAAAAAGAGAGTGCCAACATTTTGGCCGTTTGATCAGAGCTGAAAAACTTCAGAGATCGCTTCTAGAGGACAAAGTAGAGAATAGCAGAAAGAGGGTGTTGGATTGCATTCAGTAGGTCTTCGTGAAGTCTTTGGAGTCTTAAATAGATTAACTGAATGTATTTATTTATTTATTAATTTTAGAGTACCCAATTATTTGTTTCCAATTAAGAGCAATTTAGCATGGCCAATCCACCGATCCTGCACATCTTTTGGGTCGTGGGTGTGAAACCCACGCAAACACGGGAAGAATGTGCAAACTCCACATGGACAGTGACCCAGAGCCGGGATCGAACCTGGGACCTTGGCGCCATGAGGCAGCAGTGCTCACCACTGTGCCACTGTGCTGCCCTTGAATGTATTTATTAACTGCAAGAACTATACACAGTAAATGGTTCAAGCTGTGAGCGGTCTCCATGATTTCTTGTGCACAGGACTCTGACCAATACTACACTGACCACTGGGCGCGGGTCACATGTTCTCTTACATCACCGTGTGGATAGTCTTGTACTCAGTCCCATGTTAACCCTCCATGCGCCAGACCCTTAAACTACAACCCCACTTCCCCAAAGCCTTTAGCCAATATATTTTGAGCTATTCCAGTTTATCCCTTGTCGTCACCATTACTACGCCATCTCCGTCTTCAAATCTGAGTTCATAGATTGAGGTGGTCTGGAGGTTTTATAACTCTTTCATATTTCATTCACACTATACCGGAGGAGTGGTAGGCTCTGTCGCAGCTGGTAAATTCTATTGATTTGGAAGTATCCTCCATGATGTCTCTCCACCGTACTGTGGTAACAGATGATCTAGGTCCGAGGAGGGGATTCCTGTTTCTCCTGATTCTACTCTGTCAGGTACCATCCACTTAGCACCGCGGCTGATCTTCGCCCTTCCTGATGATAGTATCCTCTGTCTCGAGGTCTTTAATCCAGATCTCGTCAACTTCGTCATAATCGTGGCAAGTGTCTGGTGCAGTACCTTTTGTTGCAGACAAGAGCCTGTTTCTGCCTGAGGGACTGTTCCCTTGCCTGGATGTGCTGGTGATTCTTGGTTACCAACATTGATATCAGTATTTTTGGCAGGGTTAGAAGTTCTGTGCAGTTTCTTGCCTATCAGGTGTTTGAATGGTGTCAGGCCGCATTGTAAAGGGGTTGACTTGCAGGTTAGCTGTGAATGTAGAACATAGAACATACAGTGCAGAAGGAGGCCATTCGGCCCATCGAGTCTGCACCGACCCACTTAAGCCCTCACTTCCACCCGATAAACCAGTAACCCAATAACCCTTCCTAACCTTTTTGGTCACTAAGGGCAATTTATCATGGCGAATCCACCCAAACTGCACGCCTTTGGACTGTGGGAGGAAACTGGAGCATCCGGAGGAAACCCACGCAGACATGGGGAGAACGTGCAGACTCCGCACAGACAGTGATCCAGCGGGGAATCGAACTTGGGACCCTGGCACTGTGAAGCCACAGTGCTATCCACTTGCGCTTCTACGCTGCCCAACACTGTGCTTTGGGAATGTCCTCATTCATTTTTAGGGTGGCTTTTACGGTGTGGACTCCTTTTTCAGCTTTCCCATTTTACTGTGGGTATCTCAGGGAACTGGTGCAGTGGTGTAAGTCGGATGTGGTTTTGAAGTACTCATTTGAAAATTGTGTTCTGTTATTGCACACTATCTTGCCCGGGATGCCCTGGCTCATGAGCAGCTCTCTCAGTGCTTTAATTACTGCTTCTGAAGGTGCTTCACTCCAACCATCTGGAGAAGTTGGCCGCCATGATAAGGAATAATTTACTGCTAAAGACAAATAGTTCGGCGCTCAGCCTCTCCCATAGACTTGTGTTACTTTGGTTCTAACCTGATAGTTTGTTATGGCATCAATTGCCCTGGAAATCCCTGGCCACCAGACAGTGAATTGGGCCCATGCTCGGGACTTGGTGATGCCCAGGTTGACCTGATGCATATTTTGGTGGATCTACGGCTGAAGAAACACTAGGATGACCAGCCTCTGGATATAGACAAGATGATTGTCTACGACCGTGAAGTGGTTTTGATGTGAACCATGGTAGCCCGGCTTCGTTTTTGTCGTGACCAACCTTGTTGGCAATAATGGCGGATGGTGGCACACGCCTTATCATGCATTTGCTCCTAATAAATCTGTTGGAGTTCACTTGTGGTTGGTGGCAGGCGCCTCCTTGTCAACTGTGTTCCAGTTCTTCGATGAGATTGATGTCATGTTTTGTTGGGATGCTCATTGTGGCCCTGGAGGGCGTATCTACTGTTGTTTGGTTTTTATCTTGGATCTCATAGACAAACTTCATGAGGCACAGGCAGAAGCTCTGGATTCTGGGAGTCATCTCCCATCCAGTAATGAGACTGGTGGCCGAAAGTATGTTTCAGCTGCGGCTTGAGGCCGATGATCTCGCCTGAAAATTTCTCACGTGCCCATGTTTCTGCAAGGGCTTCCTTTTCTACTATATTGTAGCCTGTCTCAGTGTCTGACCGCCCTCTGGAAGAATAGTACAACAGTCAATGACTTCCATCCAGTTGGGCTTGGAATAGGACCAACAAGGGCTGTGGACAAAGCACCTTCTGCTATAGTGGTGGGCAGGGCTGGGTCAGAATGTCTGTGGAGAGCAGCATCACTGATGTGAGTGAGTGCTTGCTCTTGATCTGAGTCCCAACACCATGCTTGGTCTTTCTGAAGTAGATTCCTCAAAGGGGTCGACGACTGGTGTCAAATTCGCTCAAAGGATTCCTAGCTGGCTCACCATCCCCAAGAATCGCTGGAGATCTGGAATCGAGGATGGAGTTGGGAACCCACTAAAAGCTTTAGTTTTCCGTGGGTCCACAGTGATGGCTTTGCTGTGAACGATGTGATGTTTTGGAGAACTCGTATTTCTCATTCAGTGTCCGCCCTGCTTTCTGCAGGTGCTCTGAGACCATGTTCGTCCACTGTTGCACCATGAACCAATACATTATCCTGGTGGGAAATGATCCCCTGTGAAGCTCTGAAAAAGGTTCCACATCGTATCTTGAAATATTTATGACAAAATGATTCCAAATGACAGACAGATAACGCATAAACTGCCAAAGGGGATAATGCGTGTTGTCAGCAGCCTGGACTCTTTGTCAGGAGGAAGTTACCAAAAGCTGCCATTGGCGTCAGCTTTGAAAGTACTGTGCTCTTTGAGGCTTTCGTCCACTGAGGACATGGGATGTACTTCTCTGACTATGGTTTTATTGAGCTGTTTCCGGTCAATGCAAATATGGATGGACAGTTCAGTTTTGGGTCTAGAATCATCCTGGAGCACCACGCGTTGGTTGTGTGACTGGGGAGATAGCCCCCATGTTTGTCATCTCGTCCAGAACCTGCTGCACGTGCCTCATTAGTGGTTAGGGAATCTTTTGTGTCGTAAATAGGCACACGGCTGGCGCATCTTCCCTCAATGTGATCTTGCATGTGTTCTTCAGTTACCCCAGCCCAGTAAAAAGACTTGGGAACTCATTGTTATACTTGGAACCAAACCCTCGTTGGTTGATCCAGTCAATTTTCTGCAGATATTTAAGTTTGACTCAGGCTTTGCAGCTCAGTAGTGAACAGTCCTGGACCGCGTACATGTCACTTGGATTCTGTTATTTCTGTGCCTCAGTGTCTCCTGCACTCCAAATTGAAAATCCTTTTGACCTCACCCATTTGAAGTGTATCCTCTTGGTGTTCAGTCTCTACCTCATGAATAACCTTTGGGTATCCTGTGTGCTTAGATACTTTTGGTCTTGCACAGTTTGCCAAAGTGTCTAATTGAAAGCATTGGACTGAAAATGGCTGTGGGAGCACTTTTTCCACAGCACTGGCATGGTTGGTTAGGGCATTGCTTCCCTTGGCCTGTGGTGTCTGTATCTGAGCAGTTTAGCTCACTGGACTGTGGGGTTTCCTTTGTGCCATGGTTTATTTTCTCATCAATTTTTCATTTTTTTAAAAATTTAGAGTACTCAATTATTTTTCTTTTTCTAATTGAGGGGCAATTTAACGTGGCCAATCCACCTATCTTGCACATCTTTTGGGTTGTGGGGGCGAAACCCACGCAGACACGGGGAGAATGTGAAAACTCCACCCTGACTTGGAAATATATCGCCATTCCTTCACTGTCACTGGGGCAACATCCTGGAACTCCCTCCCTAACAGCACAGTGGGTGTATCTACACCTCAAGAACTGCCAACCGTTCAAGAAGGCAACTCACCATCACCTTCTGAAGGGCAACTAGGGATGGGCAATATATGATGGCCTAACCAGCGATGCCCATGTCATGTATATTAATTTTAAAATAAAATAAACACCTTTATTCCATTTCTCCCAACCCTTCCAGAAGAAAGGTCACCATTAATCTTTTCCCAGCTAACTTAAATCATTGACACATGCACAAACAGCCTTTTTGCAGAATAACACAATGGGCGGGATTCTCCGACCCCCCCGCCGGGTCGGAGAATCGCCGGGGGCGGCGTGAATACCGCCCCTCCCGTCTCTGGCACCGGAGATTTGGCGGGGGCGGGAATCGTGCTGCGCCAGTCGGCGGTTGCTCGCAGCGGCCCCCCCTCGGCGATTCTCCGGCCCGCAATGGGCCGAAGTTCCGCTGGTTGTTTGCCAGTCCAGCCGGCGTAGATTAGACTAGGTCCCTTACCGACGGGACCTGGCGGCGCAGGCAGGCTCCGGGGTCCTGGGGGGAGCGCGGGGCGATCTGGCCCCGGGGGATGCCCCCACGGTGGCCTGGCTCGTGATTGGGGCCCGCCGATCTGCAAGCTGGCCTGTGCCGTGGGGATACTCTTTTCCGCTCCCGGGCATGCGCGGGCTCTCGGCAGCCGGCGGAGTCCCTTTGACCCGGCTGGCGTGGCGCCAAAGGCCTTCCATGGCTGCCTGTGGGGCACAAACCACTCCGGCGCCGGCCTAGCTCCTGAAGGTGCGGCGGTTTCCGTACCTTTGGGGCGGGCTGACGCCAGAGTGGTTCACGCCTCTCCGTCCCGCCCGGACCCCCCGCCCCGCCGGGTACGGGAGAATCCCGCCCAATATTTCCCAAAGATATAACAAAAATAACATCCATTCTCACAAGGCGGAGATCTTCCTTCATTTGGAGAATGTCCAAGAGTGTGTCGTCTGCTACTCTTACAACTATTGTATCCCTGGTAAGTTTCAGATTGTAGATCTTTGCTACTCTGCCTTTAGGAATCCTGTACAGATTTTTAATGAATGAAGTGACAGGCTGTTGAACACACTTATTAAATTTAGCCCGTGAGGATGTTTTAACTTCGAAAATAAATATCCATTGATTTTCGTACTTCTTCAACTCTCGCAGATGAATTATTGAAATCCTTATCTGTCAATAATGTTATCTGATATGGGGCCTACCAAGTGAAGCAGTGTGGTTTAGCTTCTGCCTTCTTATCCAGTCCTGGAGCAATCACGTATCTAAGGAATCTTTGTCCCCAATTACTTGTTTAAGCTGTGGCTCGGGTATGTCCAAAATGAGTGGATTTCTGAAGTGTATCTTCAGATTTAAGAAGTAGCTGCAATTCAAGATGGCGCCGCTGTTCATTTGAAGACAAAGGGATCTCCATGTCTACCCTCCTCAATAATGTTCATACTCAGCCTCGAAAACATTTTAATGGATTAACTAGCTGCAGACTTCCCTGTTTCAAGAGCCATGCTTCAGGGTCATGAAAGAGTCGAATCCTGGACCCTGCTGATCTTTAAAGCTGATTTATGAGTCACAATTAACCCAAATTCATTGGGTGGGATTCTCTGTTTCTGAGACTAGTGTTGGTGCTGAATTTGGACTTCATGACAGCAAAACTGGTGCCGAACCTGGATTGATTCAGCGACAGTGGAGGGGCTAACACCAGCACAACGTGGAACGCAATCGATTCCAATGAAAAGCGGTGCGGAATTCGCCAGATCCGTGTTTGACACTCGGGAGGCTGACAAGCTGCAGCCACACATATGCATTACACTCCCCACACACAATCCCCACACACACTCCCCACACACACTCCCTACACACACTCCCCACACACAATCCCCACACACACTCCCCACACACACTCCCCACACACACTCCCCACACACACTCATCCCCACACACACTCATCCCCACACACACTCCCAACACACGCTCCCCACATACGCTCCCCACACACGCTCCCCACACACACTCCCCACACACACTCCCCACACACAATCCCTACACACACCCCCCACACACACTCCCCACACACAATCCCCACACTCACTCATCCCCACACACACTCATCCCCACACACACTCATCCCCACACACACTCATCCCCACACACACTCATCCCCACACACACTCCCCACACACAATCCCTACACACACTCCCCACACACACTCCCCACACACAATCCCCACACACACTCATCCCCACACACACTCCCAACACACGCTCCCCACATACGCTCCCCACACACGCTCCCCACACACACTCCCCACACACTCCCCACACACAATCCCTACACACACTCCCCACACACACTCCCCACACACAATCCCCACACTCACTCATCCCCACACACACTCGTCCCCACACACACTCATCCCCACACACACTCATCCCCACACACACTCATACCAGCCAACAAGATGGCACTGGGGCACTGGTTGTGCTGGAGTGCGCCTGTACAGCTGATGTGTCGGCTGGGGCCAGGGGGCACTTAGTGGGGTGGCCTGGGGGTACACCCATATGCTCCATGGCCCTAAGTTCACAGTGGGCTGTCAACAGTGTGCACAGCTGCATCGCTGCCTTTCCGGCTGCGGGAATGGTGTTCCGTGCCCGATTTTGGTGTCAGCCAACAGAGAATCCCACCCTTTATTTTTCTTGTCAGAGTGAGTTCGGACACCATGGGCTGGATTCTCTGCATCCCGACGCCAAAATCACAGCCGGCGCAGCGGAGAATCCAGTTTAATGCGGAAATCGGGACCAGAGCCGGCTACGGACACCAAAAAGCGGCATCACCGGGGTGTACTCCACGCCGCTGGGGGCCATTGTCAGAGGCCTGCTCAGACATTCCCTGACCAACCAAAGCCCCGACAGCATGGAACTAACCTGGTCTAGCTGGTCGGGATACTCACGTGGCGGCTGCGGGCTCAGTCCACGGTCAATTTGGTCGGGAGCGAGCAAATCGGAGGCCGGGGGGGCCCGATAGGCGGCCGGGGAATGATTGTGCAGGGTTTGAGGGTTGGGCGAGTGGCCAATCGAGGGGATCTCCTTTGTGGGTCTAGCTCTGAGGTCCGAGTCTGCCATGGAGCATGTTGCGGCCGTTGGAGGTCGCCGCTGTCCGCATGCGCGGCCTCTGACCCGGAAGTGCAAGGGCCTGTATCTGCAGCAAAAGCTGCAAGATTTACTCCGGGTCCCTGCTAGCACCCTGCAGGTTTGGGAATTCGTATCCCTGTAATCCAGGATTTTCAGGAGTAAAGCTCTACCGTTTTGACGCCGGCGTGGGGACATAGTCCCAACAACGGAGAATCCGGCCCCATGTGTTGAGGTGCTGACTCAGGAACCTGATTCTTCTGACTCAGTCTTTAAACAACGATTCCTGACCATCGACTATTTAAAATTTTCTCAGGACTTGCTTTATCCTAGAATTTAAATGTCTAGTTTACCCTGACTAGGTCTTAAGCTCTGGGAACTGAAGCTGGGCTTCCAGGAGACCCTAAAGGGGTGTTCTGCTGCAGTGAGGAATTTAACATTTCTGCATTCAACTTCCAAGCCTTTCTTTGGAGCTTTTTGGTGATTTTCCTCTGCACGTCTGCTCCTTAAAGCTTTTCTTCAGGTCAGAATGTTTCTTTCAATTTCTCTTAAACTTGCAGGATTTTAGTTTTTCTCAGCATTTTTTGCAAGGTTTGGGGATTTTCCAGAACCTGCCACAATATTATCGGGTGTAGCATATTGCTCAGTGGGACTTAATGAAGCCTTCGTCGTCTTAACGAGGTTAACTATATATATTTATTAACTGAAAGAACTCTGTACATATTTACAGTAAATGCTTCAAGCTCGGAGCTGTCTCCCTATTTGCTTGTGCACATGGCTCCGTCCAATACTAGTCTGACCCTTAGGTATGAGTCATGTATTCTCTTACATAGCTTTGTGGCTGGTACTGTACTCTGACCCACATTAATACTATGTACCAGACCCTTGTACTGCAGAAGGGTCAACCTTGGTTTAGTTAGGGTACTGGGATACTGGAAGAAAACCTTGTCATTCTTAATATTATTATTATTACTGAACCTTCAACAATGACCTAAGAAAACAGAAGAGGCTTCACTTTAACCTGTCATTTGATAACGCAGCACTCCCGAAGTACAGCGTTGGGCTTGCCAATCTGGATTATGCATTCATGCCACGAGAGTGGGACATGTCTGCAACCTTGTGACTGGTAATCTTTCTCTGGCTGTGTTCCCTGCAAGTATCTCTCTCATCTGAACTAATAGTCTGTCCCTTCTCTTTCTCAAACTGGTGTACTTCTGGCACTTGCTGTCTTTAATTTGTGGTCTGCGTGTTGTGTTAGGAGTGTGCTGCGTTTGCTAATGTTTTCTGCTCAAACTGCCTGGGTGAGGTTTCTAGTGTTAATCCCAGTGCAGACGGCAATGTGTATTACTGCATCGGAATCTCAGAGGAATTCCAACACATTCCCAACACTCCAGATTCTGAGTGTGATAAGTGAGCAAGTATTAGCGGTTTCTCCATAAACGGTCCTGGATTCTTGCACCCATTCAGCTATCCTTCTCTTCTCCAATGATGGCTCGGGCTAGATTGCAATACCCGACTATTTCAAAATGTCACAGGCAAATTCATCCTCAAGATGAAGGATATTTTTCAATCCCCTTCTTGTCAGGCTTTCTGCTGTGAGGCAAAGTAGTGTTTGAGGCCCAGATGAGAAACTCACAGGAACTAAGGAATAAAAGCAGGCGGAGACCCGATAGACCTTCATTCCGAATGTGACACAACCCAAGCACCTCATCACCTCACCACTGATCATTTTTTGGTGATTTTGTGATTGGCATTTCCAATAGCAGAGGCTCCAAGTTACTTTCAAACAATCTAGGTGCCATTTGACAATCTCCCTTTTTGTGCTTGTTAAAAGGAGATTTTATTCTATCACAGGGTGCAATGTCATTGACAAAGCCAGCCCTCGTTGCCCATCCCTAATTGTCCTTTAACACAGGTGGCTTGCTAGGCTAGTTCAGAGGGCAGTTAATAGTCAGCCACATTGCCGTGGTTCTGGAGTCAGATGTAGGCCAGACCAGGTAAGGGCGGCATATTTTCAAGGCTATAGGACTGGAGTGAGCCAGATGTGTTTTCAGTGACAATCGATGACACTTGTGGTCACCAATACTGAGGCTTGCTTTCAATTCTAGATTTATTAACCAAATCAATGTACGTTTCAGCAGCTACTGTTTGGTCCTTAGAGCAAGCCTCTGCATTACTAATCCAGTACATATCGTCATCTAGCTGCATCCTTGCCTCAACCCCATCTCGTGCTGAAGCCCTCTTCATTGCCTTTGCCACCTCTACATCTGACTATTCCAATTCTCTCCTGGTCAACTTCACACTTTATAAACATTGTCATTATCCCAAACTCTGCTGCATGTGTCCTAACTCCCACCAGGTCCTGTTCACCCAGCATTCCTCTGCTTAATGACTTGCTTTGGACCCCAGTTAGGTAATGTTTCAATTTTTAATGTTCCACATTTTCAAATCACTTCAGGACCTTGACCCTCCCTATCTCTGTAATCTTCCCAGTTCCACACCTTCCACGATATTTGCTCTCTAATTCTTGAGGGTCCCTGATATTAATCACTCCACCATTCCCACCAGAGGCTGTTTTGCATCACGTTAATGGGATGCAGACGAAGGCCTGCCCTGAATTGATCACCCCATCCAATTATCCACACTGGCAGCAGGGTGTCACGCTGGACCAGAACACATCCAGAACAACGTGGCCTGGATATGGCAGGATTCACCTAGAAAAAGATCTGGGGCAGCTTTCAGAGAGTAAAAAGTGAAGACTTCCTATTACCGTAGACTGCAACAGCAGATACAGCAGTGAGTGGGTCAGAAAGGAGATCTTCACTCTGTCCTGGCATCCAGGACATAGATCTTCACTCTGTCCCAGCTTCCAGGACGTGGATCTTCACTCTGTCTCAGCTTCCAGGACGTGGCTCTTCACTCTGTCCTGGCATCCAGGACATAGATCTTCACTCTGTCCCAGCTTCCAGGACGTGGATCTTCGACTGTCTCAGCTTCCAGGACGTGGCTCTTTACTCTGTCTCAGCTTCCAGGACGTGGATCTTCGCTCTGTCTCAGCTTCCAGGACGTGGCTCTTCACTCTGTCCTGGCATTCAGGACGTGGATCTTCACTCTGTCCCAGCTTCCAGGATGTGGATCTTCGCTCTGTCCCAGCTTCCAGGACGTGGATCTTCACTCTGTCCTGGCATCCAGGATGTGGATCTTCACTCTGTCCCAGCTTCCAGGATGTGGCTCTTCGCTCTGTCCTGGCATCCAGGACATAGATCTTCACTCTGTCCTGGCATCCAGGACATGGCTCTTCACTCTGTCCTGGCATCCAGGACATGGATCTTCACTCTGTCCCAGCTTCCAGGACGTGGATCTTCACTCTGTCCTGGCATCCAGGATGTGGATCTTCACTCTGTCCTGGCATCCAGGACGTGGATCTTCGCTCTGTCCCAGCTTCCAGGATGTGGATCTTCACTCTGTCCTGGCATCCAGGATGTGGATCTTCACTCTGTCCTGGCATCCAGGATGTGGATCTTCACTCTGTCCTGGCATCCAGGATGTGGATCTTCACTCTGACCTGGCATCCAGGACGTGGATCTTCGCTCTGTCCCAGCTTCCAGGATGTGGATCTTCACTCTGTCCTGGCATCCAGGATGTGGATCTTCACTCTGTCCTGGCATCCAGGATGTGGCTCTTCACTCTGTCCTGGCATCCAGGACATGGATCCTCACTCTGCCCCAGCTTCCAGGACATGGATCTTCACTCTGTCCTGGCATCCAGGACGTGGATCTTCACTCTGTCCTGGCATCCAGGATGTGGATCTTCACTCTGTCCTGGCATCCAGGACATGGATCCTCACTCTGCCCCAGCTTCCAGGACATGGATCTTCACTCTGTCCTGGCATCCAGGGCGTGGATCTTCGCTCTGTCCCAGCTTCCAGGACATGGATCTTCACTCTGTCCTGGCATCCAGGATGTGGCTCTTCACTCTGTCCTGGCATCCAGGACATGGATCCTCACTCTGTCCTGGCATCCAGGACATGGATCCTCACTCTGTCCTGGCATCGAACCTGGGACTCGAGCTGTGAAGAAACTGTGCTAACGACAATGCCACCGTGCTGACCCGATATGGTGGACGCTGCAGCAGCTGCCCTCACGGTGGTGTTGGCAGTCCAGGCGGCCAGGCACAGAGAAGGCGACGGTAGCAGTTTGGGCAGAGGTTTGAGATGGCAAGCTATGTGCAGAGGCCCACCCCACACCGTGAGGACTCTGCCGCCCATCAGGCCAGTCAGGGAGGGACCCAGAGGGGAGGCTGGCGACGGCCCAAGGTCTACAGGCGTCACTGGTCATTTGAGGAGATGTTAGTCATCGTGTGCTGCAGGAGGCTCCGCCTCAACAAGGGGATGGTGCGGCACCTGTGCCACGTCCTTGTGGACTTGGCACCATGTGGAGGAGGCAGATACCCGCTCCCAGTGGTAATCAAGGACACTGCAGCCCTGAACTTTTACGCTTTGTGTTCGTTCCAGGGCTCAAGCAGGGACTTGTGTGGCATCTCCTAACCTACAGCCCACCAGTGCATCCCTGAATTCACGGA
Source organism: Scyliorhinus canicula (assembly GCF_902713615.1). Classification (NCBI taxonomy): domain Eukaryota; kingdom Metazoa; phylum Chordata; class Chondrichthyes; order Carcharhiniformes; family Scyliorhinidae; genus Scyliorhinus; species Scyliorhinus canicula. The sequence continues at coordinate 40,410,090 of NC_052160.1, read as the reverse complement.
TCCCTTATTTGCCCGGCAGCAACTATGTAAACTTAGACCAGGATAAGCCCATCAAGATGCCTGGGCAGCAGGATTCTCCGCTGTCTCCAGGATGCCCAGGTCCAGGGGGTAGTTGGCACGCATGTCACCTTCCGGCGGCAGTCCTGGAGCGTCCTTCATTAATAGGAAGGTGTTCGACTCCCTGAACATCCAACTCGTGTGCGACCACCACCTGAATATCATGCACAAGTGTGTACGTGCATCCCAGTGAGTGTGCACAACTGGGGCAGTCAGACATCCCCAGCGTCTTTGAGGGACACCCCAGGATGACTAGACGGTTCGAGGAGGATAAGGCGTATCTGCTTAGGACCTGGCTAATGATGCCGGTATGGAGACCGGTGACCAATGTGAAGACCCAATAAAACAAGGCCTATGTGGCACCCAGGCTGTCATTGAACGGTGCATTGGACTACTGAAAATGCGATTCTAATGCATCTCTGGTGGTGCACTGCAGTACACCCCCAGTAGATGGCCCGCCTCACCAATATTCACCTGGTTCTGGAGTGCCTCGGCAATGCCCACCTGAGACTGGGGCATGCTCCGCAGTCCTCGGAAAGGTCCACCTGCATGGGGGACATTTCCTCCAGTGAATGGCACATGCAGTTGAGGCGCTCAGCCATGGGCGTCACTGACTGAGCAAAGCCTTGGAATCTTCACTAATTGTGCCCATGTCGTGGACCAGGCTCTCCACTGCAGTCACCACTCTAGCAGTGTTGGTCTCAGTGCCACACATTGCCAGCGCCATCTCCTGCGCCCATAATCTCCTATTTGTTAAGGACCCGCTGGAGTGTTGCTAACTCCCCCTCTGAATATCATCGCCGCACCCTGGCATCTGCATCAGCTCCGGATAACCTAGTCCATGGGCTGAGCATCTGACTGGATCCAGCTGGGTCCTGGATCCAGCAGACCTCCGAATGCTGTCTCTCCTGGGCATTTCTGCCTCTGCCTGATGTGCATCAGTAACTGTGAGGCGCTCACCAGATTGTGCCCCAGAAGCCTGTCCACTACTTTCGGCCACCGAGATGTGTGTATCTGCACTGGCGTCGGGTGTTGATGATATCTGTGACGCCTCAATCGAGGCATCCTCGGAACTCTCCTCCGAGCTGTTCTCATGGGTGGCTGGCGAGGAGGGCCACCCCGGATGGGCCAGCACCATCGGATGGAGATCCTGCGGGAGAATGGACATTCAGTCAGGGAGAGGGAAGAATCATTCTGTCAGGAATTAACAACTCACATGTGACAGGTCATCTGGGTGGGGGCTGGTAGATCCTCACCTCTGCCGCGCAGGACAATCTGGACGTTGGTGGCCAACCTATCCACGGGCACCTCTGTGACCTCCAGGCCCCGTTCCTCGTAGGGGGTGAGGACTCTGATGTCTGGCACCCTGCTGTTTTTCCGGGCCCTCCCTCGTCTGTTGTGGGGTCAGAGAGAGGGCATTGTGAGCTGCACGCTTCATGCATCACGGGGCGGGGGGGCTTATGGCAGGTGTCGGGCATGGGCATTGACGCTGGACATGGGTGGGGTGGGATGGTGGGTGCCAGGGTGTGCTGGGGCATGGGCGGGGTATTGTGCTGGGGGGGGGGATGGTGCGGTGCCAGCGCAGGGCAATGGGGTGTGGGTGGAGGGAGGGGGGAACTGGCAAGGGGGAACCGGTGCCGGGGGCCAATGCCAACTCACCCGTGCAGCCCGGTGGAGGTCGGTGAGCTTCTTGCGGCACTGTGTCTCTGTCCTCCTGGCTACACACCCCACACTGACGGCTGCTTCCAATGGACTCCCAGGCAGCACTGGCTGCCCTGTGGCTGACCCTCTGACCCCTTGGGGGAGAGGGAGGGTATACCGTCTGGACTCCACCATGTCCAAAAGTCTGGACAGGTCAGCATCTCCGAATCGTAGGGGTGATCTGCACGGTGACATGGCTGCGTGCTGTCTGGGGTTTGCTTTGTGGGATCGGTTTAAGTGCTGCTCCTCCTCATTACCAGGAAGCTGCTGAGCGTGGTCCAGGCGAATCAGCTGGCGGGACAGCCAGACCTGGCGTGAAGCCCGTGGGGCATCATTAAGTGCCCTAATTAATGTAAGATACCGGTAACGGCCAGCTGACTGTTCCCGTTTGCTACCACAATTAGAAACCTTTCCATTAGGTCATGCCCACAATCTGGATATCTTAGACTAAGTTATTTTATTATGATGACTGCAACAGACATCTAATGCATTATCTATAAAACATTGGACAGAGGCAGTCTGCTGACCAGTTTGTTCAGTGGTCTTGGCTGCCCTTGGTGACTGTCCTCTGGAAACCTGAGGTTGAGAGGGCCCGGCTCCCTCTGGCAGTCCTGAAATGGGCAGTTGCACCCTCTGCAGCCACAGAGGACGAAGCTGAAAGGGTCATGGGCAAGGGGGATTCCAAAGGGCTGCTCAACCCTCAAAGTCCTGAATGGTGGCCCTAGGCGTGTTTAACAGCTGCACCTCCTCCCGTCCTCCCCCCAATGTCCGCAGTCTTCTGTGGACTGGAGGACCTGCTGGACAGGCCTTCCTCTTCTGGCATTCCTCGCTTCCTGCTGGAACTTGTAAGTCAGAAAGGAGAGAGCGCGCGACTGCATGAGCTGCCTCCAACTCAGAGGAACACATGACCCTTATGTTTCTAACTGATATGCGTGGATCCTTACAGTATGAAATCTGCCTGCCGACCTCGCCATCCGCAAAGGCTGGGTATGGTTCCTCCCCAGCCAGCTGGGCTGCCCGCTCCTCGGACACTGTAAGGGTCCCCAGTTCAGAACAGCCTTCTCCCATCTTCTCTCTCTTTTTCCTGTTGTGCCTTCAATGCTCCATCAGCAAAGGGAGACTATGAGGTTGAGAGCAACTGAATGTCAGGAATCCTTCTCTTGCTTCTAGTCTGACCAATAACCCATTGGATTGTGTGCCATGTTGTCCACAAGGGGCAACACCCTCCAGAGCAATGAACCGAGCAGATGGAAGAGCAAGCTTCACAGAGGCATGTCATTGGCAGTCTAAAATGCCCTCTAAACATTTGATACATTTCAATGAGATCACATTTCATTCTTCTAAACTCCTATAGGTCCATTCCATCAATCTAAACTTAGACTGAATTGATTCAGTTCTTCCAGTCTCACACATGGCTTCCAGCCAGAATCTAGACTGAAGTATGCTGGATAAATATTAGAAATAAAAGGTAGCCACAATCTGAGTTGATCAAATATCCTTCAGACGAGAGATAGAATCTATGGATTCACTGCGACAGTACAGAAATCAGGTGAGATACTGAGGTGATCAATTTCGTACTGTTTTAACTCCACACTTCAGATCTAATCTTCGACTCTCTCAGCCCAATTATCTTAAGATAAAATCCTGTTCAACTATTGACTACAACATTAATCCCTGAAATTGATATCTTCTTCAAACATCAATACTCTCTTGGCATCCATGAGGCGCTGTGGGCCATAAGCAGCAGCAGAATTGTCCTCAGCCACAATCTGTAAACTCATGGCCCGGCATATCCACCATTCCACCATTACCAGCAAGCCAGGGGATCAACCCTGGTTCAATGAAGAGTGCAGGGGAGCATGCCAGGAGCAACACCAGGCAGACCGATAAATGAGGTGTCAACCTGGTGAAGCGACAACAGGACTACTTGCGTGCCAAACAGCATAAACAGCAAATGATACACAGAGTTAAGCAATTCCACAGCCAATGGATCAGATCTAAGCTCTGCAGTCCTGCTACATCCAGCCATGAATGGTGGTGGACAATTAAACAGCTTACTGGAAGAGGAGGCTCCACAAATATCCCCATCCTCAATGATGGAGGAGCCCAACATGAGTCAAAGTCCAGGAGGAAGATAGAGAACCTAGTGGCATGGTGCAACAACAATGATCTCCCCCTCAATGTCAGCAAAACTAAGGAGCTGGTCATTGACTTCAGGAAGCCAATGTGCAAATGACAACAATCTTCAGCTGGAGGTAGATTTAGATTTATCGTCACATGTACCGAGGTACAGTGAAAAGTATTGTTCTGCATAATGTCCAGGCAGATCGTTCCATGGATGAAAAAACATATGATAAATACACAATGTAAATGCATAGACAGCAGTAGAAAAGATGGGTAGAGAGATCAGTTCAGTCCATAAGAGAGTCATTCAGGAGTCTGGTAACAGCGGGGAAGAAGCTGTTTTTGAATCTGTTAGTGCGTGTTCTCAGACTATTGTATCTCTTGTCCGATGGAAGAAGTTGGAAGAGAGAATAACCAGGTGGGAGGGGTCTTTGATTATGCTGCCCACTTTCCCAAGGCAGTGGGAGGTGTGGACAGAGTCAATGGATGGGAGGCGGGTTTGCGTGATGGACTGGGTGGTGTTCACGACTCTCTATAGTTTCTAACAGTCTTGGGCCGAGCAGTTGCCATACCAAGCTGTGATGCAGCCAGATAGGATGCTTTCTATGGTGCATCTGTAAAAGTTGGTAAGAGTCAATTTGGACATTCCAAATTTCCTTAGTTTTCTGAGGAAGTATAGGCGCTGTTGTGCTTTCTTGGTTGTAGCATCAACGTTGATAGATTGTTAGTGATGTGCACAGCTAGCAATTTGAAGCTGTCAACCATCTCCACCTCGGCACCATTGATGCAGACATGGGTGTATACGATACTTTGCTTCCTGAAGTCAATGACCAGCTCCTTAGTTTTGCTGACATTGAGGGGGAGATCATTGTTGTTGCACCATGCCACTAGGTTCTCTATCTTCCTCCTGGACTTTGACTCATTGTTGTTTGAGATCCGACCCACTACAGACCTGTCATCAGCAAACTTGGAGATGGTGTAGGAGCTGAATTTTGCCACATAGTCGTTTGTGTATAGGGAGTATAGTAGGGATACCGAGTGGATGATCCATCCTGAGGTCCTCCAGAGGTCCCCAGCATCACAGATGTCAGTCTTCAGCCAATTCAATTCACCCCACGTGATATCAAGAAGCGGCTGAAGGCACTGGATACTGCAAAGGCTGTGTGTCCTGACAATATTACTGCAACAGTACTGAAGACTTGCGCTCCAGAACTTGCTGCACCCCTAGCCCAGCTGCAACACTGGCATCTACCCGGCAATGTGGAAAATTGCCCAGGTGTGTCCTGTACACTAGAAAAAGGACAAATCCAACCCAGCCAATTACTACCCTATCAGTCTACTCTCCATCATCAGCAAAGTGATGGAAGGAGTCATCAACAGCGCTATCAAGTGGCACTTACTGAGCAATAATCTGCTCACGGACACTCAGTTTGGATTCCGTCGGGATCACTCAGCTCCTGACCTCATTCCAGCCTTCGTTCAAACATGGACAAAAGATTTGAAGTCCAGAGGTAAGGCGAGAGTGACTGCCCTTGACATCAAGGCCGCATTTGATCAAATGTGGTATCAAGGAGCCCCAGCAAAGCTGGAGTCAATGGGAAACGGAGGGAAGCTCTCCTCAAGTTCGAGTCATACCTGACACAAGGGAAGATGGTTATCGTTGTTGGAGGTCAATCATCTCAATTCCAGAACATCACTGCAGGAGTTCCTCAGGGTGCAAATATCTTCAGCTGCTTCATCGATGATCTCCCTTCCAACGTAAGGTCAGATGTGAGGATGTTCACTGATGATTGCACAATCAGCACCATTCACGACTCAGTAGATACTGAAGCATTCCACATGCAAATGCAGAAAAACGGAATAATGTCCAGGCTTTGGCTGACAAGTGGAAAATAACTTTTTCCTGCCACTTGTCAAACATGATGGCCAGCTCTAATAATAATAATCAAACCATCACCCCTTGACATTCAATGATATTACCATCAATGACAACTCCACTATCAACATCTTCTGGGTTACCATTGTCCAGAAACTAGCCATATTAATAATGTGGCTACAAGAGTAGGTCAGAGGCTAGGAATCCTGTGGCAAGTAACTCACCTCCTGACTCCCCAAAGTCTGTCCACCATCTACAAGACACAAGTCAGGATTGTAATGGAATACTCTCCCCTTGCCTGGATGAGTGAAGCTCCAACAACACTCAAGAAGCTCAGCACCTTCCAGGACAAAGCAGCCTGCTTGATTGGTACCCCTTCCATATTCACTCTCTCCACCACGATGCACAGTCGCAGCCACGTGTACCATCTATAAGATGTACTGTAGGAACTTACCAAGGTTCCTTAGATAGCACCTTCCAAATCCACGACCACTACCATTTGGAAGGACAAGAGCAGCAGATACATTAGGACACCACCACCTGGAGGTTCCCCTTCAAGTCACTCAACACCCTGTCTTGGAAATGTATCGCCACTCCTTCACTGTCGCTGGGTCAAAATCCTGGAACTATGGGAAATTATGAATGGGCAACAAATGCTGGTCTAGCCAGCGATGCCCTGACCAGGCCAAAGTTAATCTAAACAAAACTTCTAGTGAAAAAAATCAAACAGCCACCAAGTGAAAATCAGGATTCTGGCTGGAGAAAAGGAGAGCCTTATTTTAATGGAAATGATTCGATATAGACACTAGTTAATGGTTTCTCCTTTCCACTCTCCAAATAGCCAGGTCCTTGGGACGGGATTCTCCAACCTCCCTGCCAGGCGGGAGAATTGCCGTGTTGCTGCACGAATCATGCCCCAACATCGGGACGCGATTCTCCCATCCCTGTGAAAACGCCCGCGTGCGAATGGCGCCGGGCCGCACTGAGAATTGCCGCAAACGGCCGTAGCAGCGGTTCTCCGGTGGGCCAGTGATTCTCCGGGCCGGATGGGCCAAAGTACCGCCGGCGGGACCGGATGTCACGCCGGCATCATTCCAACATGCTACAAAACAGCGTCAGACAGTGGTGTTGGGTGACGCTGAGGGAGGAGGTGGGAGAAGGCGTGGGGAGGCTCCCCCCCCCCCCCCTGTGATGCGTGACGGCGTTGGGATGGGGACCCTAGGACGGGGAGCAGAACGGTCGTGTCTGCGGGTGGTGTGGGGGAGGCCCCGGGGTGTAGGGCTGAGGGGGGAGGGCTGAGGGGAGAGGGCTGAGGGGAGAGGGCTGAGGGGGGAGGGCTGAGGGGGGAGGGCTGAGGGGGGAGGGCTAAGGGGGGAGGGCTGAGGGGGGAGGGCTGAGGGGAGAGAGCTGAGGGGAGAGGGCTGAGGGGAGAGGGCTGAGGGGGGAGGGCTGAGGGGAGAGGGCTGAGGGGAGAGGGCTGAGGGGAGAGGGCTGAGGGGGGAGGGCTGAGGGGAGAGGGCTGAGGGGAGAGGGCTGAGGGGAGAGGGCTGAGTGGGGAGGGCTGAGGGGAGAGGGCTGAGGGCTGAGGGGAGAGAGCTGGGAGAGGGCTGAGGGGGCAGGGCTGAGGGGAGCGTGCTGAGGGGGGCTGAGGGGGGAGGGCTGAGGGGGGAGGGCTGAGGGGAGAGGGCTGAGGGGGGAGGGCTGAGGGGAGAGGGCTGAGGGGAGAGGGCTGAGGGGAGAGGGCTGAGGGGAGAGGCTGAGGGGAGAGGGCTGAGGGGGGAGGGCTGAGGGGAGAGGGCTGAGGGGAGAGGGCTGAGGGGAGAGGCTGAGGGGAGAGGGCTGAGGGGGGAGGGCTGAGGGGAGAGGGCTGAGGGGAGAGGGCTGAGGGGGGAGGGCTGAGGGGAGAGGGCTGAGGGGAGAGGGCTGAGGGGGGAGGGCTGAGGGCTGAGGGGAGAGAGTTGAGTGGAGAGGGGCCAGGCAGGGGGGATCTCACTTGGTAGCGCGCCCCCGACCTTGGCATGGGCAATCTCCCGGTCCTCGGTTTCACCGGTTATGTCCAGTGCCCTCTGCTCGTGCATGGTGAGCTGGCGCAGGTTCACCCATCCGGTTTGGGCTCGCTCCTGTTGGTTATGGCCGCTCTTTTCCGAGGCCGCGTTCCTGTGCTTGCCGCCACACCTCTGCTAGCCCCCTTGTAGGCCGGAGAATGCCGTCTCAGAACGGGCACCAGCAGCGAGGTAAAACGTGTCGTTTTCCCGCCGTTGCCCACCCTCTGTCGCCAGAGCGGAGAATCGCGGCCTTGCTGTCTGTAAAACCTCAGACTCTTCGACCTGTTTATGACTCAAACGTTGTACCCAGGTGATGAACAAAGGGCAAATACAACTGTATGATTCAAGCAAATTTATTTATCAAACAGTATAAAGTTACCCGTCTTAAATTATCCCAATGCCCTAAATGATTCCAAGATTCTTAATACTACCTGTGCCAATGGACTCAGTCAAGCTGCGGGTCCGATTCTCTGAGTCTCTGATTCCTCAAGGCCTTCATCCGCGAGGGTGGGCCTCACACGCTGTTTCCTTCTGTCTCTGGTCAGTCGATAAATCTTCTCTGCTGTTGAGGGTTCTGGTCGGCGATCTTCATACCCCTCTTCTTGTCTTGCCAGATAGTTCTCTGGCCTTCAGCCAGTGAGTCTCTTGGCAGGGGGGGGTCGCAATACCCAATGGTGTTGCCAATTGCAACTCTGTAGGATGCCAGGAACCCTACCCCAGGTGTTCCGAGGTGTATTGTTCGCGTGTGACCTTACTCCATAGATGGTAACTGGGTGTCAGAATGCCTCGGTTTATCTTGGCATCCCAAAACAATCGGTGCATACGAATAGGACCGATTATCTCCTAATGGGTGATTGACAGGACAGGTCTAGATATATCCGGGCAGTTTGTCTATGTTCAGTGTATTCAAACTTAGCCAAGTGTGAATTCCCATCAGGCCTGCCTGCGGTTCCGGCTGTGATTTGATTTAAGATGTCCAATTCTTAATTTAAAGTGTCCGATTTAATCCGGCCTAAAATCCAGGCCGCTGTCCATTTTATCACACTGCTCCTGGAAACTGCCGTTCAGATGATCACTCATCTGATCCTATTCCAAATAATTCTTTCCCAGGATTGTCAAGCGGTCAAACCCCTCTCCCACCTCAGTCTGCCTTTTAGTTTTAAAACCCTAGCTTGTCAGCGGATAACCCCAACTCCCTGTCTTTTCACAGCTCCCACTGAACGTTCATCATGGTTCCACCCTTCCCTTAGCCTCCTCCATAAGTGAAAGGATGGATATTGTCAAAGGCTTTTATCTATTTTGCTTATTCCACAGCAACACCTTTGGTATGAAAGAAATGCACGTCCGATCCTTGACACCGGAACTGTACCCCAGCAGGATTCAGAAGAGGAAAATGTTGAAGGGAAAAATATGAACTGTGTCACTCAAAGGGATTTAGCACCAGGTGACAATGAAGTTGGCAGCCATTTTGTCTTCTGCCCCTGTGGGCAGCTTCAACATGGCAGCCAGTCCGTTCATCGAGTCATGTTTGCTGGATTGCAGCAATCATGGAGACCACATTAAGGCTCATACACAATGATACGGTAAATTGAACATAACATTTGTCAGCGGGAATAGCTCAAGTAATCTAAAAACAAATATAATTATGTAAAAATGGAATGTCAGGCAGTGAATGGAGTGTCTGAGTTTTCGACAACTGCAAATTATCTGCCTGACATTAAACAATGTCCAAATCATACACAATTACTGTGCTGATCCATCCTCGGGAAGTCATCGCTTCCAACAGCACACGGAGCTTGGGTTTTAAACGTTGTGTACCGTTTATCACTGCTAGTGTTGCTTTTTTTTAAAAAAAACCGAGTTAGCAGATAAAGAGCCTTGGGCCAGGGTGCAAGATACCAGATGTAACTCACTGTCAGCTTGCGTACATGTACAATATATAACCAATTGAAAGGGATGGTGCACTATCAATTACGACAAGACGAGAGTAGAGAGTAATCGAGGCTTTATTACGCAGAGATGTGGAGCCTCCCGCAGCTGCTGCTGAAATGGCTGCAGCTCGGAGAGCCCACACATTTATACTCTGCCTACTGGACTTCCGGGCGGCGAGCGAGGAGGTCGCAGGGAGAGGGGCTCCCGCAAGCGCCAGGAAGGAACCCCCCCGACAGGCCGGACGGCGGAGGAGGAGCGGGCGGCAACGGCGGAGGAGGAGCGGGCGGCAACGGCGGAGGAGCGGGCGACAACGGAGGAGCAGCGGGCGGCAGCGGCGGGCGGCAGCGGAGGAGAAGCGGAGGAGGAGCGGGCGGCAGCTGAGGAGGAGCGGGCGGCGGCGGAAGGCGGAGGCGAGGAGCGACGGCGACAGGGAGGCCCAGCAGCGGCAGGTCCAACCCCTCTCTCCCCCCCCCCCCCCCCCCCACGCGGGCCGGGAACGGTGCGGCAGCGGCGGGCCCTCTTCCCCCCCCCAAACCAGCAGCGGGACACCACCTTCCCCCCCCCAATCAGCAGCGGGGACACCAACTCTCCCCCCCCCCCAACCAGCAGCGAGGACACCAACCCCCCCCCCCCCCCCCCAACCAGCAGCGAGGACACCAACCCCCCCCCCCCCCCCCCCAACCAGCAGCGAGGACACCAACCCCCCCCCCAACCAGCAGCGGGGACACAAACCCCCCCCCCCCCCCCCCAACCAGCAGCCCCACTCGCCCCTCCCCCTCCCCCCAACTGCAGTGACCACCACGTGGCAAGGACAAAGGGGGACTCTCTCTCTCTGGGCGAGTGGAGAGAGAAAACAAAAGAAAAAAGAGACTTATATTTCTGTTCTTTTTTTTAAAATAAAAACCCAAAAGAAAACTGGTAAAGAGAAAAGGGGTGAAATAAAGGGGTAAAGGAAAGAAGGGGGGAAATAAATTTTTCATTTAAAAAAAAAATATATACATATATTTTTATATATATATATATATATATATATATATAAATAAAATTAAAATAGGGTGCGGAAAAGGGGGAAAAGAAGAAAAAGGAGAGAAGAAACGATGAAGGGGAAGGGGGAGAAAAAAATGCCAGAAGGGACCCAAGAGAAAGGGGGCACCGGAGGTGGACGGGGCAAAGGGCAAACCAGCTTGGGCGAACGAGTCAACACGCGAAGCAGCGGGAAGAATGTATCGCCGCATCCAAAAGGGCTGGACGGGCGGGCAACCTCTCCCCTGGGGTTAGAGGGGGGCGTGAATTGGAAGGAAGCCATTGCAGAGGTGGTGAGGGAGCAGCTGCAGGCAATCAAGGCAGAGTTAAAAGCAGACACAGAGGCCGCAGCACAGGCAGCAATGACCAGGGCCATGTCAGGGGTGCAGCAGGCTCTGACCAGAATGGAGGAGAAAGTGGATGCCCAAGGGAAGATACTGGAAGCCCAAGGGAAGATACTGGAAGCCCACGGGGCAACCATTAAAGAGCTGGAGAAGGCAGCGACTGACGTGAGCGACCGGGTCATGTCCCTGGAGAGGGAAATGGCGAAACTGAGTGCAACACAGGGGAGCCTGAAGGGCAGGGTAGACGACCAGGAGATCAACTCGAGAAGGCAAAACATTAAGATAGTGGGCCTGCCAGAGGGGATAGAGGGTAGAAATCCCACAACATTCGTGGCTGCGATGCTGGGCTCCTTAGTGGGGCGGGAAACTTTTCCCACCCCACCGGAAATGGACAGAGCTCATCGGTCACTGCGCCCGAAGCCCAAGGAAGGGGAAAAACCGAGAGCAGTTATAGCCAGACTGCACCGGTACCGGGATAGGGAGACAATCCTGCGCTGGGCCAAGGAGAATAGAGCCTGCAATTGGGACGGGCACGCCATCAGAATCTACGAGGATTTTGGAGCGGACATAGCTAAGAGACGGGCGGAGTTCAACAGAGCGAAAGCAGCTCTCTATAAGAACAAAGTACGTTTTGGTATGCTGTACCCAGCAAAACTCTGGGTCACATACCAACACAAGGAATATTTCTTTACAGCCCCTGCCGAGGCGAATAGATTCGTTGAGGAGCACGGGCTGGAAAAACGCCATGGGAAGTAGGGACGAGGGGCCCATGGCAAGGAGATACGTCATGCCGACGGGGGGGGTGGGGAGGGGCGAGGCAAAGCCAGCCCCCTCCCCCCTGGCAGGAGCACCCAGGAAAAACAACCCAATGCCCAAGGGCCCGCTCCAGGTGGGAGGCCAGGCCCCGGCACGAGGGAACGGGAGTACTGGAGAGGGGAGAGGGGAAGGGGGACAGCAACCTCCGAGCGGGGAGCCACCGTGCTAGCAGGAAAGCTAGCGAAGGGGGCGCGCAACAGAGCAGGGCCGCAGCGCACCCCCAACAGGGGGGAAGGCGCCAGGCAGGGGAGGGGGGGGGATCACCCATCAAAGGTGGGAGAGCAAATGGGGACAGGAATGGGGGAGAGAGGGGCAATGGAGGGGTACACAGGGGTATCCCCGAAAGGGATAGAGCGGGGGGGGGGGGGCACTCGGGGGGCGAGAGACCAGGGAGGGGAAATGCAGGGACGAAGGGACAAAAGAGGCCAGAAAGGGAATAGGGCCACAAAGTGCCACAGACAAGGGCTCGAAACAGGGAACTGCTGCAAACACCCACCCAGTACGGTCTGTGGGTGAAGGGGCCCCCCCGGAGTGCAGGGGGCTACCCGCGTGGCGGACACACAGTGGACGGCCATGGCGGGTGTCCCCGGGACAAGGGGGAACCCCGGAGCGCAGGGACCCGACCGCATGGGGAGAGCAGTGATAGTGGACATCCTGGACGGCCCCCTAACAAAGGGAAACCCCAGAGGGCAGGGGCGCGTCCACCGGACAAATATGGTTAACCCCACAGGAGCAAGGGGGCAGAAGCCCCCCACCAGAATAGTCACCTGGAACGTAAGGGGACTTAATGGCCCAGTGAAGAGATCTAGAGTCCTCACCCACCTTAGAAACATGAGGGCCGACATAGTCTTCCTCCAAGAGACGCACTTGAGGGAGCAGGACCAACTGCGGGTAAGAAAGGGCTGGGTGGGACAAACCTATCATTCCTGTTATGGGGCAAGGGCCAGGGGGGTGGCGATCCTGATTGGCAAGAGGACAATGTTTAGGGCGACAAAGACGGTTACGGACCCAGGGGGACGGTATGTCATGGTCAGCGGGGCCCTGGATGGGGCGCCGGTAGTCCTAGTTAACGTGTATGCGCCCAACTGGGACGACACGAGCTTCATCCAAAAGACCATGGCAGAAATCCCGGACATAGCGACGCACCGACTAATCATGGGGGGGGACTTCAACTGTGTACAGGACCCAACGACGGACAGATCAAACCCCAGAACGGGGAAAACCTCAAACATGGCAAGGGAACTCAGTCACTATATGGAGCAGATGGGAGCAGTAGACCCCTGGAGATTCGCCCACCCGGGGGAGAAAGAATTCTCTTTCTTCTCCCCAGTACACAACGTGTACACCAGAATTGACTTCTTTGTGGTGGGGAAAACGGTGCTTCCAGAGATAGACAAGGTGGAATACTCCGCAATTGTGATATCAGACCACGCCCCACACTACATGGATGTGCGGCTAGAGACGGGAAGGGCCCAGCGCCCCAAATGGAGGTTGGACGGTGCCTTACTAGCTGACAAGGCCTTCAGCGAAAGGATAGCGCGGGCCATAGCGGAGTACACTGAGATCAACCAAAACGGGGAGGTCTCACCCTCCACGTTCTGGGAAGCGCTTAAGGCCGTACTAAGAGGGGAAATCATAGCCTACAAAGCGCAAAGAGATAGGGAGGAAAGGGTGGCTAGGCAGAAGCTGGTCGACTCCATACTGGAGGTAGACCATAAATACTCCGAGGCCCCGACCGTAGAACTCCTGGCGGAGAGGAAAGAATTACAAAGGAACTTTGACCTGCTCTCCACCAGGAAAGCAGTACACCAACTCCGCCAGGCACGCGGGGCCCTATACGAACACGGAGACAAAGCCAGCCGCCTGTTGGCCCACCAGCTGAGAAAGCAGGCAGCCAGCAGAGAAATTGCGCAAATCAGAGATACCAGAGGCACGTTGGAAACAGAACCAGAGAGGATTAACAAAACCTTCAAGGCCTTCTACCAAGAGCTGTACACCTCAGAGCCCCCAACGGGGAAGGCTGGGATGAACCGGTTTCTTGACGGACTGGACATACCAGTTGTGGGAGAGGGCAGAAAACGGGATCTGGAAGCACCACTAGCACTGGGAGAGATCATGGACAGCATTAGCTCCATGCAGGCGGGGAAGGCGCCGGGACCGGACGGATTCCCGGCGGACTTCTACAAAAAATTTGCGACAGCGCTGGCCCCGCACCTGCGGGAGATGTTCACAGACTCGCTAGCTAGGGGCACATTGCCACCCACGTTAGCACAGGCCTCAATCTCGCTGATACCTAAGAAAGACAAAGACCCAACGGAATGTGGGTCATACAGACCCATATCTCTGCTGAATGCAGACGCCAAAATACTGGCCAAAATCCTAGCCAAGAGGCTAGAAGACTGTGTACCTGAGGTGGTCACAGAGGACCAGACGGGCTTTGTCAAAGGTAGACAGCTTACCGCGAACATCAGGCGCCTGCTGAACGTGATAATGACCCCCTCCGGGGAGAGAACACAAGAGGTGATCGTCTCCCTGGACGCAGAAAAGGCCTTCGACAGAGTCGAGTGGAAATACCTCATAGAGGTACTGGAGCGGTTCGGGCTTGGAACAGGGTTCACCGCTTGGGTAAAGCTCCTGTACAACGCACCCATGGCGAGTGTACAGACCAACAATACCAACTCCCAATACTTCCAGCTGCACAGGGGCACCAGACAAGGATGCCCACTGTCCCCGCTGCTGTTCGCACTAGCAATTGAACCGCTAGCAATCGCGCTCAGGGCAGCAAAAAATTGGAGGGGGATCCGAAGGGGAGGTAGAGAGCACAGAGTCTCACTCTATGCGGATGATCTGCTCCTCTATATCTCGGACCCACAAAGCAGCATGGACGGAATCATCGCGCTCCTGAAAGAGTTTGGAGCCTTCTCGGGCTACAAACTCAACATGAGCAAAAGTGAGATCTTCCCAGTACACCCGCAAGGGGGGGGGGGGGGCAGCACTAAAGGGGCTGCCGTTCAATCAAGCCCGACATAAATTCCGCTACCTGGGGATCCAAATAGCCCATGACTGGAAAGGGATCCACAAATGGAACCTCACCAGCCTGACGGAGGAAGTTAAAAAGGACCTGCAAAGATGGAACACACTCCCGCTCTCCCTCGCGGGGAGAGTTCAGACGATCAAAATGAACGTACTGCCCAGGTTCCTCTTCCTGTTTAGATCCATTCCGATCTACATCCCCAAGGCCTTTTTCAAAGCGCTGGACAAACTCATCATGGCGTTCGTATGGGGGGGTAAAAATGCTAGGATCCCAAAGAAGGTCTTACAAAAAACAAAAACCAGGGGAGGGCTAGCCCTCCCGAATCTACAATTCTACCACTGGGCAGCAACAGCCGAGCGAGTAAGGGGATGGATCCAGGAGCCAGAGGCTGAGTGGGTGCGTGCGGAGGAGGCCTCCTGCATGGGAACCTCCCTCCGGGCCCTCGCCACGGCAGCACTCCCATCCCCACCCAAAAAACACTCCAGCAGCCCAGTGGTGACAGCCACCCTCCAATCCTGGAACCAACTGCGGCAGCAACTTGGCCTGACCAAAATGTCGAACAGGGCTCCCATCTGCAACAACCATAGGTTCACACCAGCACTGACTGACGCCACCTTCAAAAGGTGGAGGCAGGACGGGGGGACACTGACAGTCAGGGACCTATACACGGACGACAGGATCGCAACACTGGACGAACTGACAGAGAAGTTTCAGCTAGCTGGGGGGAACGAGCTACGGTACCTGCAGCTCAAAAACTTCCTACGAAAGGAGACAAGGACGTACCCACAACCGCCACGACAGACACTACTGGAAGACCTACTGGACGCAAGTATCCTAGAGAAAGGGAACTGTAGTGACATGTATGACCGACTGGTAGATAGGGACGACACCGTACTGGACGCAACAAGAAGGAAATGGGAGGACGACCTGGGGATGGAGATAGGGTGGGGACTCTGGAGCGAAGCACTGCATAGGGTCAACTCCACCTCCACGTGCGCAAGGCTCAGCCTGACGCAACTAAAAGTGGTACATAGAGCCCACTTAACAAGAACCCGTATGAGTAGGTTCTTCCCGGAGGTGGAAGACAGATGTGAACGGTGCCAAAGAGGCCCGGCCAACCACGCCCACATGTTCTGGTCCTGCCCCAGACTCGTGGAGTACTGGACAGCCTTCTTCGAGGTAATGTCCAAAGTGGTGGGAGTGAGGGTGGAGCCATGCCCGATAGTGGCGGTCTTCGGGGTTTCAGAACAGCCAGATCTATTCCTGGGGAGGAGGGCGGATGCCCTTGCCTTTGCCTCCCTGATCGCCCGCCGTAGAATCCTGTTTGGCTGGCGGTCAGCAGCACCGCCCAGAGCTGCGGACTGGCTGTCCGACCTCTCGGAATCTCTCCAAATGGAGAAAATCAAATTTGCCATCCGAGGGTCGGACGACGGCTTCCACAGAACGTGGGAGCCATTCATGCAACTGTTCCGGGACCTATTTGTGGCCAATGTACAAGAGGAAGAATAGTCGGGGGAAGGTAGCGGGAGGGGCTACAGGTTCGGTACGGGGGTTCGATGGCTAGCTAAGGCCCAAAACCAAACTAAATAAACATGTTGGGGGGGGGGGGGGGGGCGGGCGCAGTTACTACTACGAAGATGCTTACCTGTAAATATGTATGTTAATTTTTGCGTGTTTGTTTGTTGTGTTTTTTTTTTTTTTTTTTTTTGTTCTTTTTCTCTCCTAACAATTTGTAATTTGTTCAATATAAAATATGAAAACTGAATAAAAACATTTATAAAAAAAAATACTCTGCCTACTGGGCGGAGCCAGCAGGCAGGGATCTACCCCCGTACCTGTAATACAGGAGCCTTACCGTAATACACCTTATATACGATATATACAATACAACAATACAACAGTGGTGACTACTTCATTCACCCCCTGTAAAAAAAGAGTCCAGTGGGGGTGGTGGAAGGCTATTTACATGCAGATTTTTTAACGTCTTAGAAAAAGTTTACAAGTTCAGATGATCAGGCGCCTTGATCCATCGTTGCAAGCGCCGCAGTCCCAGTGGCGATGCAGTCATTGGTTTGGGCGTGGGTGGCTCCGGGAGCCATCTTCATCCCCGGATGGGACTAAGGGGAGGACGGATCGTCCTGGAGTGGGGTCTGTGGTGGGGTGCGCTGGGGGGAGGGTGGGTGGCGCCGGGGCAGGGGGGGGGGGGGGGGTGGTGTGGGGACCTAGCTGGTGCCAGGTCCCTGAGGGAGACTGTGTCTTGCCGGCCGTCGGGGTACGCCAAGTAGGCGTACTGTGGGGTTCGCGCGAAGTAGCTTTACCCTCTCAACCAACGGGTCTGCCGTGTGGAGCTGCACGTGTTTACGGAGGAGAACAGGTCCTGGATCTGCCAGACACATTGGGAGTGGACTTCCTGGGAAGGCAGAGACGTTCATGGGGGGTCTCATTAGTCGCAATACAAAGGAGCAACCGAATGGAGTGGAGAGCGTCGGGGGGGACCTCCTGCCAGCGGGAGGCTGGGAGATTTCTGGACTGCAGGGCCAGCAGGACGGCCTTCCAGACCGTCCCGTTCTCCCTCTCCACCTGCCCGTTGCCCCGGGGGTTGTAGCTGGTCATCCTCTCGAGCAATGCCCCTGCTGAGCAGGTACTGGCACAGCTCATCGCTCATAAATGAGGATCCCCGGTCGCTGTGGACGTAAGCGGGGAAACTGAACAGGGCGAAGATGGTGTTCAGGGCTTTGATGACTGTGGCAGACGTCATGTCGGGGCATGGGACGGCGAAGGGGAACCTGGAATATTCGTCGACCACGTTCAGGAAGTACGTGTTTCAGTCAGAGGAGGGGAGCTGAGGCATTCAAAGGGGCGGGAGGCCTTCACCAGATGCGCTCGGTCCGGCCGGTAGAAATGCGGTTTATACACCGCGCAGACCTGGCAGTCTCTGGTGATAGCCCTGACTTCCTCAATGGGGTAGGGCAGATTGCGGACCTTCATGAAGTGAAAAAACAGGTGACCCCTGGGTGGTAGAGGTCATTGTGTAGGGTCCGGAGTCAGTCCACTTGTGCGCTGGCACATGTCTCTCGGGATAAGGCATCGGGGGGGGGGGGGGGGGGGGGGGGGGGGCTCGTTGAGCTTACCGGGGCGATAAAAAATCTCGTAATTGTAGGTGGAGAGCTCGATCCTTCACCTCAAGATCTTATCATTTTTGATCTTGTCCCGCTATGTGTGGTTGAACATGAAGGCAGCCGGCCGTTGGTCAGTGAGGAGAGTAAATGTCCTGCCGGCCAGGTAATGCCTCCAATGTCGCACAGCTTCTACTATCGTCTGGGCCTCCTTCTCGACGGAGGAATGCCGAATTTCGGAGGATTGGAGGGTGCATGAAAAGAAAAGAATGCCTGCCTGGGTGAGGGTGGCGGCCAGAGCGACGTCTGGTGCATCGCTCTCGACTTGGAAGGGGAGCGTCTCGCCGACCGCGTGCATCGCGGCCTTGGCGATATCAGCCTTGATACAGTCGAAGGCCTGGTGAGTCCCAGCCTTCAGGGGGAAAATGGTGGAGTGAATTAGTGGGTGGGCCTTATCCACATAGTTTGGGACCCACTGGGTGTAGTACGAGAAGAACCCCACGAATCGTTTGAGGGCCTTGGGGCAATGGGGAAGGGGAGTTCCATGAGGGGGCGCATGCGGGCGGGGTCGGGCCCTAGGACGCTATTCTGAACCACATACCCAAGGATGGCTAAGCGGTTAGTGCTGAACACGCACTTCTCCTTGTTGTAGGTTCGGTTGAGGAGTTTTGCGGTGTGGAGGAATTTGGAAAGGTTGGCGTTGTGGTCCTGCTGGTCGTGGCCGCAGATAGTGACATTATCAAGGTAAGGAAAGGTGGCCCGCAGTCCGTACCGGTCAACCATTCGGTCCATCTCCTGTTGGAAGACGGAGACCCCATTAGTGCAGACAGGCAATGATTGACACACAGGATTACCAGTGAGCACACAGAACAGAGTGTCCAGACAGGACACTACCATTATAAAGCCAGAGGGCACAAGGTTTCCTGCTCTCTCTGGACCCAGGCACTGAGACAGTTAGAGTCTATGAGCTAGCCAGTGCAAACGCCATGCCGTAGCTAGTAAGCCTGGTCAGGCAAGTACTAGGCCTCCAGTCAAGTCAGTATAGTATCAACCCACAGTTGAACATGTATAATAGTTAAGATGTTAAATTAAATCGTGTTGCATCTTATCTCGCTACACTGCATCAAGTGCAGTCCACGTTGACCCAGCCTGCCTAACACATCATGGTACCAGTGAGTGATGCTGCAATTTGACGTACCTACCTTGAGTGAATCAGCATTGACCAGCAAACAGCCATCCGGTGACATGGAAAACGTCCGCCCTCCTCCGCAGCTCCGCATCGTCGGCAACCTTGGTGCAAATTGGAAGATCTTCAAACAGAAGTTCCAACTCTATCTCGAAGCCACCGACCTCGAGGCCGCATCGGACGCCAGGAAGATCGCACTCTTCCTCTCCACAGCCGGGGACCACGCCATCCACATCTACAACTCCCTTACATCGGCTGAAGGCGAATACAAGACAAAATTTAAAACAGTCCTGCTGAAGTTTGACAGCCACTGCGACATTGAGGTGAATGAGAGCTTTGAACGGTACGTTTTCCAGCAGAGGCTTCAGGGTAAGGATGAACCTTTTCAATCCTTTTTGACCCGTCTCCGCATCCTTGCGCAGTCATGTAACTATGACTCGACAACTGACTCCATGATTCGGGATCAGATCGTTTTCGGGGTCCACTCCGATTCCCTTCGCCAGCAACTCCTGAAAGTCAAGCAGCTCACCCTCACCATCGCCATCGAAACGTACATTCTCCACGAACATGCTAACAATCGGTACTTCCACATCAGGGTGGCAGAAACTGAAAAGCTAGCCTCCCACGAGGCGGAATGGGTGCAGACTATCGCACAAATGCAGGGCCTAAATATCGACGAGAGTGGCCATTTCGCTCGCTTTTCCCGGGCCCCTGCGCATGCGCGCCACGACTGAGGGGACGACGAGACAGATGACCAGACTGCGCAGATGCGTACGTCATTCAACCGCACTGCGTATGCGCGGTAGTGCTCGGAACGCGCTGACGTTGGCGTCATGACATGTCCGAATTTGGCTCCGCCCATTTAAAGCGGCAATGTCCAGCAAAATCACGACGGTGTCTACAGTGTGGCAAGCTTGGCCACTACGCAGCCCTTTGCAGATCTGCTGCACAGCCAGCAGAAGCGTCTGTTCAATACAGCAGGCCATGCATGATTCTGACCCCGACAGCCCAACAGATCCTGATGCTGAGTGCCTCAAATCCCCATGCCGGGTGGGCATCATTACGAAGCATGCGCTGCCTTTCTCCAAGATAGTGAAGCACCTCCCGATCCTCAGCGTGGATCCCAACGACGAGTGGTGTGCTGTCCTCACAGTTAACAAGGCTCACATCCGGTTCAAACTGAACACCGGCGCATCAGCGAACCTCATCTCGAAATCCGATCTCGACACCATCCGCGTCAGACCAAGTATTCTTCCACCGGCCTGCCAGCTCCTTGATTACAATGGCAATGCCATAACTGCCAGTGGCTCGTGCCAACTCGGAGTTTCCAATAGGTCACTTAAAGCGACGCTGCGATTTGAGATCGTAGGACCTGACAGAGCATCCCTGCTCGGTGATCGGGCCTGACAGAGCATCCCTGCTCGGTGCTCGGGCCTGCAAACTCCTGAACCTGGTTCAGCGAGTCCACACCATGTCATCCTCACAGGCGACGGCCTCACCTGATGAAAACTTCCAGGCTGAAATTGATGACATCATCATGCAGTACCACAGCGTGTTCGACAGAATGGGCATGCTCCCTTACCGATACAAAATCCTGCTCAAATCGAACGCCACCCCTGTAATTCACGCACCACGTCGGGTATCGGCACCCCTCAAGGATCGCCTCAAGCAGCAATTACAGGACCTCCAGGACCAGGGCGTCATATCAAAGGTCACAGAACCCACGAACTGGGTCAGCTCCATGGTCTGCGTCAAGAAGCCGTCAGGGGAGCTTCGGATCTGCATCGACCCCAAGGATCTAAACCGCAACATCATGCGGCAGCATTACCCGATACCAAAACGAGAAGAGTTGACCTACGAGATGGCTCATGCCAAATTCTTTACGAAGCTGGACGCCTCCAAGGGGTTCTGGCAAATACAGCTGGATTTAAATGACATGACACCTCGACTACTTCTCCAGTTACCCAGAAGTGGTGAAACTGTCCGACCTCACATCAAAGGCAGTGATTAAAGCCTGCAAAGAGACGTTCGCCAGGCATGGGATACCGCTCACGGTGATAAGTGACAACGGTCCCTGTTTTTACAGCCAGGAATGGTCTGATTTTGCACGCTTATACAACTGGCGTCACGTGAACTCCAACCCCCATTACCCGCAGTCAAACGGGAAGGCCAAAAAGGGGGTCCATAATGTTAAGAGATTGCTATGCAAGGCTGCAGACTCCGCCTCCGACTTCAACCTGACCCTGCTGGCATACAGGGCAACCCCGCTGTCCACTGGGTTGTCTCCAGCGCAGATGCTCATGAATCGCACTCAGCGAACGGCAGTTCCAGTCATCCACATTCCAGACCTTGACCACCTCACGGTCATACAAAAGATGCAGCAGTCTTGGGCCCAACAGAAATCAGCTTACAAAGTTCATGCCACGGAACTCCCCGAGCTGGTCCCAGCTGATCGTGTTCGTGTACAGTTGCCTGACGGCTGCTGGTCAGCCACAGCTGTGGTGGTCAAGCAAGTGGCCCCGAGATCGTTCCTCGTCCGCATGGCTGATGGCTCCTTCTTATGACACAACAGAAGGTCACTGCGCAGAGTTCCACGCCCGCCACCTGACCGAGAAGACCCGCCACACACGATGCTTCCTCCGGACGTGCCCTACCACGAGGCCACCGATCCACCAGCAATCCTGCCGACCCCTGCGACCACCGCATTGGCGGCGGTCCTGCCTATCCAAGTGCAGGCGGTCCCTGATCCACCCTTGCGGCGATCAACCAGAATTCGTCGCCCGCCACAAAGACTAGATTTATAGACTGAACTTTTGTACATCTTGTTACCTCATCGTTTTGACCTCTGTAAATATCGTTTTACCGTTTCATCTGCCCTATATCTGCACTAGCGACACCTTCCTATGTATATACGTTAATTTTAGCACATTCTGTATATAGTCAGGCACATATACACATCCACACGCACACGCACCTTAATATTTATTTTCTAAAAAATAGGGAGGGGAGATGCCATAATATACATCTTTGTATATAATGGAGTGCAGACAGGCAGTGATTGACACACAGGATGACCAGTGAGCACACAGAACAGAGCAGCCAATCACCAGACAGGACACTACCATGATAAAGCCAGAGGGCACTAGGATTCCCGCTCTCGCTGGACCCAGCCACTGAGACAGTCAGAGATTGTGAGCATTAGCCAGTGCAAACACCATGCGGTAGCTAGTAAGTCTAGTCAGGCTAGCACTAGGTCTCCAGTCAAGTCAGTATAGTGTCAACCCACAGCTGAACATGTATAATAGTTAAGACGTTAAATAAAATCGTGTTGTATCTTATCAAGTGTTGGAGGTCTGTCTGGAGGTCTGTCTCTCACTACACTGCATCAAGTGCAGTCCACATCAACCCAGCCTGCCCAATACATCAGAGGGTACCCCTTCTAAGAGGCGCTGGCGGATGGAAGCTGACCCTATGCCAGTGATGAACACATCTCGAATTAGAAGTTCAGAATGTTCAACGGCCGAAATGGCCTGGCAATCGCAGTCCCTCACCAGGGCGTGCACGCCAGAAATCTTCCACAGACTCACCAGGGAGTTGATGCCGCATGGAGAGGAGGTGCCTGGCGTAGATTTTGTTGGTCTGCTGAGCGTATTTCTCCTTCAGTAGCGCCATGGCCTCAGAGTAGGTAGGCGCGTACCGGATGAGGGGAAAGATGTTGGAGCTCAGCCACGTGTGAAGTATCTGGAGCTTCTGTGCCTCTGAGGGTGGTTCAGTCGCAGATCCAACGTATGCTTCAAAACAAGCTACCAATGTGTGAAGGCCAACTTGGCGTTGTCTGCTTGAGGATGCAGCTGCAGACGATCAGGCTTGATGCGGAGATCCATCACTGTAAAACCTCTGCGTAATAAATTGATGCACTATCAATTACGACGTGACAAGAGTAGAGTGTAATCGAGGCTTTATTACACAGCGATGTGGAGCCTCCCGCAGCTGCTGCCAAAATGGGTGCAGCTCGGAGAGCACACATATTTATACTCCGCCTATTGGGCGGAGCCAGCAGACAGGCATCTACCCCCATACCTGTAGTACAGGGGCCTTACCGTAATACACCTCATATACAATATATACAATGCAACAATACAACAGTGGTGACTACCACAAGGGAATGATTTATTCCTGTCTGGTGCTGTGCAGCTTGTAAGCACACAGTTAGGTGTCGGGGGGGGGGGGGGGGGGGGGGGAGCAGCGGCTTATTTTGGAGCTGTACCCAGCAACGATTGGTGCAGAAGAGAAAGCTGAATAAGTAAGTTTGGACCATAAATTGTGCCTGTATGACCCATTGGTGAGGATCATTAGATTACTGAGTTCTGCTCCTCTCTGGTTGGTTTACTTTGGTTTGATCCGTTTGCTCATGGGCTGTGACTTACTTGTGTCCTTCATCGAATTGACGGGGAAATTGTAACCACCAATCGTCGTGCCAATCAGCTGATTCAGCATAGGCCAGAGTTCAAATCTACAAGCTCTAGTGCATCAAGCTCAATACGGTACAACGGAGACAAAAGGGTTGGATGGGTTTTTGAAACTTGCACTGTGCCGCAGCGTTAGAAGAATCAGGAAGAAGTGCAGGGCGACATATTTTTGAGTGCTCGGCTATCACATGAGCTGAAAGTGTTGTTCTGTTTATTGAGCCAGGGGCCTTGAAATTCACGATATTGTCAGCAAAGAATCTGATGACACAGTCTGGGTGAAGCATCAATCTAAAGCTGGAGCCCTCAGTAATACTCATCCTCTGTGGACAAACCTCACATCCATTGATTTCCAATAGAGCAAGAATGAGACAAGAACAGTCCTGACAATTCACTGTACACCACAAATTTATCCATCATTTCAGGGTCACAAACAGCAGCTCCCAAGAGCATGTCACCTCACACAGAGATAACCCGGGTCTGTGATAGTGGGGGAGGGGAGAGCACTCACACCCGGGTCTGTGATAGTGGGGGAGGGGCAGGTACTGACACCCGGCTATGTGATAGTGGGGGAGGGGAGAGTACTCACACCCGGGTCTGTGATAGTGGGGGAGGGGCAGGTACTCACACCCAGATCTGTGATAGTAGGGGAGGGGAGAGTACCCCTACTAATTTGTGGGCAGCACGGTAGCATGGTGGTTAGCATAAATGCTTCACAGCTCCAGGGTCCCAGGTTCGATTCCCGGCTGGGTCACTGTCTGTGCGGAGTCTGCACGTCCTCCCCCTGTCTGCGTGGGTTTCCTCCGGGTGCTCCGGTTTCCTCCCACAGTCCAAAGATGTGCGGGTTAGGTGGATTGGCCATGATAAATTGCCCTTAGTGTCCTAGAAAATAGGGGGGGGGGGTTACTGGTATGGGGTGGATACGTTGGCTTGAGTAGGGTGATCATTGCTCGGCACAACATTGAGGGCCGAAGGGCCTGTTCTGTGCTGTACTGTTCTATTCTATTCTATACTCACACCCGGGTCTGTGATAGTGGGGGAGGGGCAGATACTCACACCCGGCTCTGTGATAGTGGGGGACGGGCAGGTACTGACACTCGGGCCTGTGATAGTGGAGGAGGGGAGAGTACTCACACCCGCGTCTGTGATAGTGGGGGGAGGGGAGAGCACTCACACCCGGGTCTGTGATAGTGGGGGGGAGGGGAGAGTATTCACACCTGGCTCTGTGATAGTGGGGGAGGGGAGAGTACTCACACCCGGGTCTGTGATAGTGGGGAAGGGGAGAGCACTCACACCCGGCTCTGTGATAGTGGGGGAGGGGAGAGTACTCACACCCGGGTCTGTGATAGTGGGGAAGGGGAGAGTACTCACACCCGGGTCTGTGATAGTGGGGGAGGGGAGAGTACTCACACCCGGCTCTGTGATAGTGGGGGAGGGGAGAGTACTCACACCCGGGTCTGTGATAGTGGGGGAGGGGCAGGTACTCACACCCGGCTCTGTGATAGTGGGGGAGGGGAGAGTACTCACACCCGGGTCTGTGATAGTGGGGGAGGGGAGAGTACTCACACCCGGGTCTGTGATACTGGGGAAGGGGAGAGTACTCACACCCGGCTCTGTGATAGTGGGGGAGGGGAGAGTACTCACACCCGGGTCTGTGATAGTGGGGGAGGGGAGAGTGCTCACACCCGGGTCTGTGATAGTGCGGGGGAGGGGAGAGTACTGACACCCGGGTCTGTGATAGTGGGGGAGGGGAGAGTACTCACACCCGGGTCTGTGATAGTGGGGAAGGGGAGAGTACTCACACCCGGGTCTGTGATAGTGGGGGAGGGGAGAGTACTCACACCCGGCTCTGTGATAGTGGGGGAGGGGAGAGTACTCACACCCGGGTCTGTGATAGTGGGGGAGGGGCAGGTACTCACACCCGGCTCTGTGATAGTGGGGGAGGGGAGAGTACTCACACCCGGGTCTGTGATAGTGGGGGAGGGGAGAGTACTCACACCCGGGTCTGTGATACTGGGGAAGGGGAGAGTACTCACACCCGGCTCTGTGATAGTGGGGGAGGGGAGAGTACTCACACCCGGGTCTGTGATAGTGGGGGAGGGGAGAGTGCTCACACCCGGGTCTGTGATAGTGCGGGGGACGGGAGAGTACTGACACCCGGGTCTGTGATAGTGGGGGAGGGGAGAGTACTCACACCCGGGTCTGTGATAGTGGGGGAGGGGAGAGTACTCACACCTGGCTCTGTGATAATGGGGGAGGGGAGAGTACTCACACCCGGGTCTGTGATAGTGGGGGAGGGGTGAGTACTGACACCCGGCTCTGTGATAGTGGGTGAGGGGAGAGTACTCACACCCAGCTCTGTGATAGTGGGGGAGGGGTGAGTACTCACACCCGGGTCTGTGATAGTGTGGGAGTGGAGAGTACTCACACCCGGGTCTGTGATAGTGGGGGAGGCGTGAGTACTCACACCCGGGTCTGTGATAGTGTGGGAGGGGTGAGTACTCACACCCGGATCTGTGATAGTGGGGGAGGGGTGAGTACTCACACCCGGGTCTGTGATAGTGGGGGAGGGGCAGGTACTCACACCCGGGTCTGTGATAGTGGGGGAGGGGAGAGTACTCACACCCGGGTCTGTGATAGTGGGGGAGGGGAGAGTACTCACACCCGGGTCTGTGATAGTGGGGGGAGGGGAGAGTACTGACAACCGGCTCTGTGATAGTGGGGGAGGGGAGAGTACTCACACCCGGGTCTGTGGTATTGGGGGAGGGGCAGGTATTGACACCCTGGTCTGTGATAGTTGGGGAGGGGTGAGTACTGACACCTGGGTCTGTGATAGCGGGGGAGGGTTGAGTACTCACATCCGGGTCTGTGATAGTGGGGTAGGGGAGAGTACTCACACACGGCTCTGTGATAGTGGGGGAGGGGCAGGTACTGACACCCGGCTCTGTGATAATGGGGGAGGGGAGAGTACTCACACCCGGGTCTCTGACAGTGGGGGAGGGGAGAGTACTGACACCCGGGTCTGTGATAGTGGGGGAGGGGAGAGTACTCACACCTGGCTCTGTGATAATGGGGGAGGGGAGAGTACTCACACCCGGGTCTCTGACAGTGGGGGAGGGGAGAGTACTGACACCCGGGTCTGTGATAGTGGGGGAGGGGAGAGTACTCACACCCGGGTCTGTGATAGTGGGGGAGGGGTGAGTACTCACACCCGGATCTGTGATAGTGGGGGAGTGGAGAGTA
Organism: Scyliorhinus canicula; assembly: GCF_902713615.1. Lineage (NCBI taxonomy): Eukaryota > Metazoa > Chordata > Chondrichthyes > Carcharhiniformes > Scyliorhinidae > Scyliorhinus > Scyliorhinus canicula. The sequence continues at coordinate 40,383,127 of NC_052160.1, read as the reverse complement.
CTCACACCCGGGTCTGTGATAGTGGGGGAGGGGTGAGTACTCACACCCGGGTCTGTGATAGTGGGGGAGGGGTGAGTGCTCACACCCGGGTCTGTGATAGTGGGGGAGGGGTGAGTACTCACACCCGGGTCTGTGATAGTGTGGGAGGGGTGAGTACTCACACCCGGGTCTGTGATAGTGTGGGAGGGGTGAGTACTCACACCCGGGTCTGTGATAGTGTGGGAGGGGTGAGTACTCACACCCGGGTCTGTGATACTGGGGGAGGGGAGAGTACTCACACCCGGCTCTGTGATAGTGGGGTAGGGGCAGGTACTCACACCCGGGTCTGTGATACTGGGGGAGGGGCAGGTACACACACCCGGGTCTGTGATAGTGGGGGAGGGGAGAGTACTCACACCCGGGTCTGTGATAGTGGGGGAGGGGAGAGTACTCACACCCGGGTCTGTGATAGTGGGGGAGGGGAGAGTACTGACACCCGGCTCTGTGATAGTGGGGGAGGGGAGAGTACTCACACCCGGGTCTGTGATAGTGGGGGAGGGGAGAGTACTGACACCCGGCTCTGTGATAGTGGGGGAGGGGAGAGTACTCACACCCGGGTCTGTGGTATTGGGGGAGGGGCAGGTATTGACACCCGGCACTGTGATAGCGGGGGAGGGGAGAGTACTCACACCTGGGTCTGTGATAGTGGGGGAGGGGAGAGTACTCACACCTGGCTCTGTGATAGTGGGGAAGGGGAGAGTACTGACACCCGGGTCTGTGACATTGGGGGTGGGGCAGGTACTGACACCCGGGTCTGTGATAGTGGGGGAGGGGCAGGTACACACATCCGGGTCTGTGGTAGTGGGGGAGGGGAGAGTACTCACACCCGGCTCTGTGATAGTGGGGGTGGGTAGAGTGCTCACCCCAGGGTCTGTGATAGTGGGGGAGGGGAGAGTACTCATACCCGGGTCTGTGATAGTGGGGGAGGGGAGAGTACACACACCCGGGTCTGTGGTAGTGCGGGGGAGGGGAGAGTACTCACACCCGGCTCTGTGATAATGGGGAGGGGAGAGTACTCACACCCGGGTCTGTGATAGTGGGGGAGGGGAGAGTACTCACACCCGGCTCTGTGATAGCGGGGGTGGGTAGAGTGCTCACACCCGGGTCTGTGATAGTGGGGGAGGGGAGAGTACTCACACCCGGGTCTGTGATAGTGGGGGAGGGGAGAGTACTCACACCCGGGTCTGTGATAGCGGGGGAGGGGCAGGTACTGACACCCGGGTCTGTGATAGCGGGGGAGGGGAGAGTACTCACACCCGGCTCTGTGATAGCGGGGGTGGGTAGAGTGCTCACCCCAGAGTCTGTGATAGTGGTGGAGGGGCAGGTACTGACACCCAGGTCTGTGGTAGTGCGGGGGAGGGGAGAGTACTCACACCCGGCTCTGTGATAGCGGGGGTGGGTAGAGTGCTCACCCCAGAGTCTGTGATAGTGGTGGAGGGGCAGGTACTGACACCCGGGTCTGTGATAGCGGGGGAGGGGCAGGTACTGACACCCGGGTCTGTGATAGCGGGGGAGGGGAGAGTACTCATACCCGGGTCTGTGATAGCGGGGGTGGGTAGAGTGCTCACCCCAGAGTCTGTGATAGTGGTGGAGGGGCAGGTACTGACACCCAGATCTGTGGTAGTGCGGGGGAGGGGAGAGTACTCACACCCGGGTCTGTGGTAGTGACTGAGTACTCATGAGGTACCCAATATTAGATTTACTTTAAGCCAGTAATTCGGCCATTATTATGTCCTCTATCCTGCGGGGCGGGTTGTACCGGCGCAGAGGGGTGGCGTGAACCATTCTTGCATGGGGTCGCCCGGAACGTGCGGAATCCTCCCCACTTTCAGGGACCAGGTCGGCGCCGCGCCAACCGGCGCCAAAGGGCCTCTGCCGGCCTGCGCGAGTTTGCGCATGCGCGGGAGCGCCAGCGTCTACTGGCGTCATCCCAGCGCATGCGCAAGGGGCTACTTCTAGTGCCGGCCATGACGGACCGTTACACCGGCCGGCGCGGAGGGAAAGAGTGCCCCCACGGCACAGGCCCGCCTGTGGATCAGTGGGCACCGATCACGAGACAGGCCACCGTGCGGGCCCCCCCGGGGGCCAGATCTCCCTGCACCCCGCAGGCCGCCCGCAGAGCCAGGTCCCGCCGGTATGGACCTGGTGTTATATACGCAGGCCGGATAGGCTAAAAACAGGCGGTCACTCGCCCCATCGTTGGGCGGAGAATCGCCGGGGGGGGGGTGGGGCGAAAAACCGGCACCGGAGAATCGGGCATTGGAGCGGGATTCACGCCGCCCCCAGGCAATCCTCAGGCCCAGGTGGGGGTCGGAGAATCCGCCCTATGTCTGTAACTTGATGCTACACTGCAATATCTACGGCAGGTATTCAGGGTCCTGAGCCCAAACATTTGACAGCTTTTACTTTCACCCAATATTTTGGCCAAGTCAGGGGGATCCATGAAGTGCATGACCCAGGCTTCAGGATAGAAAGGGACCTTAACAGTGAGTGCCAACCGTAGTCGCCTCACACTCTTTTACAGGCCACAACCTCATAATCGGTGCAGGAACATATGTATCCAAACGAGGTGAAAAGAGCCCGCCATGAGATTTTCCAATTTCTGCCTCTTTGTCCTCACTACCCATCACTCAGCACCAATACGCATGAGATGCCTCAATATCCTTTCAATCTTTCCCCTCCTCCAACTATTTGTATTTTCTTTTCTCATTGCTGAACTTATGAGGAAACAGTGAAGACTCACATGGCCTGTAGTTCATTCCCAGAACCTGTCCTTGCTCACATTAGGGAATGCTTTCCATACGTGACCTAGATTCTCAATGATGATGCTTCCCACTTTCTCCCCCTCGGATGAGGAAACAGTTCACATCCAAAGGCGAGCAAGTGTCAGCTCTCTCCTCAGGGCTTCTGCTGAATAACATTGGCACCCACTCAGACTGAAGACCATAGAACAGGTTAATATTCACCAACACTGTGAATCACCATTCTGTCAGAGGGAAATCCTGAAGGAGTGCTGCATTGCTGGAGGGTCAGCACCAAGAGAGTATAACACTACCAGGGGTGTGCTGAGGGAGATCGGCAGTGGCAGAGGGGCAGTAATGAGGGAGTGCTGTACTATCGGGGAGCAGTAATTGAGGAAGCACTGCAGTGTCAGAGGAGGAGTCTGGGGGAACACAGCAAACCCGGAAGAACAATATTGGGGAAATTTGCACTCTGACAAAGGAAATACTTTGAGGGCTTGCTGCATCTTTGGGGTGGTGGTGGTGGGGGGAGGGGAGGGGGCGGGACACAGCTGAGGGAGCACCACACTGTTGGAGGGAAAACTCTGAGGGAGCACTGCACTGTCGGAGGGACAGCTCTGAGGGAGCACTGCACTGTCGGAGGGGCAGCTCTGAGGGAGCACTGCACTGTCGGAGGGGCAGCTCTGAGGGAGCACTGCACTGACGGAGGGGCAGCTCTGAGGGAGCACCGCACTGTCGGAGGGGCAGCTCTGAGGGAGCACTGCATTGTCGGAGGGACAGCTCTGAGGGAGCACTGCACTGTCGGTAGGGCAGCTCTGAGGGAGCACTGCCACTGTCGGAGGGGCAGCTCTGAGGGAGCACTGCACTGTCGGAGGGCAGCTCTGAGGGAGCACTGCCACCATTGGGGGAGCACTGCACCATTGGAGGGGCAGCTCTGAGGGAGCACTGCACTGTCGGAGGGGCAGCTCTGAGGGAGCACTGCACTGTCGGAGGGGCAGCTCTGAGGGAGCACTGCACTGTCGGAGGGGCAGCTCTGAGGGAGCACTGCACTGTCGGATGGGCAGCTCTGAGGGAGCACTGCACTGTCGGAGGGGCAGCTCTGAGGGAGCACCGCACTGTCGGAGGGGCAGCTCTGAGGGAGCACTGCACTGTCGGAGGGGCAGCTCTGAGGGAGCACTGCACTGTCGGAGGGGCAGCTCTGAGGGAGCACTGCACTGTCGGAGGGGCAGCTCTGAGGGAGCACTGCACTGTCGGAATGGGCAGCTCTGAGGGAGCACTGCACTGTCGGATGGGCAGCTCTGAGGGATCACTGCACTGTCGGAGGGCAGCTCTGAGGGAAGCACTGCATTGTCGGAGGGGCAGCTCTGAGGGAGCACTGCACTGTCGGAGGGGCAGCTCTGAGGGATCACTGCACTGTCGGAGGGGCAGCTCTGAGGGAGCACTGCACTGTCGGAGGGGCAGCTCTGAGGGAGCACTGCCCTGTCGGAGGGGCGCTCTGAGGAGCACTGCACTGTCGGAGGGACAGCTCTGAGGGAGCACTGCACTGACGGAGGGGCAGCTCTGAGGGAGCACTGCACTGTCGGAGGGGCAGCTCTGAGGGAGCACTGAATTGTAGATGGGGCAGTTCTGAGGGAGCACTGCACTGTCGGAGGGGCAGCTCTGAGGGAGCACTGCACCATTGGGGGAGCACTGCACCATTGGAGGGGCAGCTCTGAGGGAGCACTGCACTGTCGGAGGGGCAGCTCTGAGGGAGCACTCTGCCATTCAATACGATCATGGCTGTTCTCATCTCAACCTCATCTCCATCTCCCTGCCTGTTCTCCATAACCCTTCATCTTGCTACTAATTAAAAACCTATCCATCTCCTTCTTAAATTTATTAGCGTTCCGCCATCCCACTGCGCTCTGGGGTAGAGACTTCCACAGACTCACAAGCCTTTGAGTGAAGGAATTCCTTCTCATTTCTGTTTTAAATCGGCCGCCCCAAAGCCGAAGACAATACGCCTCGTTCTGGAATGTCCAATAAGGTGAAACATCCGCTCTACGCCTAACATTGTCACTACCCTTTAGCATCTTTGATAGCTCATTAGATCTCTCTCATTTTTCTACACTCCAGTGAGTATAGGCCTAAACTGCTTAGTCTCTCACCTCTCGAATCAATCTTGTGAACCTTCTCTGAACCTCCTCGAATGCATTTACATCCTCAAGCAAGGGGACCTCATTGTGCGCATCTCCAGAGGCGGTCCCACCAATGCCCTTTACATTTGCAACAGTACTTCCCTACTTTTGTATACTAGTCCTTTCGCAATGAAGACCAAAATTCCAATTGCCTTCTTTATTACCTGCTGCACCTGCATGCTAACGTTCTGTGATTCGTGCACGAGAACACCCAGATCCTGTGCACCGAAGCAACTTGTCGTTTTCTCTTTATTTAGATAATAAGTTGCCGATTTATTCCCTCGACCAAAATGGATAACCTCACACATATTGACGTTAAAGTCCACTGCCACCATTTTGACCCACTCACCTAACCTAACAAAATCCTTTTGTAAATTTCTTAATTCCTCATTGCAACTTGTTTTTCCTATCTATTTTAGTGTCATTTGCAAATTTGACTATTGTACATTCTATCCCGCATCCAAGTCATTAATATATATTGTAAATAGTTAGGACATGAGGACGATCCCTGTGGCACTCCACTCATTACAACTTGTCAACCAGAAAAAAGACCCCATTTAACCTACTCTGCTTTCTGTTGGTTAGTCACTTCCTCTATCCAAATGAATATATTAGCCTCAAACCTGTGGGATCTTACCATGGTATTATACCTTTTGTCCAGCACCTTATCAATGGGTTCTGGAAGTCCAGACATACTACATCTACAGAACCCACATTATCCACTTTGCTGATACATCTCCGAAGAACTCGAGTAACTTCATCAAACACGATTTACCTTTCATAAAACCATGCTGACTCTGATGGATTGTGCTTTGACTTTCCAAATGTCCCATTATTACTTCCTTAATAATGGATTCCAACAATTTATCTATGACAGATGTTAAACAAACCGGTATATAGTTTCCTACTTTATGCCTTTCTCTATTTTGAACAGAGGTGTTACATTAACAATTTTCCAGTCCACTGGAATCTTTCCAGAATCCGGGGAATTTTGGAATATTATAACCAATTCCAATTCCTGTAAGTCCCTAGGATGTAGGCCATCAGACCTGTCGGGACTTGTCTGCTTTCAATCCCATTAGTTTGCTCAATACATTTTCCCTCATGACGGCAATTGTTTTAAGTTCTTCCTTTGAAACAACCTCTGCATTACTTGTTACTATTGGCATGATTCTAGTATCCTCCACCATGAAACCAAGGCAAAATATTGATTTTGTGCCTCTGCCATTTCTGTGTTCCCCATTTGTAACTCCCCAGCCTCGTCCTCTAAGGAACCAACGTTGACTTGAGCTACTCTCTTCCTTTTTTATATACTGACAGAATCTTTTGCTGTCCATTTTTATATTTTGCACTAGAATTTTCACAATTTATCTTTGCTCTTTTTATTACTTTTTTGGTAACCCTTTGTTTGTCTTTAAAAGTTTCCCAGTCCTCCAGCCTGCCACTGATCTTTGTAATATGGTATGCCTTTGTTTTTGCCTTCACATTATCTTTAACCCCCTTGCTTAGCCATGGATGCATTTCCCGCTGACAATCTTTCTTCCTCTCGGGAATATATTTTAGTTGGAAGGAATTGAATATCTCCTTAGATGTCTGTCGCTGCTCACCAACTATCTTACCTTTTAGCTTTTCTGCCCAGTCCACGAGGGAAAAATCTGTCCTCATGCCTGTGTTTAACACCAGAACACTAGTGTGGGACTCAAGTTTATTGCCCTCAAACTGAATTTGAAATTTAAGCATGTAATGATCACTCTTCCCTAGAGGATGCTTTACTACAAGATCATTAATTAATCCCATCTCAATATACAATACTAAATCTAAAATAGCCTGCCCACTGGTTAATTTGACATCATATTGTTTCAAGAAATAATCGCTAAAACACTCTATTAACTCTCCCTCAGGGCGACACTTACCAATTTGATTAATCCAGTCTCTATGTTTATTAAAATCACCCATGATTAGTGTCGTTGATCTCTCTTCATTCACTGTCGCTGGGTCAAAATCCTGGAACTCCCTCCCCAGAAACCTACTGGTTTACATACACCACATTGACTTCAGTTGTTCAAGAAGGCAGCTTGCCACCATATTCTTAAGGACAGTTAGGGATGGGCATTGATGCTCTTTTCCCAGGACTGAATAAAATCTACACCTCACATAAGAACATAAGACCTAGGAGCAGGAGTAGGCCACTTGGCCCTTCGAGCCTGCTCCGCCATTCAATGAGGTCATGGCTGATATTTTGTGGACTCAGCTCCATTCTCCGGCCTGAACACCATAACCCTTTATTCCTTTAGTCTTCAAAAAACTATCTATCTTTATCTTGAAAACATTTAATGAAGGAGCCTCAACTGCTTCACTGGGCAAGGAATTCCATAGATTCACAACCCTTTGGGTGAAGAAGTTCCTCCTAAACTCAGTCCTAAATCTACTTCCCCTTATTTTGAGGCTATGTCTCCTAGTTCTGCACCCCCCCCCCCCCCCCCCCCCCCCCCCCCCCCCCCCCCCCCGGGCATCCTTCTAAATTCCAACGAGTACAGTCCCAGTCTACTCAACCTCTCCTCGCAATCCAACTGCCTCAACTCTGGGATTAACCTAGAGAATCTCCTCTGCACACCCTCCAGCACCAGTACGTCCTTTCTAAGGTAAGAAGACCAAAACTGAACACAATACTCCAGGTATGGCCTCACTAACACCTTATACAATTGCAGCATAACCTCCCTTCTCTAAAACTCCATCTCTCTAGCAATGAAGGACAAAACTCCATTTGCCTTCTTAATCACCTCTTGCACCTGTAAACCAACTTTTTGGGACTCATGCACTAGAACACCCAGGACCCTCTGCACAGCAGCATGTTTTAATATTTTATCATTTAAATGAGAATCCCTTTTGCTGTTATCCCTACCAAAATGGATAACCTCACATTTGTCAACATTGTATTCCATCTGCCAAATCTTAGCCCATTCACTTAAACTATCCAAATCCCTCTGCAGAATACCAGTATCCTCTGCACATTTTGCTTTAACATTCATCTTAGTGTCGTCTGCAAACTTGGACACATTGCCCTTGGTCCCCAACTCCAAATCATCTATGTAAATTGTGAACAATTGTGGGCCCAACACTGATCCCTGAGGGACACCACTAGCTACTTATTGCCAACCAGAGAAACACCCATTAATCCCCACTCTTTGCTTTCTATTAATTAACCAATCCTCTATCTATGCTGCTACTTTACCCTCAACGCCATGCATCTTTATCTTATGCAGCAACATTTTGTGTGGCACCTTGTCAAAAGCTTTCTGGAAATCCAGATATACCACATCCATTGGGTCCCCGTTGTCTACCGCACTGGTAATGACGTCAAAAAATTCCACTAAATTAGTTTGGCACGACTTGCCCTTTATGAACCTATGCTGTGTCTGCCCAATGGGACAATTTCCATCCAGATGCCTCGCTATTTCTTCCTTGATGGAATACCGCGGATACATTCTATGAACTCCTCCTCAAGGCTGCCTTGACCGACCTGGTTAAACCAATCGACATGTAGATTAAAATCCTCCATGATAACTGCTGTACCATTTCGACATGCATCAGTTATTTCTTTGTTTATTGCCCGCCCCACCGTAATGTTACTATTTGGTGGCCTATAGACTACTCCTATCAGTGACTTTTCCATGTTACTATTCCTGATTTCCACCCAAATGTATTCAACCTTATTCTCCATAGCACCAATGTCTTCCCTCACTACTGCCCAGATGTCATCCTCAAATAACAAAGCTGCACCACCTCCCTTACCATCCACTCTGTCCTTCCGAATAGTTTGATATCCTTGGATATTTAACTCCCAGTTGTGGCCATCCTTTAACCATCTTTCAGTAATGGCCACTAAATCATAGTAATTCACAATGATTTGCGCCATCAACTCATTTACCTTATTCCGAATACTACGAGCATTCAGGTAAAGTACCCTTCTAAACATAGAACATAGAACAGTGCAGAAGGAGGCCATTTGGCCCATCAAGTCTGCACCGACCCACTTAAGCCCTCACTTCCACCCTATTCCCGTAACCCAATAACCCCGCCTAACCTTTTTGGTCACTAAGGGCAATTTATCATGGCCAATCCACCTAACCTGCACGTCATTGGACTGTGGGAAGAAACCAGAGCACCCAGAGAAAACCCACGCAGACACAGGAAGAACGTGCAGACTCCGCACAGATAGTGACCTAGTGGGGAATCGAACCTGGGACCCTGGCACTGTGAAGCCACAGTGCTATCCACTTGTGCTAGCGTGCTGCCCTGTTGGCGTTTATACCTCCGTTTTGAATCTTAACACCTCTCCTAAGTTATTTTCCTTTTAACTTTTCTCCTAATTTTCCTTATGGTTGAACCCACATCTTCATGTAATAACATGCTGTTTTGCTTCCCTTTTAACGTTTTTACTTCCCATTTTATTCCTTTTAGTATTACAAAGTGCATAATTGCTTATAAAATGCTTTGGGACCTCCTGACTTCATTTGAAACGCTGCAGAAATGCAAGTCCCTCATTTCTTTTCTGAGAATCTGCCAGCCCCTTCACGAGAGAGGCGCAGCCTTCTCTGTGACTGCCAAGGGGTCATGCCTTGATTGGCAGTCAAGAAGATGCCAGTAACAGCACAGTCTGCAGATATTGACCCTGACCAGTTGCATCCCAATGCCTTGAACAAACCCTTGAGCTGTCATGTTTCATCGAGTGTTTGACCATCTCTTTCTGTATTTAATCCTCCCTTCTTCAGTACTGTTTTGAACCAGATATTCACCCAAACCCTTTGTGCAAGGATTGTGTTTTTTATTTTTGCTGACATACTATTCTATGTTCTGATCATTGGGGAATGTGTAAAACAAACCTCCTCTCATTTTGTTTGAAGCTGCAAACTTTGGCCCTTGTATCTTTGGTTCTCTGATCACGGATGATGTTGCCTGAATCCCCATTATCCCTATCTCTGTGCATCATGCAAACATGAATCATCGCCCCTCTTAATCTTCCATTCTCTAATGAGAACAAATTCAGCTGAAAAGATCTGTCCAACGAATCAGCTTTGAATTCTGCGTTCACTCACATTCCTGTCTGAACTTTCTCCATCCCTTCATGATCCTTTTTGAAGACAGGTTTTAAGATCTACACACAGCGTTGCGAATATGATCAAAGGGGGTGGGAAGAGGAAGAATGGAAATCAGCTGGGAATGGCTCAGCAGTGAAGGTGTGAGGGAATTTGGTCAGCGAACGGTGAGGAGTTTTCTTTGTTCACCTTTAGTTCTGCGCAGTCCCTCAGGATGTTTTTCTAAGCAGACTGGCCAAAATTAATGATGTGACTACCATATCAGCAGGGTTTAAATACAGAACAAAACTTCCTTCAACAATTGAAGTTATTTCTTCTCTATCTTTTCACTTTAGTCAGTATATCAAAAAGGTTGAAGCACAGGAGGAGACCACGTAGCAACAACAACATATATTTATAAAGAATCTTTGATGTAATAAAGCATCCCAAGGCACTTCACAGCGAATTATAAAACAATATATGACACCAATCCCTGACATTCACGCTCTCCCCTGAGAGGGGGAATATGAAATTGCATGGATGGCCCTCCCTGACCCACATGTGATTTTACAGTGCGGTGGTTTAATAAACCCTGCGAGGACCACAGGAAAGCATTCACTGATCCTCCTGTGGGACTCGTAGAGCACGAGCTCCCCAGGTCGGGGGCAGAGGACTATCACCTTGGGCTTGTTATGAGCAAAAGTTAAAAGCAGGCCCAGATCAGGGCCTGGTGAGGTAATTTATCCCAGCCAGAATCGCACAGGGGAGTGAGATGCTGTGTTATGCCGACCTTTGTAAATACTTGAAAATAAATTTATCTTATGTTTACCGTCAGCTTTTTCTGCGTCATTATCGGTGGACAGGGCCTCTGACAGGAAGCCTGCCCTTGCCTGATAAGGCCCTTAAATGGCCATCTAATGGCCTTCTCCCTTTAAGGGGTGGGAGGGGGGTGGCTGTGCAGGGGGTGGGGAGGTATTGTGGGGGGGGAGTGGTGGAGGGCCTCCATCGGAAGCCCTGTTCTGACTGGGAGGACCAATTCTGACTGGGAGGACCAATAGGCCCCGTTAAGACCCCCCCCCCCCCCTAGTGAGGCCCTTACCCTTCCCGCCCCAGGACCCCGACCATTTTCCTCAGCTCCACATCCCGACACTCAGTCCCAGGCAGAGTGCTGCAGTACCACTTCCAACCACTGCAGCGCTGTGCCTGGATGGGCTGGAAAGCTGTCGGATTGATTGGTTGGCAGCTCTTCGAGGCTGGACCTCCTCCCAAGTGAGGATGGAAATTCTGCCTGCTGCCAATTAACACCGGTTAGAACGTCAGATGGCAGCTGGCCTGGATGAGGGTTGCAGCAGCGGGTGAGCTGAGGCAGAGGCAAAGTGAGGCGATGTTCCAGGGATGGGAGTGGTAGTGTGGATATTTGATCAGAACATAATTTCGGGGTCAAATATAGGGCAGCGAGGTTGTGAACAGACTGGTATAGTCTCTGGCTGTTGCCAGGGAAATGGATGGAGTCAGCGGTAGGCAATGGAATTCTGAGTGGGGCCCAACAACAATGGAAGGGATTCTCCATTTCAGAAACTAAATGTTGACGCCGGGACTGAATCTGTGGACTTCTACGACAGCAAAGTTGGCGCCAGGGTGGGGAGGACGCTGCCACCCACCACCGCACATCGGGCCTGGGCGCAGGTGGCAGAGGTCTAAGCACCGTGGGCCCACCGCCAGGACCAGACAGCAGTGCAGGAAAAAACTGCACAACCTCCTCACCCATCACCACCCCCACACCCCCTCCCACACCCCCCTCCACTGCCACCCACCCCAACACCACCCTCCCCCCACTGCCACTCACCCCGACACCACATCAATCACCACCCCCATAACTCCACCCACAATCCCCTACCCCCCACCGCATCGCACCCCCCCCCCCCCGACAAAATCATCCACCGGAAGGGTTTCAGGCTTCTGGAAAGGGTGATCCCATCGACAGTGGAGATGAAGTCACAGAACCAGGGATTGTACGAGGGAGTGTCAGCAAGCATCCAACGTCTGCAGGTACAGTTGGAGAAGTCCAGCCGCGGGCAGGAACAGGAGGTGGTGCTGACCATGCATGCCATCCAGGCCAACATCGCATGGAGGCCTTCGTCACTGGCAAAGATATCGACCATGTGTCAAGGTGACCAAGGCCTGGGTCACTCGTGCAGGTGGTGCTGAGGCTGTTCATGGGAAGGGATTTTTGGCTGGGGGGGGGGGGGGGGGGGCGGTGGGTGGTGTGGGGATGGTATGGGTGCCCGTGCCCCTGGCCAGGCCCCCTAGTTGGTGAACCTGGATACAATTAGTGCGCGTCAGTCCTGGCTGACGTATTGTGCAGCCTCATGTGCTGAGGCCCCATTTCCTGCTCATCCTTGGCACCCCGCACCCTCCTCAATGGACCAGGCCTGGCATTGATCCTCCTCCTCCAGCACTTTGCCCTCTCTGCTGCACGATGTTATGGAAGACGCAGCCATGTGGGAGACCCTTCCGGCGCTACAGCGCTCCAGGCACCTGAACCATACTTTCAGAATGCCAAAGCACTGCGCGATCACACCCCCAGTCACGACATGGGCATCATTGTAGCGGGTCTCAGCGGCGGTCTATGGTTGCACAGGCGTCACCAGCTATGAACACAATGGGTAACCTCTGACACCCAGCAGCCAACCCCCCCCCCCCCCCCCCCCCCCCCCCCCCCCCAGCCAGGGGTGTGCCTCAAACAGGTCAGGAACTGTGGAGTGTGCCAGGATGAAGACGTCGTTCACACTGCCCAGGTATTGGCCGCAGACGTGCATGTTGTGCATCTGATGGTCACACACCAGCTGCGCGTTCATCGAGTGGAACCTCTTTCGATTTGTGAAGACTGGCCCATCATGGGCCAGTGCTCCTAGTCGGACATGCATCCCGTCGATCACCCCTGGACCCGGGTTAGCTCGTCGATGGCGGCGAACCCCGCTGTCCGGGCATCCTGGTGGGTTAGGTCCACGTTGAAATGGATGTATTGTGCCGACCGGGCATATAGGGTCTCCGTGACTGCGTGGATGCACCTGTGCACTGAAGTCTGTGAGATTCCGGACAGGTCCCCACTCGCCACCTGGAAGGACCCCGGGGTGTAAACGTTCAGGGCAACTGTCACCTTGATGCCCACCAGGAACGGGTGTCCCCCACCACTCCCCAATGGGGCCAGTTATGCCATGATCTGGCAGATACGTCACACTGTCTCCCTGCTCAGCCGGAGTCTTCAACGGCATGCCCGGTACGGCAGGTCATAGAGAAATCATAAAATTTACAGTGCAGAAGGAGGCCATTCGGCCCATCGAATCTGCACCAGCCCTTGGAAAGAGCACCCTACCTAAGCCCACACCTCCACCTATCCCCGTAACCCAGTAACCCCACCTAACCTTTTGGACACTAAGGGCAATTTAGCGTGGCTAATCCACCTAACCTGCACATCTTTGGACTGTGGGAGCAAACCGGAGCATCCGGAGGAAACCCAATCAGACAGGGGGAGAACGTGCAGACTCCGCACAGACAGTGACCCCAAGCCGGGAATCGAACCTGGGACACTGGTGGTGTGAAGCAACTGTGCTAACCCTGTGCTACCGTGCCACCCACGACAGGCACTGAGAGTACACACAAGCCTCATGCGGTGCCTCCTTCCCACCTCCTCCTCGGCCTGTTGGGCTGCTGGCTCCCCATCCTCACCGGTTGCCTCCTATTCCTCTGGGGCAGGTTCCGCTGCTGCAGGGTCCGCCTCGAGCAGCTCCAGCTCGTACAGCCTCATTGTATTATCGCTGGATAAACTCAGCAAGTCTGGCAGCTTCTGTGGAGAGAATCAGAGTTAGAGTTTCGCATCTAAATGACCCTTCTACGGTTCCATAGAAACGTGGGTGGGATTTACCGGCTGGTCATGCCAGCGGGAAATTCTGGTTCCATGCTGGTGCACAGGTTTCCCGGCAACGAAAGGGTGCTGTCAACAGGAAGTCACATTGACTGTGGCGTGACCAGTGGATCCCACTGGCGGGCAACCTCCACCGCTGAAAAACACATGGCGGGGTGGCTAGTAAATCCCACCCACTAACTTTCTTTCTCTCTCCACAGATGCTGACAGACCTGCAAAGTTTATCCAGCATTTTTCTGTTTTTATTTATCTTATGTATGTAATAATCACAGAATTACAGAATACTACAGTGCAGAACATAGAACATAGAACAGTACAGCACAGAACAGGCCCTTCGGCCCTCAATGTTGTGCCGAGCCATGATCACCCTACTCAAACCCACGTATCCACCCTATACCCGTAACCCAACAACCCCCCCCTTAACCTTACTTTTATTAGGACACTACGGGCAATTTAGCATGGCCAATCCACCTAACCCGCACATCTTTGGACTGTGGGAGGAAACCGGAGCACCCGGAGGAAACCCACGCACACAGGGGGAGGATGTGCAGACTCCACACAGACAGTGACCCAGCCGGGAATCGAACCTGGGACCCTGGAGCTGTGAAGCATTTATGCTAACCACCATGCTACCCTGCTGCCCCAGAAGAGGCCCTTCGGCCCATCGAGTCTGCACCGACGGATGAAAGGCCCTGACCTGCCCACCTAATCCCACTTGCCAGCTCTTGGCCCAAAGCCGTGAATGTTATGGTAGAAAATGATGTCACATGGAAGAGAATGGGGCGAATCTGAGATGTGGCCAGCGGCTCTACCTTTCGTGCTTTGTAATCCTGTACATAGTTGAATGTGTAACTAAAGATTATTTTGAAAAAAAAATCTTTGCGAGCAATGTTCCTTGTTAAGCCTGTATAGGTTTGCACCTAATCCTTAAAGTTGGAAACGCCAATGACCAAGGAAAAGAGGTTAAAAATTTCTTCGAGGAAGGTGAGGCCTTCACAACCTTCATCACTCAACGTTTGCCAGCAACAGCACGGTAGTTACAAGAGTTGTGAGAGGCTCCAATGTGAGATGAGGAATCTAAGTGTGAAAAATAATGCTGCGCTTTTGGATGATGTCGTCAAGGATGTAGAGGCTAAATAGGAGGGATCCAATGATAGACCCTTGGGGAACATCAGAGGTAATGGTGCAGGAGCTGGAAGAGAAGCCATTGCAAGTAATACTGTGGCCATAATTAGAGAGAAGAGAATGAAATTAGGAGAGAGCAGTCACACCCAGCTGGATGATATTGGAGAGGTGTTGGAGGAGGATGCTGCTGTCGATCATGTCAAAGACTGCAGAGAAGGACAAGGAGTTCAGCTTTTGTCCCATAGGATGTCATTTGTGACATTGACGAGAGCTATTTCACGACAGTGGAAGGAACGGAAATCCGATTGGAAAGATTCAAGTATGGAGTTCCAGGAAAGATAGGGATGGATTTGAGAGGCGTCGCCAGAGAGAATTTGAAAAGGGAAGTTGTTGAAGGACAGTGGGATCAGTGCTGGTTGAAGAGTGGCGTGATGATGGCAGATTTAAAGGAGAGTGGGATACCTGAAAGGAGAGAACTCTTAATAATATCGGCAAACATGGGAAGCAGATGGGGAAGCTGGGCTCTCAGTAGTTAAGTAGGAATGGCTTTGAGGGAGCAGCAAGTAGGTCTTATGGACAAGATGAGCTCAAAGAGGCTACTTGGAGGATAAGAGCAAAATGAGAGAAAACATGAGTTCAGGGCTGAGGGGACAGACAATGTTTGGAGCAGGTTTGGCCAGGTGGGCTTGGAGGAGGGAGGTGAAGTGTTGGCTAGTATAGACTTGAGAGATGAACAGACACTTCCAACACTGATGAAGGTTCAACTCAATTTTATTAACTACTTCTAACTAACTAACACACGATGACTGTGGGTCTAAATTATGCTAACTTAAACTAGAGACCAAGCCTTGTCCAAACCGGTTGATTCTCTCAGCACGTGGTGTGAGTCTGTGCTGGGCTGGATGAGTTCTTGTTACACTGAGAGGCAGCACCCAGAATGAGCGGGAACCGTGGTGCCCTCTGCCTTTATAGTGTGTGTATTCTAACTGGTGATTGGCTGCGGTGTTTGTACATGTTGATTGGTCCCTGTGTGTGTCCATCAGTGTGTGTCTGCACCATGATATACTGGTGTATATTATGACAGGAGGGATATAGCTGAGACAGCTGATCAGATGGTCCCAATGTCAGTGACAAAGAGGTCCATGAACTCCTTGCAATTATTATTGGAACCAAAATTGCCTGTTCTGGTAAAGCTCTCCGCTGTTCACTCATTGAGTCCTCTTAGAAATGTCCTTTCAAATACTTAGAAAATTTCCTTTTAAATTATATCATAGATTCTGCTTCAGTCACCAGCTGTGATAGAGAAGTCCAAGTTCCAACATCTCTCTGTGTGAAAAGCAATAGTTCTAACCACATTGATATATTGGGAGAAGTACTGTACTTATGGAATGAACTTTCTCAGGCACCTTGATGATCAGAAAAGTTAACCTTGGAAGAGGAATGCCTGACTATGAGAAACAGGTTTCTCAGCCACTCACTACAGTGTATTAATGTGTGGTTAAAATATAATTATATTGTCACTCAATACTTGTGAGGAGGACTGTACAAGGAATACAATTAAGCCATTGATTAGGCAATCAGGAGGGACAGCTGGCTGGGTTCCCCCATATTTTCCTCAGCTTCCTATCGGCAACGATAGTCACAAATTCACAAAGCCCACAGGCTGTATCTTGGTGACCTGAGGGATGCCTGAGGCCTTGCCCTACAGATGGTCTGTGTGACAGACCTGGTCACATACCAAACACAGCTCAAAGACCACTCACTCATTTCTCACCTTCACTAATCTGAGGTGTGGGGATTTATGTCAGTAAGTGTCCCTCAATTTCCCATTCCTTTTGTCCTGGATACAGTTTTCACAGGTGCAAAAAAATCCATTTCTTCTTGGAAGATCGCTCTTGAAACACTGTTCAGTATTTATTTTCAATTAAAGCAAAAATAGGTAAAGTGAGGCATCCAGCAACTGACTGAATCATTTTTAATTACAATGTCTCCAAGTATCCCCTCTCCCTGTGCTTTATGTTACATTTGTTTTGTGGGAGCCATTATGAGAGCAATATCGGCTGAAAGCTCTAACCAGCCAGCTGAACCTCACGCTGCAGTCAGATTAGGGCTGAGATCGTGTACATTTATCCACCTGCATGTTGCTGACCAGAACTGTGGGGTGTGATGTGGGCTGTGGGCTGTGGGGGGTGGGCTGTGGGGTGTGAGAGTGGGGTGTGGGGGTTGGCTGTGGGGTGGAGTGGGCTGTGGGGGGTGGGCTGTGGGGTGTGGAGGTGGGCTGTGCGGAGTGGGGGTGGGCTGTGCGGTGTGGGGGTGGGCTGTGGGTGGGGAGGTGGGTTGTGGGGTGGGGGGTGGGCTGTGGGGTGTGGGGTGTGGGGGTTGGCTGTGGGGTGTGGGGGTGGGCTGTGGGGTGGGGGTGGGCTGTGCGGTGTGGGGATGGGCTGTGAGGTGTGGGGGTGGGCTGTGCAGTGTGGGGGTTGGCTGTGGAGTGTGGGGGTGGGCTGTGGGGGGGTGGGGGGTGAGGGGTGGGCTGTGGGGGGTGGGCTGTGGGGGTGAGGGGTGGGCTGTGGGGGTGGGCTGTGCAGTGTGGGGGTGGGCTGTGGGGTGTGGGGGTGGGCTGTGGGGGTGGGTTGTGCGTTGTGGGGGTGGTCAGTGGGGTGGTGAGGTGAGCGGTGGGGTGTGGTGGTTGGATGAGGGGTGTGAGGGTGGGCTGTGGGGTGTGGGGGTGGGCTGTGTGGTGTGGGGGTGGGTTGTGGGGTGTGGGGGTGGGCTGTGGGGTGGGGGTGGGTTGTAGGGTGTGGGGGTGGGCTGTGCGGTGTGGGGGTGGGTTGTGGGGTGCAGGGGTGGGCTGTGGGGTGGGGAGGTGGGCTGTGGGGTGGGGAGGTGGGCTGTGGGGTGTGAGGTGGGCTGTGGGGTGGGGGTGGGCTGTGCAGTGTGGGGGTGGGTTGTGCGTGGTGGGCTGTGCAATGTGGGGGTGGGTTGTACGTTGTGGGGGTGGGCTGTGGGGTGTGAGGTGGGCTGTGGGGTGTGGGGGTGGGCTGTGGGGTGCGGGGGTGGGCTGTGGGGTGTGAGGTGGGCTGTGGGGTGGAGTGGGCTGTGGGGTGTGATGTGGGCTGTGGGGTGTGGGGGTGGGCTGTGCAGTGTGGGGGTGGGTTGTGCGTTGTGGGGGTGGGCTGTGGGGTGTGAGGTGGGCTGTGGGGTGTGATGTGGGCTGTGGGGTGTGGGGGTGGGCTGTGCATTGTGGGGGTGGGTTGTGCGTTGTGGGGGTGGGCTGTGGGATGGGGAGGGGGGCTGTGGGGTGTGGGGATAGGCTGTGGGGTGTGGGGGTGGGCTGTGGGATGGGGAGGGGAGCTGTGGTGTGGGTATGGGCTGTGGGGGTGGGCTGTGGCGTGTGGGGGTGGGCTGTGGGGTGTGGGCTGTGAGGTGTGGGGGTGGGCTGTGGGGGTGGGCTGTGCAGTGTGGGGGTGGGCTGTGAGGTGTGGGGGTGGGCTGTGCGGTGTGGGGGTGTGTTGTGCATTGTGGGGGTGTTCTGTGCGGTGTGGGGTGGGCTGTGGGGTGGGGAGGGGGCTGTGGGGTGTGGGGGTGGGCTGTGGGGGTGGGTTGTGGGGGTGGGTTGTGCGTTGTGGGGGTGGTCAGTGGGGTGGTGAGGTGGGCTGTGCGGTGTGGGGGTGGGCTGTGTGGGTGTGTGGGTGTGGGGGTGGGCTATGGGGTGTGGGGGTGGTCTGTGCGGTGTGGGGGTGGGCTGTGCGGTGTGGGGGTGGGCTGTGCGGTGTGGGGGTGGGCAATGGGGTCTGGGGGTGGGCTGTGCGGTGTGGGGGTGGGCTGTGGGGTGTGGGGGTGGGCTATGGGGTGTGGGGGTGGGCTGTGGGGTGTGGGGGTGGGCTGTGGGGTGGTGAGGTGGGCTGTGCGGTGTGGGGTGGGCTGTGGGGTGTGGGGGTGGGGTGTGGGGGTGGGCTATAGGGTGTGGGGGTGGGCTGTGGGGTGTGGAGGTGGGCTGTGAGGTGGGCTTTCCGTTGTGGAGGTGTCCTGCAGGTTGTGGTGGTGGGCTGCAGGATGTGGGGGTGGGCTGTAGGGTGTGGGGGTGGGCTGTGGGGGTGGGCTGTGGGGGTGGGCTATAGGGTGTGGGGGTGGGCTGTGGGGTGTGGGGGTGGGCTGTGAGGTGGGCTTTCCGGTGTGGAGGTGTCCTGCAGGTTGTGGTGGTGGGCTGCAGGATGTGGGGGTGGGCTGTGAGGAGCATTGCATGCTGTGGTGGTCGGCTGGCTGTGGTGGCAGGTTGCCGGGTGCAGAAGTGCGTTGGGCCGTAGCCCTCCTCTGTGCTCCAGCACTTCGTTGTATTCAATGAAAAAAATAATTAAACATACCCCCCCCCCCATCGCACACAATCCCCATGCCCTTAACTATATTGACACCTGTGGCCCTCCCCTGTCCCCATTGCCTCTCATAACCCATGCTAACCCATGCCCTTCACAGCGAATTTGGACACAAAACAGTGGCAACTGAGTACCCTTTGACAGTTCTTTGACAGCTTTGACAGGTCTTTGGCAATTTGGCAGCTTTGACACTTCTTTGACAGCTTGACAATTCTTTGGCAGCTTTGAGAGTTCTTTAACAACATGAATTTCTTTAACAGCTTGACTGTTCTTGGACAGTTCCAACGAATTGTACAATCGTGTTTACCTTTACCAATCTGAAAGAATGCCTTACCTCTCCCAAAGGTGCCTTAGCTAACCCAAGGGGTGCTTTACTTATCCCAAAAGGTGTCTCCCAAAGTTGTTTTGGGACCAAACCATTTGTTTGTGTGTGCCTGTGTCTGTATGTGTTTGTTCGCATGTGCCTGTGTCTGCACATACGTGTGTATCTATGTGTGTTGCATAAATTTGACTTATATTTCCTTGAATGTAGAAAATTGAGGGATGAACTAATTGAGATGTTTTAATTGTTAAAGAGATTCAATACTTCAACACTTGAATGAAAGTAAAATACTGCAGATGCTGGAAATCTAAATAAAAACAGAAAATATTGGATAAACTCAGCAGGTCTGGCAGCTTCTATAGAGACAAGTAGAGTTAACATTCCGGATCTAAATAACTGCTCTTCAGTTCTGCAAGAGGGTCATTCAGAACTGAAACTTAAACTCCAATTCTCTCCACAGACCTGCTAAGTTTATGCAGCATTTTTTGTTGATATTTGTATTAGTGTAAATGTTTGTGTGTTTATGAGTCTCTTTCAGTTACATTCTCTCTTTGTCATCTTTACTTCTACATTTGACTGTCCATATTTCTATTTTCAGTCCCTCTATTTCTCTCTCTCTTTGCAGCCTTCTCATTCTGCCTGTCTTTCACTCTCCTCAGTCTTCATTTCTTTCTCTGCTCCTTTTCTCTCTCTCTCTCTCTCTCTCTGAGTCCCTCTCTTTGCCTCTCTCTGTCACTCTATTTCTCCCTCTGTTCCTCGTCCTCTTTCTTCCTGCCTTTCGCTCTCCCTATCCCGGTCTATCTCTCTCTTTGCCCCTGCCTTGTCCCATCTCTCTCTCGCTCTCTCCCTGATCCGGTCTCTCTCTCTCTCTCTCTCTGCCCCTGCTTTGTTCCATCTCTCTCTCTCTCTCCCTGACCCAGTCCTCTGTCTCTCTGCCCTGCCTTGTTCCATCTCTCTCTCTCTCCCTGACCCGGTCTCTCCCTCTCTCTCTGCCCCTACCTTGTTCCATCTCTCTCTCTCTCTCTCTCTCCCTGACCCGGAATCTCTCTCTCTCTCTCTGCCCCTGCCTTGTTCCATCTCTCTCTCTCTCCCTGACCCGGTCTCTCTCTCTCTCTCTCTGCCCCTACCTTGTTCCATCTCTCTCTCTCTCTCTCTCTCTCTCTCCCTGACCCAGACTCTCTCTCTCTCTCTCTGCCCCTGCCTTGTTCCATCTCTCTCTCTCTCCCTGACCCGGTCTCTCTCTCTCTCTCTGCCCCTGCCTTGTTCCATCTCTCTCTCTCTCTCCCTGACCCGGTCTCTCTCTCTCTCTGCCCTGCCTTGTTCCATCTCTCTCTCTCTCCCACCCTGATCCGGTCTCTCTCTCTCTCTCTGCCCCTGCCTTGTTCCATCTCTCTCTCTCTCTCTCTCTCTCTCCCTGACCCGGTCTCTCTCTCTCTCTGCCCCTGCCTTGTTCCATCTCTCTCTCTCTCTCTCTCTCTCCCTGACCCGGTCTCTCTCTCTCTCTCTGCCTCTGCCTTGTTCCATCTCTCTCTCTCTCCCTGACCCGGTCTCTCTCTCTCTCTGCCCCTGCCTTGTTCCATCTCTCTCCCTCTCCCTCTCCCTGTCCTGGTGTTTCTCTCTCTCTCTGCCCCTGCCTTGTTCCATCTCTCTCTCTCTCTCTCTCTCTCTCTCTCCCTGACCCGGTCTCTCTCTCTCTCTCTCTGCCCCTACCTTGTTCCATCTCTCTCTCTCTCCCTGACCCGGTCTCTCTCTCTCTCTCTGTCTGCCCCTGCCTTGTTCCATCTCTCTCTCTCTCTCTCTCCCTGACCCGGTCTCTCTCTCTCTCTCTCTGCCCCTGCCTTGTTCCATCTCTCTCTCTCTCCCTGACCCGGTCTCTCTCTCTCTCTCTGCCCCTACCTTGTTCCATCTCTCTCTCTCTCTCCCTGACCCGGTCTCTCTCTCTCTCTCTGCCCCTGCCTTGTTCCATCTCTCTCTCTCTCTCTCTCTCCCTGACCCGGTCTCTCTCTCTCTCTCTCTGCCCCTGCCTTGTTCCATCTCTCTCTCTCTCCCTGACCCGGTCTCTCTCTCTCTCTCTGCCCCTGCCTTGTTCCATCTCTCTCCCTCTCCCTCTCCCTGTCCTGGTCTTTATCTCTCTCTCTGCCCCTGCTTTGTTCCATCTCTCTCTCTCTTCCTGACCCGGTCTCTCTCTCTCTCTCTGCCCCTGCCTTGTTCCATCTCTCTCCCTCTCCCTCTCCCTGTCCTGGTCTTTCTCTCTTTCTCGCTCTCTACTCCTGCCTGGTTCCATCTCTCTCTCTTTCTTCCTGTCCCAGTCTCTCCCTCTCTGGTCCCTGCCTGGATCAATCTTTCAGTCACCCTGTCTCTCCCTTTCCGTCCCTGTCTCTTGCTCTGTCTTTCCCTGTACACGTCACTCTCTCTGTCCCTGGGCGGGATTCTCCGACCCCACGCCGGGCTGGAGAATCGCGGGGGGTGGGGGGGTGTGTGAATCGTACGACGCGGTTCCGACGCCGGTCCGGCGATTCTCCCTGCGCGATGGGCCGAGTGCCCGCTGAGTTTGGCCGAGTCTCTGGCATTGTTCTCGATGGTCCTTCCCGGCGGGACCTCAGTGTTTTGGCTGCCGGGGGGGGGGGGGGGGGGCTGGTGGGGGGTAGGGGGGATCCGACTCCTGAGTGGTGGGGGGCCTCCACGGTGGCCTGGCCCACGATCGGGGCCAACCGATCGGCGGGTGGGCATATCCCGGTGGGGGGCCTATGTTCCTCCGGGCCAGGTCCCTGTCCGTCTCCGCCATGTTGCGTCGGGGCCGGAGCGGAGATGGGAACCCGCGCGAACTTGTGCCGGCTGTGCTGATGCCCGTATCGGCTGCTGGAGCAGCGTGAAGCTCTCCAATGCCTTGATGGCCCTTTGAGCGGCGCAGGATCGCTGACCCTAGGGGCCAGATAACGCTGTTGTAAAATGCTCCAGCATTTACAACGGCATCAACACTTAGCCCCAGGATCGGAGAATCTCGCCCCCTACCTTTCTCTGCCCCTGCCTCTCTTGGCACATAGAACATGTCTGTGCCCTTTGTGCGGGTTCACTGACAGGGCCCGTGAGATGACTGCCCAGCCCTACAGTGCTGTGCTACCTATTACGTGACACACAGTGATTTTGATTTGCTGCTTGTTGACTGGGGAGAACATGATATGAAGGCAGCATTGCGATCAATCCATATCCAATAGAAGGTCACCCTCTGTGTCTTACACTCTTTGTTTGCTTAGAATAATGGTTTTGCCAGTGAGAGGTGTCAATAATTGCTGGGAGTCCTGATGTATATTAATCGGTGCTCTGTCACTGCCTTCACACATCCATTCAGACTTAATTAAACCTGCCAATAGCTGTGATTCTGTTAGCTCTGCACTAACTTTGGTGAAAACCAGGCTGAATCCAAATTCAGCTACGCAGTACAACAGAGAAGCAGCAACTTTGTGAAGTTCCGATCTGCACGGCCTGAGTGGGTCAGGACCACCTGCAGAGTCAGATGTGACTCGGTGTCTCCAAGTCCGAACGCTGCCGGTTCAACTTCCACTCGAAAGACCTCGCCACTGAAATCCAGGCTGACCCTCCCAGTGCAGTGCAGCAGGAGTGCTGTACAGTTGGAGGTGCTGTCTTTTGTATGAGAGAATCATAGAATGGTTATAGAACAGAAGGAGGCCATTCAGGCCATTTGCACCCGTGCCGGCTCTCTGCAAGAGCAGTCAGCTAGGCCCATTCCCCCTGCCCTTTCCCTGTTACCCTGCAAATCTTTCCCTTCCGGTGACGATACAATTCTCTTTTGAAAACCATGATTGCATTTCCCTCCACCTAACTCTCAGGCCGTGCATTCCAGATCCCAACCCCTTGCTGAAGAAAAACGTCATTCCTTGCAACCCTTCTACTTCTTCTACATTCACCTAATGGCGTTTCTCCAGTCGACCTCTCATGATTGTGAGAACCCAGGTCTATCCGCCTCTCTCCATGGATGTTAGGATGGTTACCATGGTGATATTTACAAAGAGAGCACAGGAATTCCTGGACCAATATTTAGATTTCGTTCAATATCACCGGAACAGTAATGGAGTGGCGGTCGGCATTGCCACCGGGGGTAGCGGCTTGGTTGGGTGACCTGTACGACTTCCTGTGTTTGGAGAAGCTAAAGTATGAGATAAGGGGCTCTGCAGAGGGGTTTGAGAAAAGGTGGGGGATATTTGTGACCCTGTTTGAGGAGCTGTTCGTCGTAGGAGGTTGGGGGGGGGAGGGGGGTGGAGGGGGGAAGGGGAAAAAACATTTGTACAGACTATATAGTTGATTGCTGGGAAGTATGTTTCCCGGTCTGTTTATTTGCTGTAACCTGTTTTGATCCATGTTTGTAATAAAAAAACATTTAAAAAAAATCCCAGGGGCATATGATCTGCTCATTAAAACGCTGCTGTTGTGAGATCTTGCTTGGTGCCGGTAGCTGCCACATTTCCTACATTACTGCAGAGAATGCGTTTCAAAAATGTTTCATTGGTTGTAAAGCATTTCGATACTGGGGTTGCCAACTGTGTATTCCTGGAGGTTTCGTCACATGTCTTACCCCCACACTCCAGCCTTTAGTCGACCAAGATATCCATCGTTGTGACTCCATGCCTTCCTACATCCACTGGAAAGCCAAACAATGCATTGCCAATTGATTGATAGTTCGTGATCAGCCAGACAGCCTTTTTCCCCACATTTTTAATATTTTTATATCTGTTCAAAGAAAACAGCAAAAAAAAAACCCCAATCCTTTTTAATGCCCCGACGCTTGTTCTCCAGGACTGCACACAGCATTGTCCTGAAGATTGGACACCAATTGTTGGAGACTCCAAGCCAATCCTAGACGTTTGGCAACCCAATTTGGGACATCCTCAGGCATTGAAAACATTGGGCGCAATTCAGCGGGTTTAAAGTCCACTGAACGATGCATTTAGCGGGGTATTCCTCAGCGGCTGCAGTGCTGAGAAACATCCCGTTATCCAACGGCACTTGGCCATCTTTCTGGCCTGGGCAGTTTCTCCCTGCCGAGGCTTGCCGACAGGAAAGGCTCCTCGCAGATTGGGCCGCCATTTTATTGGCAGCTCCAATATCCCCCTCCGCCCTATTTTTTTGACTCACCCCCTACTTTGACCCATCCTTCACCCCCCAACCTTGGGGAGACCCCCAGGAAACCCCTCCTCTACTTGGCCAGAGCAGCACAGGTGCCCGGTGACACTGCCAGTGTGTCAGGTTGGCAGTGCCAAGGTACCAGGGGAGTACCAGGGTCGCCGACCACCCGGGGGTCTCCAATGGCCTGGGAGACCGCCCCGCCCCCCCACCCAGGTGCCGTTACGACTGGTTCATGCTCATATGGACCAGTACTAAACGGCGCCCTGCGAGGTCTCCCAAGCGCAGCTAGTGAGTCCCGGACACTGGGTGAATCTGGTGAGAGGGTATTTAAATATTCAGTTCTGGATCTTGCCCAATGAAAATGAGTCGAGTAACCCGTGATCGGCCCGGCACCTGGTGCGGAGCACGATTTGTGGCTCACACGCCATTCACCTTTACGCCCAAATCGGCGCCAGGTGCAATGGGGTCGCAGAATCACGGCAAAAATCAATGCCCATTCTGTCGCTGCTGAGCATCACAAAGCAGCTCAATCCCTAGATTATCAAGACCATTGGATAGAGTTTAGGATGCTCTGAATGACTCAGTAATTCTAGAAGAGGGAAATCGGGTGGAAGGAATCAGCAACTCACTGGGTGGCTAAACCCAGGCCGCAGAACCCCTCCTTCCAGCTCATTTATTATATTTTCAGCGATTCCTCGCCAACAGCTGAACAGGGACACTTTAAAAGGATGCTGTCATCACGTCACCATGATCGGCAGTTTGTGCGGTAACTGAGGAGTGTAACATCACTATCTGAAGTGTTCACATCTGCTCATTAACACTCTTGGGTTTTGGTTGAACCTCCACGGACTCCTAGGGCGTGATCTACCGGGTGTTCCCGCCGGCGGGTATTCCGGTCCCATGCCGGCACCCAGGTTTCCGGCAATGAAGGGTGCACTCACTGGGAAATCCCACTGATAAAGGCGGGATCATTACCTCCACCAACAAAAAACACACGGTGGGGTGGTCGGGAAATCAAGCTCCTAAAGCCATTCCTGTAAAAAACTCAATTTTCCGGACCTCGGTTTCAGTGTCTGGGTGGTGTCGTGTCCTGAATTGGAATGACCATGGATAGAGGGCCCTTGGAATATTCTCTGCTGGGAATTTAACTACAATTCCAGAAAATCCAAACGTATTTACAGCAGCTCCCACTCCCAGCAGAGAGCACAGATACACAGCTCCCACTCCCAGCAGAGAGCACAGATACGCAGCTCCCATTCCCAGCAGAGAGCACAGACACACAGCTCCCACTCCCAGCAGAGAGCACAGATACACAGCTCCCATTCCCAGCAGAGACCACAGATACACAGCTCCCACTCCCAGCAGAGAGCACAGATACACAGCTCCCACTCCCAGCAGAGAGCACAGATACACAGCCCCCATTCCCAGCAGAGAGCACAGACACACAGCTCCCACTCCCAGCAGAGAGCACAGATACACAGCTCCCATTCCCAGCAGGGAGCACAGATACACAGCTCCCACTCCCAGCAGAGAGCACAGATACACAGCTCCCACTCCCAGCAGAGAGCACAGATACACAGCTCCCATTCCCAGCAGAAAGCACATACACACATCTCCCACTCCCAGCAGAGAGCACAGATACACAGCTCCCACTCCCAGCAGAGAGCACAGACACAGAGCTCCCATTCCCAGCAGAGAGCACAGACACACAGCTCCCACACCCAGCAGAGAGCACAGATACAGAGCTCCCACTCCCAGCAGAGAGCACAGATACACAGCTCCCATTCCCAGCAGAGAGCACAGACACACAGCTCCCACTCCCAGCAGAGAGCACAGATACACAGCTTCCATTCCCAGCAGAGAGCACAGATACAGAGCTCCCATTCCCAGCAGAGAGCACAGATACACAGCTCCGGCTCCCAGCAGAGACCACAGATACACAGCTCCCTTCCCAGCAGAGAGCAGACACACAGCTCCCATTCGCAGCAGAGACCACAGATACACAGCTCCCACTCCCAGCAGAGAGCACAGATACACAGCTCCCACTCCCAGCCGAGAGCACAGATGCACAGCTCCCACTCCCAGCAGCGAGCACAGATGCACAGCTCCCACTCCCAGCAGAGAGCACAGATACACAGCTCCCACTCCCAGCAGAGAGCACAGACACAGAGCTCCCATTCCCAGCAGAGAGCACAGACACACAGCTCCCACTCCCAGCAGAGAGCACAGATACAGAGCTCCCACTCCCGGCAGAGACCACAGATACACAGCTCCCACTCCCAGCAGAGAGCACAGATACACAGCTCCCACTCCCAGCAGAGAGCACAGATACACAGCCCCCATTCCCAGCACAGAGCACAGATACACAGCTCCCATTCCCAGCATAAAGCACAGACACACATCTCCCACTCCCAGCAGAGAGCACAGATACACAGCTCCCACTCCCAGCAGAGAGCACAGACACAGAGCTCCCATTCCCAGCAGACAGCACAGACACACAGCTCCCACTCCCAGCAGAGAGCACAGATACAGAGCTCCCACTCCCAGCAGAGAGCACAGATACACAGCTCCCATTCCCAGCAGAGAGCACAGATATACAGCTCCGACTCCCAGCAGAGACCACAGATACACAGCTCCCATTCCCAGCAGAGAGCAGACACACAGCTCCCATTCGCAGCAGAGACCACAGATACACAGCTCCCACTCCCAGCAGAGAGCACAGATACACAGCTCCCACTCCCAGCAGAGAGCACAGATACGCAGCTCCCACTCCCAGCAGAGAGCACAGATACACAGCTCCCACTCCCAGCAGAGAGCACAGATGCACAGCTCCCACTCCCAGCAGCGAGCACAGATGCACAGCTCCCACTCCCAGCAGAGAGCACAGATACACAGCTCCCATTCCCAGCAGGGAGCACAGATACACAGCTCCCACTCCCAGCAGAGAGCACAGATACACAGCTCCCACTCCCAGCAGAGAGCACAGATACACAGCTCCCACTCCCAGCAGAGAGCACAGACACAGAGCTCCCATTCCCAGCAGAGAGCACAGACACACAGCTCCCACTCCCAGCAGAGAGCACAGATACAGAGCTCCCACTCCCAGCAGAGAGCACAGATACACAGCTCCCACTCCCAGCAGAGAGCACAGATGCACTGCTCCCATTCCCAGCAGAGGGCACAGATACACAGCTCCCATTCCCTGAAGAGAGCGCAGACAGATCAACAGCGAATGCGCAGTTGTTGGAGGTGCTGAACTTGTGAACCGTTTGACTCAGCCCATGGCTAGAGATGAGGATGGGGTCGGGGACCGTTGTCAGGTTCAATCCTCTATCTGCTCTGAATTGGGGTTTGATCAGATCACAGTAATTGGCCCCATGCTGCTGGACAAGAGCTGTTTGATGGCCCCACAGTTGAATAGTCAGTTTGACACATGAAGAATGGCCTCTCAGGGTGAGCTATTGGAAAGTGGTGTGTGCCTTTGTGACAGAAATAAATCCATATTCCTGGACAAGCTCCTGCTACAGAGGGACCCATCCCCGGAGTCCAGATCAAACACAGGAATACCAAAATAGTAGCGGGTCTGTTTACTGCAACTCACCAACGCAACGATCAATCAGTAAAGTCATCCTTATTCCCGAAGACTGATCGCTCTCTAATCAGTAGAACATCGGGTCTGGAAAACAGTGTGGAGCAGAAGCATCAGCACTTTGTGGAGTTTGTAAATACGCAACTCACCAAGCCAGGAAAAGACCAACAACAATGTTCCAATAAAATGTCTGATTTCTCTCGGAGCACTAAATCAACACAGTGGTTTGCAGATTTATCATCCACCTCCATCCCTGGACCATTCCCCCTAGACTATCCTCCCTTTCCCATATCCTGCCGAAGTGGACCATTCTTTCACAGCGACAGACGGCAGGCTATTTGACATTGGTAGGCATCATGCCCACGCCACTCATGATGCTGTCTTCTCCCATTGGCACCTTCGAGGAGGAGTATTGGGATAATTATCATGAGGAAGGAGCCTTGGACTGACAAAATGAACCTCCCAAGTTTGAAGAATTTAAGATCGAGTCGGCAGGGTTCTGCCGAGCAAAGGCACAGTTGAAGGGGAGTCAACTTGAATTTGGAGTAGCTCAGAAGGAACTTTGCACCTGGTACAATGCAAAATCAATTGTGGCTCACTGTGGGAGCTGCACCAGGTAGAGAATAGTGTCTGATAACCAGCTCTGCCAGGAATGTGGGGCTGGATTCTCCGTTTCAGGGACTATGTCGCCCGCGCCATGATGAAAACTGTGGCCTTTTACGTCAGAAAAACTGGCATCATAAGGCCACAGATTCACAGCCCTGCAGGGGGCGAGCAAGGAGATGTCGTCAGACCCGCAGCTCCAGCTGCAGATATGGTCCCCCCCACTTCCGGGTCAGAGGCCGTGCGTGCGCACAGCAGCGGCCTTCAGCGGCCATGGCGTGCCCAATGGCGGACACAAACCCCGTCGCTGGACCGCGCAAATAGTGCAACACAATCGGTGCACGCCCGACCTGGACTGCCTGCTCGGAAATACCCCGGTCCCGCAGGAAGTCCCCCTGCCCTACGATCGACCCGCCCCTGACCATGGCAGCCGCAGACTGAGTCCGCAGCCGCCATGCGAGTATCCCGAATGGCAGGACCATGACAGCCCCACGCTGTCGGGACTTCAGCCAGTCAGGGCGGAGAATAGAGGGGCGGGCCTCTGGCAATGGCCGCAGGTCAGGGATACGTGGCACGATGCAACCCCCGTGGACAACACTTTACAGGGTGCAGAGAATCAGGGAAACGGCGCCGGTCCCGATTCCGTGCCTGGAACTGGATTCTCCGCCCCGCCGCCGGTCCCGATTCCGTGCCTGGAACTGGATTCTCCGCCCCGCCGCCGGTCCCGATTCCGTGCCTGGAACTGGATTCTCTGCCCCGGACGCCGGTCCCGATTCCGTGCCTGGAACTGGATTCTCTGCCCCGGACGCCGGTCCCGATTCCGTGCCTGGAACTGGATTCTCCGCCCCGGCGCCGGTCCCGATTCCGTGCCTGGAACTGGATTCTCTGCCCCAGCCCCCATCCCGAGTCCGTGCCTGGAACTGGATTCTCTGCCCCAGCCCCCATCCCGATTCCGTGCCTGGAACTGGATTCTCTGCCCCGGCCCCCATCCCGAGTCCGTGCCTGGAACTGGATTCTCTGCCCCGGCCCCCATCCCGATTCCGTGCCTGGAACTGGATTCTCTGCCCCGGACGCTGGTCCCGATTCCGTGCCTGGAACTGGATTCTCTGCCCCAGCCCCCATCCCGATTCCGTGCCTGGAACTGGATTCTCTGCCCCAGCCCCCATCCCGATTCCGTGCCTGGAACTGGATTCGCTGCCCCGGGGCCGGTCCCGATTCCGTGCCTGGAACTGGATTCTCTGCCCCGGCGCCGGTCCCGATTCCGTGCCTGGAACTGGATTCGCTGCCCCAGCTGCGGTCCCGATTCCGTGCCTGGAACTGGTTTCGCTGCCCCGGCCCCCATCCCGATTCCGTGCCTGGAACTGGATTCTCTGCCCCGGCCCCCATCCCGATTCCGTGCCTGGAACTGGATTCTCTGCCCCGGCCCCCATCCCGATTCCGTGCCTGGAACTGGATTCTCTGCCCCAGCCCCCATCCCGATTCCGTGCCTGGAACTGGATTCTCTGCCCCAGCCCCCATCCCGATTCCGTGCCTGGAACTGGATTCTCTGCCCCGGCCCCCGTCCCAAATCCGTGCCTGGAACTGGATTCGCTGCCCCGGGGCCGGTCCCGATTCCGTGCCTGGAACTGGATTCGCTGCCCCGGGGCCGGTCCCGATTCCGTGCCTGGAACTGGATTCTCTGCCCCGGGGCCGGTCCCGATTCCGTGCCTGGAACTGGATTCGCTGCCCCGGGGCCGCTCCCGATTCCGTGCCAGGATCTGGATTCGCTGCCCCGGCCCCCATCCCAATTCCGTGCCTGGAACTGGATACGCTGCCCCGGGCGCCGGTACCGATTCCGTGCCTGGAACTGGATTCGCTGCCCCGGGCGCCGGTCCCGATTCCGTGCCTGGAACTGGATTCGCTGCCCCGGGCGCCGGTCCCGATTCCGTGCCTGGAACTGGATTCGCTGCCCTGGCGCCGGTCCCGATTCCGTGCCTGGAACTGGATTCTCTGCCCCGTCGCCGGTCTCGATTCCGTGCCTGGAACTGGATTCGCTGCCCTGGCGCCGGTCCCGATTCCGTGCCTGGAACTGGATTCTCTGCCCCGTCGCCGGTCTCGATTCCGTGCCTGGAACTGGATTCGCTGCCCTGGCGCCGGTCCCGATTCCGTGCCTGGAACTGGATTCTCTGCCCCGTCGCCGGTCTCGATTCCGTGCCTGGAACTGGATTCGCTGCCCTGGCGCCGGTCCCGATTCCGTGCCTGGATCTGGATTCTCTGCCCCGGGGCCGGTCCCGATTCCATGCCTGGAACTGGATTCTCCGCCCCGGCCCCCGTCTCGATTCCGTGCCTGGAACTGGATTCTCTGCCCCAGCCCCCATCCCGATTCCGTGCCTGGAACTGGATTCTCTGCCCCGGCGCCGGTCCCGATTCCGTGCCTGGAACTGGATTCTCTGCCCCGGGGCCGCTCCCGATTCCGTGCCTGGAACTGGTTTCGCTGCCCCGGCGCCGGTCCCGATTCCGTGCCTGGAACTGGATACGCTGCCCCAGCTGCGGTCCCGATTCCGTGCCTGGAACTGGATTCTCTGCCCCGGGTGTCGGTCCCAATTCCGTGCCTGGAACTGGATTCTCTGCCCCGGGTGTCGGTCCCAATTCCGTGCCTGGAACTGGATTCTCTGCCCCGGGGCCGGACCCGATTCCGTGCCTGGAACTGGATTCTCCGCCCTGGCCCCCGTCCCGATTCCATGGCTGGAACTGGATTCTCCGCCCTGGCCCCCGTCCCGATTCCATGGCTGGAACTGGATTCGCTGCCCCGGGGCCGCTCCCGATTCCGTGCCTGGAACTGGATTCTCCGCCCCGGCCCCCATCCCGATTCCGTGCATGGAACTGGATTCGCTGCCCCGGGTGCCGGTCCCGATTCCGTGCCTGGAACTAGATTCGCTGCCCCGGCCCCTGTCTCGATTCCGTGCCTGGAACTGGATTCTCCGCCCCGGCCCCCGTCCCGATTCCGTGCCTGGAACTGGATTCTCTGCCCCGGCGCCGGTCCCGATTCCGTGCCTGGAACTGGATTCTCTGCCCCAGCCCCCATCCCGATTCCGTGCCTGGAACTGGTTTCGCTGCCCCGGGCGCCGGTCCCGATTCCGTGCCTGGAACTGGATTCTCTGCCCCGGACGCCGGTCCCAATTCCGTGCCTGGAACTGGATTCGCTGCCCCAGCTGCGGTCCCGATTCCGTGCCTGGAACTGGTTTCGCTGCCCCGGGCGCCGGTCCCGATTCCATGCCTGGAACTGGATTCTCTGCCCCGGACGCCGGTCCCAATTCCGTGCCTGGAACTGGATTCGCTGCCCCAGCTGCGGTCCCGATTCCGTGCCTGGAACTGGTTTCGCTGCCCCGGGGCCGCTCCCGAATCCGTGCCTGGAACTGGATTCGCTGCCCCGGCGCCGGTCCCAATTCCGTGCCTGGAACTGGATTCTCCGCTCTGGCGCCGGTCCCAATTCCGTGCCTGGAACTGGATTCGCTGCCCCAGCTGCGGTCCCGATTCCGTGCCTGGAACTGGATTCGCTGCCCCGGGGCCGCTCCCGATTCCGTGCCTGGAACTGGATTCGCTGCCCTGGCGCCGGTCCCGATTCCGTGCCTGGAACTGGATTCTCCGCTCTGGCGCCGGTCCCAATTCCGTGCCTGGAACTGGATTCGCTGCCCCGGGGCCGCTCCCGATTCCGTGCCTGGAACTGGATTCTCCGCCCCGGCCCCATCCCGATTCCGTGCCTGGAACTGGATTCGCTGCCCCGGCGCCCATCCCGATTCCGTGCCTGGAACTGGATTCTCCGCCCCGGCCCCATCCCGATTCCGTGCCTGGAACTGGATTCGCTGCCCCGGCGCCGGTCTCGATTCCGTGCCTGGAACTGGATTCGCTGCCCCGGCGCTGGTCCCGATTCCGTGCCTGGAACTGGATTCTCCGCCCCGGCCCCCATCCCGATTCCGTGCCTGGAACTGGATTCGCTGCCCCGGGGCTGCTCCCAATTCCGTGCCTGGAACTGGATTCTCCGCCCTGGCCCCCGTCCCGAGTCCGTGCCTGGAACTGGATTCGCTGCCCCAGCTGCGGTCCCGATTCCGTGCCTGGAACTGGATTCGCTGCCCCGGCGCCGCTCCCGATTCCGTGCCTGGAACTGGATTCGCTGCCCCGGCGCCGGTCCCAATTCCGTGCCTGGAACTGGATTCTCCGCTCTGGCGCCGGTCCCAATTCCGTGCATGGGACTGGATTCTCTGCCCCGGGTGCCGGTCCCGATTCCGTGCCTGGAACTGGATTCGCTGCCCCGGCGCCGGTCCCGATTCCGTGCCTAGAACTGGATTCTCTGCCCCGGGGCCGGTCCCGATTCCGTGCCTGGAACTGGATTCTCTGCCCCGGCGCTGGTCCCGATTCCGTGCCTAGAACTGGATTCTCTGCCCCGGGGCCGGTCCCGATTCCGTGCCTGGAACTGGATTCTCTGCCCCGGGGCCGGTCCCGATTCCGTGCCTAGAACTGGATTCTCTGCCCCGGGGCCGGTCCCGATTCCGTGCCTGGAACTGGATTCTCTGCCCCGGGGCCGGTCCCGATTCCTGCACCCATGCTGGGTGGGAGAATCGCTGGGGCGCCGCGCGAATTGCGCCATGCCGCCCCGACCCCCACACGCGATTCTCTCTCCCCCCCCAACGCCGAAACCAGCACCGCGTGAATCACGCTGGGCCGCTTGGAGAATCGCCACAAACAGCGAGTGGCGATTCTCCAGCCCGGATGGGCCGAGCGGCCGCTCCGACACAACAGAGTCCCGCCGGCGCCGGGAACAGTGCAGGAATGCTGGGGGGGGGGGGGGGGGGGGGGCAGCCTGTGTGGGGGGGAGGAGGGGGGCTCCTTCACCGGGGGGGGGGGGGGGGGGGCCTCTGATGGGGTCTGGCCCGCGATCGGGGCCCACCAATCGGCGGGCCGGCCTCTCCCACCCCCCCCGGGCCTACCTCCTTCCGCAGCCAGCCCCAGAACACCGACGCCATGTTGGTGAGGGGCCAGCGCACGTAAGAAGTTCCCCGCGCATGCGCAGGATGGCACGGCCCAAAGGCGAATGGGCGTCGCGTAGGGACGCTGGAGTGGCGTGAACCACTCCAGCGCCATGCTGGCCCCCTCTGGGGGCCAGAATAGGCCGTGCCCGGAACCTGTTTGTGCTGTCGTGAAACGCGACGGTGTTCACTATGCCGCGGGCACTTAGGGCGCGATTCTCCGCTGCCCACGACGGGTCGGAGAATAGCGGGAGGGCCTTCCAAACATTTTTCCTGACCTCCCGCTATTCTCCCCCCCCCCCCCCCCCCCACGCTGCCCCACGACACGAATCGCTGCTCGCCGTTTTTTACGGCGAACAGCGATTCTCCCCAGGCCGATGGGCCGAGTTCCCAGGCCTTCACGGCCGTTTTCACGAACGCAAACATACCTGCTCTCACCGTTCGTGAAAACGGCCGCAAAGTGCCGTCCCGGACAACCATGGCACCGATTGGCACGGCCGCACCACGGCCGTGCCAAGGGTGGCATGGGCCTGCAATCGGTGGGCACCGATCGCGGGCAGCGGGTCCGATACCCGTGCACTATTTGTTCCTCCGCCGCCCCGCAGGATCAGTCCGCGGGGCGGCTGAGGGGCATGACGGCCCGCGCATGCGCGGGTTTGACGCATGTGCGTGATGACGTCATCCGCACCGCGCTGCTAGCCCCGCCCGGGGGGGAGAATCGGGTCCCAGGAGGGGGCGCGGAGGCTGCCGTGAAACACGCCAAGTTTCATGGCAGCCTTTACGACTCTCCGCATTTGCGGAGAATCACGCCCTTAGAATACCGCCCGAGAATTTAACATGATTTGGATAGAATTAAAATCCAGGATCTTGTGCAGGATTGTCTGACCTCCTGCCGGGTCGGAGAATAGCCGGAGGCGGGGAGGCGGCGTGAATCCCTCCCCGACGCTGGCTGCAGGATTCTCTGGTGCCGGTTTTTCAGCAGGGGCGGGAACCGCGTGACGCCGGTCGGGGGCCGTTGGCAGTGGCCCACCCCCAGCGATTCTCTGCTCCGCGATGGGCCGAGTGGCCGCCCATTTTCGGCCAGTCCCACCAGCATAAATCAAACAAGGTCCATCCCGGTGGGACCTGGCTCTGCGGGCGGGCTGCGGAGTCCTCGGGGTGGGGGGGAGGGGGGGGGGATGCGTGGGGGGATCTGGTCCCGGGAGGGGCCCCCACGTTGGCCTGGCCACCGATCTGCGGGCGGGACTGTGCCGTGGGGGCACTCTTTCCCTCCGTGCCGGCCACTGTAACGGTCCTCCATGGCCGGCGCAGAGAAGAACCCCCTGCGCATGCGCTGGGATCACGGCAGAACATGCTGGCGCTCCCGCCAACTCTCGCCGGCCGGCGGAGGCCCTTCAGTGCCGGCTGGCGTGGCGCCAACCCCACTGGCACTGGCCTAGCCCCCGAAGGTGTGGAGGATCCCACACCTTCCGAGCGGCCTGACGCCGGAGTGGTTCACGCCACTCCTCGGCACCGGTACGGCCCATTCCACCAGATAGCGGAGAATCCCGGCCCTTGTGTGTGTGAGAGAGAGATTTGGAGTGCATCATACAATCATAAAACCCTTACAGTGCAGAAGGAGGCCATTCAGCCCATCGGCTCTGCACCGACCCTCCGAAAGAGCACTCCACCCAAGCCCACTCACCCGCTCTATCTCAATAACCCCTTAACCTAACCTACACTATTTGGCACGGCCAATCCAGCTAACGTGCAGATCTTTGCACTGTGGGAGGAAACCAGACCATCTGGAGGAAACTCACGCAGACACGGGGAGAATGTGCAGACTCCGCACAGACAGTGACCCAAGGCCGGAATTGAAGCCGGGTACCTGGCACTGTGAGGCAGCAATGCTAACCACTGTGCCACCATGCTGTCATGCCACTGTGCCGCATGGGAGGCAGACACAAAGTGATGCAATCCCAGATCGACTAGCCGGTTGACATTCACTACATTTCCTGACACGCAAAGAAGTTCAGTTCACAAAGGTGCCAGGGGGCAGCCGGCACCCACTGAACTTTATCGAGTGACGGCATGCCTTCAGGAAATGTGGGGGAGGGAGAGAGACAGAAAAAGAAAAATAGACAGCATCGTTCATGGTATTTCACAGCGGAAACAGAATCAGGGAAGCTGCAGGTTGAAGGCATCCGACCTACAGGGTGCTCAGCCCTCATCAGAGTGTTGCTAAGCACCATCCATCTGTTCAGGGACCCCAGACTCACACACTGCTTCTGAGCTGTCAGCAGCCAAATGGGAGAAGCCTGATTGTGTGGCCTACTGCTCCAAGAAAACCAAAACTCACTCAAAAGGAAAATATTGAAGAAAGTGTAAATTAGAAATAAAAACAGATAATTCTCGGCCAATTCAGTAACTCTGGCAAAAGATTATTGTCCGAAAATGTCTGTTTCTCTCTGCACAGGTGTTGCTTCCCCATGTTTCCTGCAAGAATAACAATTTAGTTTAAAAAGCAGCCAATTCCACGTTCATACATTAGGGGGCAGTGTCTTCTATCCTCCAGATTCTTTACAAAGAGACACAGAAATACATAGCGACTCAGGAAAAACCTTTCAAGGACAAACCTGACCACAGTATTGTGTTTTATTTTAAAGGGTGTTTTTGGACTTTGCTCCACTTTTCATTTGATAACCTGCTTAAAAGTGTGAGGGGCCAGCCTCACCTTCTCTGACTGATCATTTTCATGACTGAGTTTATAGGGTATTGACTGGATGATCAACTGATGCAGCATCACCGGCAGATCTGGTCCTGGCAAACGCATATGTCAAATCCGGCAGGAGTCTTTGGAGGTTTTTACTAGCAGGGTAGATATAGGGATCAGTGGATGCAGGGAATTTTAAAAATCAGTCAATCCTGTAACATACAAGAGGTTATTACACAAAATTAGTGCTGAAGGAATTTGAGGTAGTCCATTAGCTACGAAGGCCTATCTGATGATTTGCAACTCACAAGGGATCACTGGCCTCTCGCCATGTCACATAACTTAGCAGAATAGGCACACGGTAGGTGCCCCTGCATGAGTCCCATGTCACTGAGCCTGTGACGTCACGGATGTAAAAGGACTGACAAACACCAGGGAACCAGAATTAGTCAACGCGTGTACAGGCACTCCTGAAACAACGAACCTGCGGACGTAAGATGGTCTCTGCTCTGGGGTTCTTTAAAAGCCGCTCAACAAATGGCAACAGAGGTGCTTTGTTACGATTTTGAGCAAAACACTTTTTGAGGAAATACTGCAGTGAGTTATTGGAAGAATTGAGGTTTTTCCAGGGTGCAGAAAATAACATAGCCTTGCATGGGCACGGGAACAGTCATTGTAGCGTTGCTTGCTGTGTTACATAGAGAGGAGGAGAATCACAGAATTATTACGGTGCAGATGGAGGCCAGTTGGCCCTGGAGGGAGGGCTCTCCGTTGTAAGATCTGCTGACAAATGTCTTTCCTCTGATAATTGGCCGTGAGCAGTGCCTGAGGAGATTACGCTTAACAAAGGAGATTGTCACAAAACATGACCACCTCCCTTCATGATTACCTGCAGCCTAAAACCACGGCCAAGGTAGCCCTCCCAGTGGCTGTGAAAACCCCTTTCCTTCTACATCCCAGGATCCTTCCAGACAGGACCAGGTGCAAGTGACACCTGCAACATTTAAAAATGTATATTCTTTCCTGGGATATGGGCAACGCTGGCGAGGCCAACATTTATTGCCCATCCCTAATTGTCCTCAACTGAATGGCTTGCTAGGCCATTTCAGAGGGCATTACTATGGATCTGCAGTCACTTGGAGGCCAGACCAGATAAGGATGATCGATCCAGATGTGTTTTTACAACCATCAACGATGGTTTCATAAACATCATTTAATTCTTCATTCCAGATTTTTATTGAAGTCAGATTCCACCATGATGGGATTTGAACCCGGGTCCCCAGAGCATTGCCCTGGCTCTCTGGGTTACTGGCCCCGTGACAATACCACTACGCCACCAATCTGTACAAAACTCTCAAGGAGGTGACAGAGCAACTGTTTGGAAGAAAAGGGGACTTCCCTCTCAAATCCCACCCAAAGATTTTCGCTGTTAATGATAACAATAATAATAATTACTTGTTGTCACGAGTAGGCTTCAATGAAGTTACTGTGGAAATTCCCGAGTCGCCACATTCCGGCGCCTGTTCGGGGAGGCTGGCACGGGAATTGAACCCGCGCTGCTGGCCTTGTTCTGCATTACAAGCCAGCTGGTTAGCCCAGTGTGCTAATCCAGCCCCCTAAGTAAGATACTTAGGGAGAGGGGGAGATGGTTATCTCTGTGGTACCTGGAATGGGGAAGGGTTGGGGGGTTGGGGAAGGGGGGGGGGGGGGGGGGGGACAGTGGCTTCAGGTTTGTGGTGTGACGCGCCATCCACAACTTCAACTATGAGGCCCAGCCACTGAGGTGTCATCTTTGGGAGATGGTAGTCAGTCCATTTCCCTTTGTTTTCGAAAATATCATTTTTCAACTTTCAACTGACTGGGAATGTTGCAGTTTGAAATGAGACAGATCAAACTACTTCAAAATGCAAGGCTACCGTGAAGATGAAAACAAGTAAATCACTCAGGGGAGTGTGAAGAGAAATACATTTTCTATAATTCAGAGACCCTTTGAAACTCATCGCTGTTTAAAGCTCAGACTCACTGAATACCGGAAGTTACCAGTCGGATGATGTGCATTTCAGCTTCCATTGCAGCATTGAAACATCTGGGGTCTCTGCCTGTGATGTGGTGGGGGCTGAGATTGAGGCCAACGCACACTCCATCATTGGTCAGAATGACAGTTCTGTCATGGAGCTGCCCACCACTCTCAGAGTGGAGAGAATGAGCTCCAGGCTCAGTGTGGTGCCCTCTTCCCCAGTGGAGCTAGACCCCTCCCTGTTCCTATCCAGTGTCTGGAGGCAACCTCACAAGTTGCACCAAGCACATCTGTGTGTATCTTCATCAGTGTTTTCCTATAGCCGCCAAAACTCATCTGAGTTCCATAACATGTCTGTGACCTTATTCTCCAGGGTGTTATCACACAAGCTAACCTGGCCCCCTGCCCTGACTGTAGCTCACTCAGGCCTGGTGATTCACCACAGGCAGATCCCAACTCTATACTAGCCTCAAGTATTTGCAATCCAGTATCTGATGGCTGCAATTGTGAGTGCAAGGTCAAACATGGTGATTCTTCCTCAGATCACTGCTCTTTTTCTCGGCCTTCTGTTGAGGATACAATGGCTGAGCAGCCAGCAGTTCTTAATGTCTGAAAGCACAACAGCACAAGGTTAGAAGTGATGAAAGCGGAGGTGTGGAGGAAAGCAGAAAGTCCACATTCAGTCAACCTGCAGGTCCCATTTCATGACAACTTTGGTGTTGAGTGTTACGGATGCTTGGTCGGATGCCTCAACAATGGCGAAGAGACTGAACCAGATGCGTAACTTTCTAAAGTTTTAAGACAGTGCAGAAAGGTTGATTTATTACAGGAGTGACAGTGGGTGAAATAGGGCTTGGCTATTTTATAAACAAGCTTTATTAAAACAAAAGAAAAGAAAATAATTTTTAAACTTCAACTCTACTACTAACAGGTTACATGTAGTTCCTTAACCTTAACACTGGTTCCCATCAAACAACACTTTTCATGAAAATACAGCTCTTGTTCCACTTACATATGCAGGCAAAGGCAACATTTGCATTTAGGAAGCTTTCTTCTGTTAGCGAAATTTGTTCAGAACCCTTTTCCAATACCTTCTCTCTGTGGCTTTTTTCATGGCCTCTTCGATGGATGCTTCCATCCTTCTCTCTTTGCCTGCTCCAAATCAATTCTCTCTCTATACTCGGCCCAGACCTTCAAACAAAGGTGCTCCCCTGAGGTGGCTAGACTTGAATCCCTTAAAGAACTTGGCTGATTGCTCACTCCCGTTTACACAAAAGGGGGT
The DNA here is from genome assembly GCF_902713615.1 of Scyliorhinus canicula. Classification (NCBI taxonomy): domain Eukaryota; kingdom Metazoa; phylum Chordata; class Chondrichthyes; order Carcharhiniformes; family Scyliorhinidae; genus Scyliorhinus; species Scyliorhinus canicula. The sequence continues at coordinate 40,343,025 of NC_052160.1, read as the reverse complement.
CGGTTTAGCTCAGTTGGCTGGACAGCTGGTTCATTATGCAGAGTGAGGCCAGCAGCATGGGTTGAATTCCTATATCAGCTAAGGTTATTCATGAAGGCCCCACCTTCTCAACCTTGCCTCTCACCTGAGGTGTGGTGATCCTCATGTTAAATCACCACCAGTCAGCTCTTCCCCCTCAAAGGAGAAAGCACCCTATGGTCAGCTGGGTCAATGGTAACTTTAACTTACCTTTCTACAAAAGAACAGAGTTATGCCATTTATATGAAATTAACTTTCCATTGACGGACAAAGGGGTCATCAGACTCTGTAATGGGATAATGGTTTGTGAAACAAGGCTGTCCCGAATGACAATGTATCTTGAGTAGATAATCCTGGCTGAACCAGGGCATCCTGTTAGCGAGTTAAGTCTGAATCAGACAAGATAACTCAGGCTGTGGGGTTAACCCTCTGAGACTGGTGCTGGCAATCTTATCTTTCAGTCTGTTCAAATCCTAAATTGCCTGGAACATTTTGGACTCCATTTCTGTACCAAAGTTCCTGATAACTCCCTATCATGTCAGGAGTGAGTCAGGATGGTGCATAAGGTGATAATTAATGATATTCTAGATGACCTTGGCAGCACTGTGTGCCACACGCATGGCATTTATGTCCATAATCCCAGGGATACAGCTGTACTGGTTTACCATCGGCCCTGTTTGTATTCCCTCCTGTTGTGGGTGACCTTCTGCAAGAGAGAGGACAGAATGTCAGTGACTGTTTGTCAGTGTGCTTGGGTGCTTGCTGCAGTTGAATAGCTGTGGGTTTGGGGAAGTGGGTAGAGTTGTTTGCATAGCTGGCCTGACCGGAAGGTAAATGTGGGTGAGGTGTTGTATATATGGGGGTGAGTTTGCCAGTCCTGCTGGGTGAGTGGTGGGGGTGTGATACATCGAGCAGTGTGGGAGATGGTTGGTGTGACGAGTGTGTAATGTGATGTGCCACTACATTCACTCATCCTGATGACCCAAATAAGGTCATTAAACTTTTTCTGGGACTGTTGCCGCATTCTGGGAGCCACACTCTGGGAATTCACCACTCCTGCCTCTCATTCCCATTGCCACCAGGACGGCTTCCTGTCCCCGGCAGAAACATGGGCCGGACCGTTACAGTAATTGGGCGCATGCACCCTGCTCACCTGGAAACGTGCGCAAAACATGCTTCAGTCCCATTTGCAGTCCCGGTTGATTTCACGCTGGCTGGCCAATTCATGGACGGATCAATTTTGTTCCAATAACATTCCCAGAAGGATTGATTGGGTAAATGCTGGAAGTATGTTCCCCTGACTGGAGAGTCTAGAACTAAAATTCACAGCCTCATGATAGGGGTCAACCACTTAGAACTGAGAGGGAGTTTGTGATTTCGATTTGAATTTGAGCAGATTCAAAACAGAGATCGATGGAGTTTTAGGTACTTGGGGAATTAAGAGATATGGGATAGCGAGGGAAGGTGGAATTGAAGTGGAAGACCAGCCATGTTTGCATTGAGATGAACTCAAAGGGACAGATAGCCTTCTCCAGCTCCTGCCTCTCATGTTCTTTTGACTTTGTGAATAGGAGCCACAGGTTAATCTTGGCCTAACTGCTTCTCCTAACACAAGGAGACTGCAATGCTCCTCCCAGTAATCCAGCTGGTGCAGCATAGGTTCAGGGTCAAGCAGTGTAATCTGCCCAACCCATGGTAATGGATCAGGTTGAAGGGGAAGTATTTGCTGTTGTGCTCTGTGGGGCTCTTATATTCTGCAGTCAGATGCTTTGAAAGGTAAATGCATGCCTGGAAAAGTTTGGAAATAAACATTAATGAGCACCCACAGTGTTGTGTTTAATTGAAGGATTCAATTGCAGCACCAAGTAATTTAGAATTCAAACCTAATTATTACTTTTCAAACCAGTTAGTGTTAAAGGAGCACTGTCCTCATTAAAACGTGATTTAGGAAAATGGGGTTTTGGCTAGATTGCATATCACATGGAGACTCATCAAGTCCCAAGAAGCACTGTGTTTATATTACACCTTCATGTCGAAAAATGTCTCAAGGTGCTTCATAACTGTGCAATTAGAGAAAAGTGGACATGGTGCAGAAGAGAGAGAGACTAGGCTGGCAGCAGTATTAGCTGGCTTTTAAACATTTATTGCCCATCCTTAATAGCCCTTGAGAAGGTCTCAAAGGAGGGGAGAAATGGAAAGATGGTGAAGTTGAGGAAGGGAATTCTAGACTCTGGATCTCATGGAGAGAGGCAGCCAGTAGTCAAGATGTACAGTAGAAAGAGACAGGCATATTTAAAAATTGCAATGGCAATAATTTCAATCCCTCCTCTTGAGTCGGAAGATTGGAGAGAGAGAAAGGATTGCATTTTTATAACTCCATTTATGGCTTCAGTGGTTCCAAAGTGCTCCACAGCCAATGAGGTACTTCTGAAGTGTAGTCACTGTTATAACGTAGGAAACACGACAGCCAATTTGCACACAGCAAAATCCCACAACCAGCAGAGCTAATGACCAGATAATCTGTTATTTATAATAATAATAATCTTTATTGTCACAAGTAGGCTTACATTAACACTGCAATTAAGTTACTGTGAAAAGCCCCTAGTCGCCACATTCCGGCGCCTGTTCGGGTACATTGAGGGAGAATTCAGAATGTCCAAATTACCTAACCGCAGGGATCAGTGTTGGGACCTTTGCTGTTCGTAGTATATATAAATGATTTGAATGTAACTGGTCTGATTAGTAAGTTTGCGGACGACACAAAGGTTGGTGGAATTGCGGATAGCGATGAGGACTGTCAGAGGATGCAGCAGGATTTAGATTGTTTGGAGACTTGGGCGGAGAGATGGAAGATGGAGTTTAATCCGGAAAAATGTGAGGTAATGCATTTTGGAAGGTTTAATGGAGGTAGGGAATATACAGTGAATGGTAGAACCCTCAAGAGTATTGACAGTCAGAGAGATCTAGATGTACAGGTCCACAGTTCACTGAAAGGGGCAACATAGGTGGAGAAGGTAGTCAAGAAGACATATGGCATGCTTGCCTTCATTGGCCGGGGCATTGAGTATAAAAATTGGCAGGTCATGTTGCAGCTGTACAGAACCTTAGTTAGGCCATACTTGGAGTATAGTCTTCAATTCTGGTCACCACACTACCAGAAGGATATGGAGGATTTAGAGAGGGTGCAGAAGAGATTTACCAGGATGTTGCCTGGTATGGAGGGTATTAGCTATGAGAAGCGGTTGAATAAACTTGGTTTGTTCTCACTGGAACAAAGGAGGTTGAGGGGAAACCTGATAGTGGTCTACAAAATTATGAGGGGCATAGACAGGCTGGATAGTCAGAGACCTTTTCCCAGGGTAGAGGGGTCAATTATTCGGGGACATAGGTTTAAGGTGCAAGGGCAAGGTTTAGAGGAAATGTGCGAGGCAAGTTTTTTACACAGAGGGTAATGGGTACCTGGAACTTGCTGCCGGAGGAGGTGGTGGAAGCAGGGACGATAGTGACATTTAAGGGGCATCTTGACAAGTACATGAATAAGATGGCAATAGAGGGATATGGACCCCGGAATTGTAGAAGATTTTAGTTTAGACGGGCAGCAAGGTCGGCGCAGGCTTGGAGGGCCGAAGAGTCGGTTCCTGTGCGTACCTTTCTTTGTTCTTTGCTCTAACAGCGCGTCTTTCGGGACTTGTGGAAGGATGTTGATTGAGGTATAAATATTGGCCAGAATGCTGGTGGGACCTCCCTTGTTCTTCTCCAAATAGTACTGTGGGATCTTTTGCATGCACCTCAGAAGACAGACGGGCCCCCAGTTTAATGTCTCATGTAAGAGATGGTACCTCCAGCTGTGCAGCAGTCTGTTGCCAATGCCCTGGAGTGGATGTCTGGTCTTTGCGCTCAGGTCTCTGGTGTGGGGTTTGAATCCATGACCCTCACACTCAAAGGAAGACAAGTGATAAGTTAATCGTTTTCTGGTGTTCTCCCGATAGCGTTGTAGAGTTTGATCTGCTCACCAGAGTATATGTTGCCTCAGCTCCATATCTCAGCCACTTCCAATGATGTGTTAGTACTGCACTGGAGAGATGAAGTGTTTCGATCCTCGAGGGGGACTCAAAGCCACCAACTGCTGTTGTAAAACTAAGAGTTTAACTGACTAAGCAAAGAACTGAGGAAGAAAGAAAGAGACCCCTGGTTTTGCAAGAAATGATTACGTGGAAGGAAATTGGGATCTCTAAAGAGTTAAGGAATGAAGTATCATAAGATCATAAAAGGGTGGCACGATGATTCAGTGGATAGCACTACTGCCTCACGGCGCCAGGGACCCGGGTTCAATTCCAGCCTTGGGTGACTGTCTGTGTGGAGTTTGTACATTCTCCCCGTGTCTGTGTGGGTTTCGTCCCACAGTCCAAGGTTGTGGAGGTTAGGTGGATTGTTCATGATAAATTGCCCCTTTGTGTCCAAAAAAGATGTTGAGGTTAGATTAAGGGGTTATTGGGATAGTGCGGAGGAGTGAGCTTGGGTGAAGTACTCTTTATCAGAGGGTAAGTAAAGACACAACGGACCGAATGGCCTCCATCTGCACTGTAGGGATTCAATGAAAAGGCGTAGGAGCAGGAATGGATCATACAGTCCCTTGAGTGTGCACTGCAATTGAATAAGATCATGCCTGATCTTTGGTCTCCAATCTATTTTCCTGCACTATCCCCACCCACAATCATTGATTTTCCGAGAGTACAAGCATCCATCTCAGCTTTGATGTGCTCAGCGATTGAACTTCCACAACCCTCTGAGGTAAACAATTCCAAAGATTCCTAAACTCCACGGAGGATATGGACCCATGATATTGAACCTCTCATCAAAGGACAACCTGCAGATGCCAGAAAGTCCAATGAGCCTTTGTTGTACTGGGTTAATAGAAAGTATATATTTCCTTAGATAAGGAGACCAAAAATGTGCACATATTCCAGGTGTCGCCCCACCATGTACACCCCTACCCTGCTAGCTACACCATGCAAGACATAGTACTCCCTTGCAATAAAGGCCAATATGCCATTTATCTTCCCAACTGCTTGCAGTACCTGCATTCTAACTTCCTGTGTTTCTTGTACGAGGACATCAAAGTCTCTCTGAATATCAACATTTATGTTTCTCATCATTTAAAGAACATGTGAGAAAAATCTTTTCCAGACAGCGAGTGGTTTGGGTCTGGAATGCACAGCCTGGAAGTGTAGTGGAGGCAGGTTCAATCGTGGCATTCAAGAGGACATTCAGATTATTACTTGAATAGAAACAATGTGCAGGGATACAGAAAAAAGGCAGGAGAATGGCACTAAGCCACAGTGCTGGTTTGGAGAGCTGGTGCAAATACAATGGGCCAAATGGCCTCCTTCTACACCGTAACAATTCTGTGATCATATGAATCTGCAATTCTGATTTTCTATTCTTCCACTGAAGTGAATGTCACATTTTTCCATTTCTCCCACTCGCTTACACCCCTTCGCAACCTCTTTGTGTCCTCCTCGCAGCTTATGGTCCCACTTCACTTTGTATCACCAGCAAAGTGGGATGGAACGCTCCTGATCTTGTCATTCAGTCATCAATATACATTGCGAGTAGCTGAAACCTCAACACTGACCCTAATGGAACCTCAATTGATACAACCAGCCAACTTGTAAATTCGCCATTCGTCCCGACTCTTGCTTTTCATTGATCCTCTATCCATGCTTATGTATTATTCCCAACCCCTTGAGCCCTAGTTTTGTGTTATAGTCTTTTGTGCGTCTCTTTGTCGAATTCCATTTGCAAATGCAATGTCCTACACTATGGGCGAGATAATTTGGCCTCGCTCGCCGGCGACCGGCGAATCCCGCCCGGGGTCAATGGATTTTTCCATTGTCTGCGTTTCGCCCGTGGCGTCCTTGCGGCGGGCGTGTTCCCCTCTCCCTACCCTGCTAGCTACATCCTCAAAAGGCTCGAATAAATTTGTCGAACACAATTCCCCTTTTTTAAAACCGTGTTGACTCCATCTAATTATATCATGATTTTCTGAAGTGCCTTGTTAACACCTCTTTAATAATGGATTGCAGCGTTTTTTTCTGACAATTAATGTCAGGTTAATGGCCTGTAATTCTCTGTTTTTCTCACTTCCTCCTTGACTCAATAGCAGCTTCACATTTCTTACTGTCTAACTACCTAGAATTTAGGCAATTTCGGAGGACCTAACCAAAGCATCCAATTTCTGTGCAGGCACCCCTGTTATCATCCTTGAAGCAAGGTCCAGGGGATACCGCAGCCTTTGTTCCCATTAATTTCTCTTGTACCTTTTCTCTAATTATAGTCATTAAGCCCTACTCTCTCATTAGCCTCTTGGCTCCCCACTGTCATTGAGAGTTTTTTTTGGTGTTTTCCACTGTGAAAACACAATATTTATTTACTGTCTTCGCACCTCCTTATTCCACATAATAATTCCTCCTGTCTCAGCCTCTAAGGGATCAATGTTTACTTCTTTCTCTCCTTTTCTCTCTTCCTTTTGACGTTCCTTGTTCACAGAATCATAGAATCCCTCCAGTGCAGAGAGAGGCCTTCTTACATTCTACGTTTGTATTCCCGGCTGGTTTATTCTCAGACTTTATAGTTTTCCCTTTTTTTTCTCATCATTTCTTTCCTCTCTCAATCATTGGTTTGCTACTATTCTTCGCAATAAGCTCTTTTAAAATCTGATAATCTTATTTTCTTTAGCCAGCCACAGAAGGAGCACTTTTGCTGTGGAGTGTTTACTTCTCATTGGATTGCATTTTCATTGAGAAGGTTGAATTATTCTTTTCAATGGTTGCCATTGCTTATCTACCTCCATACATTTTAATCTATTTAACCAATCAAACTTAACCTCTCATCCGACGTAATTTGCTTTATGTCAGTTCAGGACTTTTGTTTCAGACTGAAGGACCACGGGCTGGATTCTCCGCACCCCAACGCCAAAATCGCGTTCGGCGACAGGGCGGAGAATCCGTTTTCCCGTACGAAATCGGTTCCACTATTCTCCGCCCCCCGAAAGCGGTGTACTCGGGGAGTACGCCGCGCCAAGTGTCCACCGCCTCAGACCAATGCCTGAGGCCCACCCCGCTATTCTCCGTCCACGACCGGCTGAAATCCCGACAAAGTGCTTCCAATGTGGCCCCACCGTCCGTGAGACTCGCGAGGTCGCTGTGGATTCAGTTAAGGGCTGCCACAGTCGAGGGAGGGGCAATCGGAAGGCGGTGGGGGGGGGGGGGCACATTCAGAACTGGGGGCTATGTGTGCAGGGGGTCCAGGTTGGGCGAGCGGCCGATGCGGGGCACTATTTCGGCGGTCCAGGTCCGCGGGCTGAGTCCGCCATAGAGCACGGTGATACCGCTAGAGGTCACCGCCGTGCGCATGCGCGGCCTGTGATTTGGAAGTGCGGCAGTATCGGCAGCTGGAGCTGCAAGCTCCACGACAGCTGCCTGCTCGGCCCCTGCAAGCTGGCCAGTGCGAGCGGCCGTTTGATGCCAGTTTTCCTGGCGTAAAAGACCACGGGCGGGATTCTCCGACCCGCTGCCGGGTCGGAGAATCGACGGGTTGGCGGCAACTGGAAGCGCCCCCCCCCCCCCCCCCCCCAGCGATTCTCCGGCCAGCCATGGACCGAGTGGCCACCCGTTTTCGGCCAGTCCCGCCGGCGTAAATTACACCTGGTATTTGCCGGTGGGACCTGGCTGCACGGGCGGCCTCCGGGGTTCTCGGGGGGCGCGGGGGATCTGGCCCCGGGAGGTGCCCCCACAGTGGCCTGGCCCGCGATTGGGGCCCACCGATCCACGGGCAGGCCTGTGCCGTGGGGGCACTATATTTTTCCGCATCGGCCGCTATGGCCCTCCGCGATGGCCGAAGTAGAGATGAATCCCCCCTGCGCATGGGCTGGAATGACGCCAGCACACGCTGGCGCTCCCGCGCATGCACCAATTCGCACCGGCCGGCAGAGGCCCTTCGGCGTCGGTTGGCATGGCGCCAAGCCCTTCCCCTGCTGGCCGGCGCGGTACAAACCACTCCAGCGCCAGCCTAGCCCCTGAAGGTGTAGAGGATTCCGCACCATTGGTGTGGCCCGACGCCGAAGTGGTTCATGCCACTCCTTGGTGCTGGAGTTGCCCGCCCCGCCGATTCCTGCGGAATCCTGCCCCACAGTTTTCACGATGACGTGGGGACATCGTCCCGAGAACGGGGAATCCAGCCCTAGAATTTTATTAGGGCTCGGGGAGTAGGTTTGGTGGTGGGGGGGCTAGGAGCGGCGGTGCGTGAATCCCGAGTGCCCGGCCTTGATGCTTGTGTCAAAACGGCGCGCCGGGAATGACGCGGCCGGCGGCGCCTAAGTGACGTCAGCCGCGCATGCGCAGTTGCCGTCTTCCCTTCCTCTGCCCCGCAAGACATGGCGGCTTGATCTTGCTGGGCGGTGGAGGGAAAAGAGTGCGTCTTTTAGAGACGCCGGCCCGACGATCGGTGGGCACCGATTGCGGGCCAGACATCTGCTGAGCATGCCCGTGGTGCTCGATCCTCCCTCCGCCCCCCCACAGGCCCCATACTCACCGGTCGCGCGCTGTTCATGCCGGCAGCGGCCAGGTCTGGTTGGCGCCGGCGTGAACCGGTCGGGTTCGGCAGGCCAACCGGGCCGGAGAATTGCCAGTCGCCGTGAGAAACGGCGAGTGGTGATTCTCCGAGCGGCCTGTCGCAAAACGCAACACGCCATTTTGGGGGGGGGGTTCGGAGAATCGCAGGGGGTGCCAGGACGGCATGGCGTGATTCGCCCGGCCCTCCCGCGATTCTCCCACCCGGCGTGGGGTGCGGAGAATCGCGCCCTATATATTTACCACCTTCTGTGTCAAAACCTTGACTCGCACTTCTGTTCTAAACTTTTCCCCATACACTTTAAGTCTATGCCCCCTCGTACTTGACTCTCCAACCCAAGGAAAGAGCATCTGAGTATCCACTCTGTCCATGTCACTCATAATCTTGTAGACCTGTGTCAGGTCACCTCTCATCCTCCGTCGTTCCAGTGAGAACAGACTGAGTTTATCTAACCTCTCCTCATAGCTAATCCCTCCATACCAGGCAACATCCTAGTAAACCGCTTCTGTACCCTCTCCAAAACATCCACATCTTTCTGATAGTGTGGCGACCAGAATTGTACACAATATTCCAAATGAGGCCTAACTAAGTTTCTGTACAGCTGCATCCACATGCGTTGCCACTTTCAGTGATCGGTGTATATGCACACCCAGATCTCCCTGCCTGTCAGTACTTGCAAGAGTTCTACCATTTATTGTGTAATTTCTACATGCATTCGACCCTCCATGGTAGACTGGTACAAAAGGTAAGTAACATGGGATCCGAGGAGAGCTGGCAAGTTGGATACAGAACTTAATTGGGCACAGAAACAAATTTAATTACCTCACACTTGTCCGGATTAAACTCCATCTGCCATTTCTCCACCCACGACTCCAACCAGTTTATATCTGACAATCCTCTTCACTATCCGCAAATTTTTGTGTTGGCTGCGAACTCACTAATCAGACCAGCTACATTTTCTTCCAAATCATTTATATACACCACAAACAACAAAGGCCCAGAACTGATCCCTGTGGAACCCGCCTTCCATTCAGAAAGGCACGCTTCTACTGCTACCCTCTGTCTTCTGTACCCAAGCCAGTTCTGTATCCAACTTGCCAGCTCTCCTCGAATCCCATGTGACTTCACCTTTTGTACCAGTCTATCATGAGGTACCTTGTCAAAGGCTTTACTGAAGTCCATGTATACAACATCTACTGCCTTTCACTCATCTATCATCTTTGTCACTTCCTCAAAAAATTCGATAAAATTAGTGAGGCACGACCTCCCCTTCACAAAACCATGCTGTCTATCACTAATAAGTCCACTTGTTTCCACATGTGAGTAAATCCTATCTCTAAGAATCTTTTCCAATAGTTTCCCTACCACTGACGTAAGGCCTATAATTTCCTGGATTATCCCTGCTGCCCTTCTTAAACAATGGAACAATATTGGCTACTCTCCAGTCCTCAGGAACTTCACCTATAGCCAATGAGGATATAAAGATTACTGTCAAGGCCCCAGCAATTTCCTCCCTTGCCTCCTGCAGTATTCAGGGGTAGATCCCATCAGGACCTGGGGGCTTATCTATTTAATGCTTTTTAAGATGCGCGACATCTCTTTATTAATATCAACATGATTCAGAATATCTACACTCTACCCTATACTTCTCATTCACCAAGTCCTTCTCTTTAGTGAATACTGAGGCAAAATATTAATTTAGTATCTCTCCCATTTTCTCTTGTTCCATATGTAGATTCTCTCCAATATCCTGGAATGGACCAACCCTTTCTCTGGCTACCCTCTTGCTCTTTACATATGTATAAAACGCCTTAGGATTTTCATTAATCCTGTTTGCCAATGACATTTCGTGACCCCTTTTAGCCTTCCTAACTCCTACCTTAAGTTCCTTCCGACTTGTTTAACATTCTTCAAGGATTTCATCTGTCCTAAGCCTTTTAGACCTTCTGAATGCTTCCTTTTCCTTTTTGACAAGATTTATAATATCCCTCGTTATCCAGGGTTCCCTATACTTGCCACCCTTATCTTTCGTCCTCACAGGTACAGGCCGGTTCTGAATTCTAATCAACTGACATTTGAAAGCCTCCCACATGCCGTATGTTGATTTTGCCTGAAACAGCCTCATCCAGTCAACACTCTCCAGATTGTGCCTAATGCTGTTGTAATTAGCCTTCCCCTAGCCTAACGCCTTCACCTGAGGACCACTCTTGTCCTTTTCCATAAGCAGCTTAAAACTTACAGAATTATGATCGCTGTTCCCGAAATGATCTCCTACTGAACACCTAGCCAGGCTCATTTCCCAACACCGGGTCTAATATGACCCCTTCCCGAGTTGGGCTATTTACACATTTTTTCAAGAAACCCCCCCTGGACGCTCCTTGCAAATTCTGCTCCATCCATGCCTCTCGCAGTAAGTGTGTCACAGTCAATATGGGGAAAGTTAAAATCACCCACATGCCAACCCTATTGTTTATGCATCTTTCCAAGATCTGTCTGCATATCTGCTCCTCTATCTCCCTCTTGCTGTTAGGAGGCCTGTAGTAAACCACCAACATTGTGACAGAACCCATCCTATTCCTGAGCTCTGCCCAGACTGCCTCGCTGCCTGAACCCTCCAAGGTGTCCTCCCTCAGCACAGTTGTGATATTCTCCTTAACCAATAATGCAATTCCCCACCCCTTCTGCACCCCCTCTATCCTGCCTGAAGCATCTAAATTCTGAAATGTTTAGTTGCCAATCCTGTCCCTCTTTCAACCAAGTTTCTGTAATAGCAACAACATTACATAATTCCACGTACTAATCCAAGCTAATCCAAGCTGTAAGTAAGGAGAAACTAATGCACTTCAGCCCACCAGCCCCACTGTGTTGACCAACCACTCCCTGCCTGCTCTTCCTCTTAATCTTGCTGGCCTTAGTCTGTAGCTCTCCCTCAGTCATTTCTCTCGCTGACCTACTGCTCTGGTTCCCACCCACCTGCCACACTAGGCAGCTCAATCTGTTTCTCTAGCCTTCTACTTTTCTCCTTACTAGCTTTTGTTTCTGTCCCCTCTTTACTACCCTCTGACTTCCGGCATTAGTTCCCATCACCCTGCCACATTAGTTTAAACCCTCCCCAATAGCACTGGCAAACAACCCCCCCAAAGACAATGATTCCAGTCCTGCCTTTGTGTAGACCACCCGACTTGTAATGATTCCACCTCTTCCGCAACCGATCCCAATGTCCCAAAAATCTGAATCCCTCCCTCCTGCACAATCTCTCAAGCCACACATCATGCTGTCTATCCTGTCACTCCTACTCTGACTAGCACGTGGTACTGGTAGCAATCCTGAGATTAAGGGTCTCTTCCGTTGCCATTTTACCAATGGAAGGTGGGCCTCTCTGCCATATGTGGAGACTCCCAGGTAAATCCACGTCCCCCCCCCCCCCCCCCCCCCCCCCCCCCGTGTGCTCTGGGGGGGATCAGGGAGAGAGGACCCTTCAAAACAGGCACTCTGCAGGCTGCGGAGGAGCTCCCACTGGAGGTAGAGACTGTCACTGGCGGCATCACTCACCAGCCCTCAGTAACCACCTCCGCCACCACTCCCCACAGCCTTGGCAGGAACTCCCTTACTGTCCTGGTACAGCAGGTACTGGGAACAGTGGGTACTGGTTGCCCAAGGACTGGCGTGATGGGCAACACAACGCACAGTATGATTTACATATGCGTGGCCACAATTCCCCCCATCAGAGTACAGCACATCAGGGAGATTCTTCTGATCTTATTTATGATATTTTATTATTTTTGGAATCATTCGCGTCTGATAATCCATAGCGAGGCTGAGGTTCTTTGAAGATTTTTGTCAGTGAAAAGTTCTCTGGCTGCACAAATCACTTCTTATTTCTAAAGCACATCCAGTGGGGCTAGGAGCTTAGTGTCTAATTAAATGTCGCACTGCATGGATTAAAGATAAAACTTTGCTGAACTTTATCAGTATTTCCAATGCTTTCAGAGATCTCTTAAAAGGACATCTTTCAGCTCCCAGGGATCTCTTAAAAGGACATCTTCATTGCTGTGTTGCTGGCATTTCCTTCACCCTCAAACTCTAAACTTGCAGCAGAGTGCTGGCATCTGTGGTGTTAGTGTGTAAATTCAAGTCTTGGTGTCTTTAGTCAATATTAAACGTAGATCCGGGCACCAATTTACTTGTTAGGTGGGTGGGATCACTAATTAGAGAAAATGGTCATTAGTTTTTGTAGGTAAGCTATTAGGTACAATAGAGGTTAAAAGCAAATTACTGCGGATGCTGGAATCTGAAACCAAAAGAAAAAATGCTGGAAAATCTCAGCAGGTCTGACAGCATCTGTAGGGAGAGAAAAGAGCTGACGTTTCAAGTCCAGATGCCCCTTTGTCAAAGAGGACAATAGAGGTTAATTATTTCCCCATGATATCCCCACTATTTCTCCTGTACTTCCCTGTACTTCTTCATGGTATTCCCATACCTCAGCAATGTTTATCCTAGTCCAGACTCCATAGTTTGGGCCTTTCAAAGTGGTTAGCGTCTTTGCTTCACAGCGCCAGGATCCCAGGTTCGATTCCCAGCTTGGGTCTGTGTGGAGTCTGCAGGTTTTCCCCGTGTCTGCGTGGGATTCCTCCGGGTGTTCCGGTTTCCTCCCACAAGTCCCGAAAGAGGTGCTTGTTAGGTGAATTGGACATTAGTGGCGACTAAGGGATTTTTACAGTAACCTCATTGTGGTATTAATGTAAGCCTACTTGTGACAATAATAAAGATTATTATTAATATTCTATTGGCCTCCCCCTCTGCCTGTCAACTTTCTTTGAAATTCTTTTGTTTCTAAACTTCACTGTCTATTTTGCTCCTTCTTTAGCTGTTCCCCCGATTGCCAATCATGTCACCAGGATCCTCATGCTTCACTTATGTCTCCCAGTATTTGAACCTTTCGCTTCAGAAACACTATACCTGGAACCACTGATTAGAGGGAAACACAAATACTTGAATCTTAACAAAAATATAATAATCATCTATTGGTGTGGAGGGAAGACAATGTCATCTTAATATAATCGTCTGGATCCACTCAGGAATCAATGGCATTCCAAGCACATTATCTGTGTTTTGTGTTGTTCAATGTTTCCCTCTGTGGTTTATTTGAACTGCAGTTACATCAAGTGATTGCTGAACTATGAACACCTTTGTTAACCCGCATGGTGAGCATTCCGTCAGGAGTCAGGAGCATTAAGGAGGCAATACAAGGTGACAGCACACAGGCTGACACATGGTGAGTGGCTCCTTTTCAGCTAGCTGCATTAAAATTATACAAGTGCGGAAAGCCATTCTCTGAGAAGCGATATTTTAATATAAAATGTCAGCTGATATGGGAGTGAATGATTTTTTTCATTATTGCCGGTTACCAAACCTATTTTCATGAGATTTGTCATTTGTGAAGCAATTTAAGAGAAGAGTGTGGATGGGAGTTATTGAGTGGGCGATCATTGCAAGTTAAAAAAGGAGGAAAAATATCTGTTCAGGCTATTTCCTTTTGATCTACAAAAGGCAACAAATAATCACAGAAAGCCTCGCTTATTTTCCTATCATATTTGACTATGTATTGCCCTGATTTCTGCATAAATGCACTTTTATTTAAGGTTATATTGTACATTAACTTCCTCCCCTTTCATTCTCCTGTGATTTGTCAGTGTACTGAGCAAAGAAAACTCCAGGAACCTAACAGCATGGACCCAGGCAGGGAATGTATCCCAGCCAACCTCAATCATTGCCCAGTGTCCAAATAACACCTGGCATTTGTATGGTGCTTTTCACATAAGGACGCAGGGCCAATTTAGCCTCCTCAAGCCGAGTCCACCGCTCAGTCAAATCATAGAAAAATACCTTGAGCTGCCTTTGGAGAGTGGCAAAGAAATTGGAAACAGCTGGATTCTCCACTGCTGGGATTCTCCGTTGTGCCAGCAGCGCACCCATGCCCAGGGATTTCCCGACGGCGTGGGACTGCCGACAATGGGAAACCCCATTGGCCGACTGGCGGGACGGATAATCCCGCTGCCGGCAGGCACACGCTGCAGCAGAAAACCGGTGCGGCGGGATGGAGGATCCTGCCCATGCTCACATATAAACAGAGGTTATAGAGTGGAGCTGCAGTAGGTGCATAGCCAAATACAGGAGAAAACCAGGAGGGATTTGTCCAGCCTCCCCGCGGCATGTTTCTCTGTTGGCCAGCGGCAGGATCTTCCGGTCCCGTTGCTATCAGTGGGATTTCCATTGATTCCACCCCATGCCGCTGGGAAACACGTGGCAAGGTGTTCCATTGGCAGGACCAGAAGATGCCGCCGACATGAAGAGCTGGAAGATTTCGCCCAACAAGCCAGCCTGGATGGTAGAGCGAAGATAGACATGTTAAGGCACAAGGGAACGTGGCAAGGCCGGATGGCATTTATTTATTTATAAATTTAGCGTACCCAATTCATTTTTTCCAATTAAGGGGCAATTTAGCATGGCCAATCCACCTACCCTGCACATCTTTGGGTTGTTGGGGCGAAACCCACGCAGACACGGGGAGAATGTGCGAATTCCCCACAGACAGCGACCCAGAGCCGGGATTCGAACCTGGGACCTCGGCGCCCTGAGGCTGCAGTGCTACCACTGCACCACCGTGCTGCCCCCGGAAGGCATTTATCTTAATGCAATTGGTCTTACGAATAAGGCTGATGAACTGAGGGCATTAATTAACACTTGGGAATACGATATTGGGTGCGATCCAGCAGACAAATATTAAAGTCGGCTTTTGGACACGTTTAGCACCTTGTTTCTTGACATCACAGCTCTGAGAAACACCCCGCTATTCAACGGAGGTTTGTCATTTGTTCTGGTCTCATGAATTTCTCCTTGCTGAAGCCACACTTAGAGCGATTTCCTAATCCCGCCAGCAGGAACGGCTGCTTGCAGATCAGGGCACCATTTTGATCGGCAGCCCCAATCTCTCCCCTCTCTCCCTTTCAGAACCCCCCTCCCCCACTTTATCGATCCTCCTCCCTCCCCCACCCCAACCTTGCAGAGGCCCCTGGACCCCCCCTCCCCTCGTCCCCCATCACTCTCCCCTCCTAGTGGCAAGGCCCCCCCAGGCCTGACCCCTGGCAGTGCCAACTTGGCACCACTCTGAGAAAAGGTGGGACACGTAAGGGCAGGGGACGCTTTGGGGATTTGAAGAACCTGGGATGGAAATCCCAACAGATTATCAGTCACTCTCCTTCCCCAATTCCTTACAGATACCAAACTGGATGGTGGCGGTGGTCCCGCAGATGGTGCCCTCGCGGTGCTGGTGGCAGCCCAGGAGGCCAGACACTGAAGGGGCTGCGCAAGTTTGGGCATGCGGCAAAGGGCCGTCATGATCTCGCGCATGCGCGGAACCATCGGCGTGGTTCCGCGCATGCGCAGACCGGCCTGTGTATTTTACCGCATGCGTGGGGGCTTCTCTTCTTCACGCTGGCCACGGTAGAGCCCTACGGGGCCGCCGCGGAAGAAAGGAGTGCCCTCATGCCCCCCCAGGGTCGGATCTCCCCGTGCCCCCGCCGACCTGCCTGCCAGATCCCGACGTGTGGGCCTGTGAGTAACCCATGCCGGCGGGACTAGCTGAAAACGGGCGCTGCTCGGCCCATCGGGGTCTGGAGAATTTCTGGGGGAGCCGCTGCCAACGGCTCCCGACCAGTGTGGCGTGAATCCTGCCCCCGCCCCGAAAAATGGTGCCGGAGAATACGGCAGCCGGTGTCGGGGTGGCGGGGCGGGACTCGCGCCGCCCGTCGTTGATTCTCCGACCCGGCGGGGGGATCGGAGAATCCCACCCCTGACTGACCTATTTAAAAAAAAATTCCAAGCCACTTACGGAATTCGCCAGGATGGGACACGAAGGATGTGCAGAAAGCCGGGGAGAGAAGGGGGAGGGGTGGTGGCTGGCTGTTACTGCTGGGACCGTTACGCGTGATGGAGCTTCGAAAACCAGAACATCTTATTCTTGGGCCGACAAACAACAAGAAGCAAAATCCCGAGATTGCACCGTTTGGACCTGTAAAGACTTAATTACCTGCAAAATCTCACATTCAAAGTATCAGCTTGCATCTTTGACTTTGTCTATATATATGTTTCTGGAACATACCTCTTTATTAACCTGAGGAAGGAGCAGTGCTCCGAAAACTAGTGATTCGAAACAAACCTGTTGGACTTTAAGCTGGTGTTGTAAGACTTCTTACTATTGACCATCACAGGCTGAGCCATACCTTGGACACCATCACTTAAGACGCTGACCTCATGCTGCTGGCTTTCCACTGTGGTTGCCACCCTAGCAGTTGTTTGTCTTGGTGTCACGCATTGTCAGCATCATCTCCTGCACCATAGCCTTTGCGACTCCTCCAATCGGCTACCCATTCTCTGGAATGTCGTCTACATTTCCTCCTGAATGTCCCAGCATCTGCATCAGCTCTGGGAGAACCTTGTCCAGAGGCTCGGACTCTGACTGGGACTCAGCTGAGTCCAAGGATCCAGCAGACCTCCGACTGCTGACTCCCTCGTGTGTGTGTCTGTGTGTGTGTGAGTGCGTGTGTCAGT
Source organism: Scyliorhinus canicula (assembly GCF_902713615.1). Classification (NCBI taxonomy): domain Eukaryota; kingdom Metazoa; phylum Chordata; class Chondrichthyes; order Carcharhiniformes; family Scyliorhinidae; genus Scyliorhinus; species Scyliorhinus canicula. The sequence goes on along the minus strand of NC_052160.1, from coordinate 40,325,766 downwards.
GTGTGTGTGTGTGTGTGCGTGTGTGCGTGTGTGTCTGTCTCTGTGTCTGTGTGTGTGTGTGATGACTCCGGATGTCATGGCCCTATCAGATGGAGATCCTGTGAGAGAATGGACACGTGGTCAGTGAGAGGGAAGGATCATTTTGTCTGCCATGAACAACTCACATGAGACAGGTCATCTGGGTGAAGGGGCAGTGATTCTCATCTCTGCAGCGCAGCCCAACCTTGCAGTCAGTGACTGCTCTCTCCTTGAACAACCCCGCATGTTCCAGGGCCTGTTTCTCGTAGGGACCGAGGACATAGGTCTCTGGTGCTCTGCCCCCATCTTGGCCCTTTACTGCTCATTATGGGCCATCTTCTCCTGCGAAGACTAAGAGAGGGGGAGAGAGGTTGTGAATTTGAGGGGTGGCAGGCAGAACTGATGCCAGGAGAGAGTTGGTAACCCTTGCAGCTCCATGGAAATACTTAGTCTTCTTCCGACATTGGGCGCTGGTCCTCCTGGTCACGCTGCCGAAGCGACAGCCACTGCCACTGACTCCCAGGTGGTATTGGTGACCCTGCTGCTGGCCGTCCAACCCCCTCAGGGGAACAGGATGCCCCGTCCCTCATTTTCAGTGTCGAGAAGCCTGTCCCGGTTGGCATCCCCAAAGCGAGGAGCAGGTCTGCACGCTGCCAGGCTTGTGTGTTGACTGGGAGTGAGTGGGGAGGGAGCGTTTAAAAGCAGCTCCCCCTTGTTAACGGCGAGCCGCTGAGGCGCGAGTCTGGTGAATCAGACAATGGGGGAGCGAGTAATGTGCCGTTAAATACGGGCTGCAATCTCACCAACGCGCCCGTCGAGAAACGCCCCGCCAATAGTGGCAGGAGGCAGAGGGTGATGGTCAAAGGTTATTTTTGTGACTGGAAGCCTGTGTGCACTGATGTACCGCAGGGATCAGTAAGTTCGCAGATGAAACGAAAATTGGTAGTGTGGTAAATAGTGAGGAGGAAAGCTTTAGATTACCGAACGATATAGATGGGCTGGTCAGATGGGCAGAGCAGTGGCAAATGGAATTTAACCCTGAAAAATGTCAGGTTAATCATTCTGGGATAACTAACAAGGCAAGGGAATACACAATGAATGGTAGAATGCGAGGAAGTACAGAAGATCAGAGGGACCTTGGGTGCATGCCCAGAGATCCCTGAAGGAAAGAGGACAGGTAGATATGATTAAGAAGGCAAATGGGATGCTTACGTTTATTAGCCGAGGCACAGAATATAAGAGCAAGGAGGTTATGATGGAGCTTTTGGGCTTAAGCCAGAGTACTATTTGCAGTTCTAGTCCTATAGGAAGGATCTGATTGCACTAGAAAGGGTGCAGATGAGATTCAACAGGATGTTTCCTGGGCTGGAATGTTTCAACTATGAAGAGAGATTGGATAGGCTGGGGTTGTTTTCGTTAGGGCAGAGAAAGCCTAGGGGGGACCTCGTTGAGGTGTACCAGATTATGAGGGAATAGGTAGGGTGGATAGGAAGAAACCTGTCCCCTTAGTTGAGGGTCAATAAGCAGGAAGCATACGTTTAAGGTAAGGGGATTCAGAGGGGATTTGAGGAAAAACGTTTTCACCCAGAGGGTGGAGGGAATCTTGAACTGACTGACTGAAAGGGTGGTAGGGGCGGGAACCCTCACAACATTTAAGAAGCATTTAGATGAACACTCGAAATGCCAGAGCATACAAAGTTACGGATCGAGTGCTGGAAAACGGGATTAGAATAGATAGGTGCTTTATGTCCGGCACAGACACGATGGGCTGAATGGCCCCTTGCTATGCTTAAATGGCTCTTCACAGGGAATATTGGGTGGATTCCATCCTCAGTTATTGCTCGTCAACATCAACCTCTCTTAGTCAGTATGAGTCCCAATGGTGAATGATCCTGTAGTAGCCTTTCGAACACCTTGCTGTTTGTTTTCAGACAGCGTCAGAATCAATATTCCAACAGCTGTTTTGATGAATTGTATAAATACTCTATGAATAAGAAAGAAATGGCTGAAGGTGAGGTTGAAAGGGACTTGGGGATGTTAGTCATCTGAGCACTTAACATGTCGAGTGATTGTGGCACAGCAATCAACAGGGTGGCAGACATTGTTAAATCAAGTCACAGGAAGTTATGGATCTTCATGCATCTTTATAATATAGTGTTCAATTAAGGCACAGTGTTGTAGAGCTTTTCAACCTTGAGCTGAAATTGCCGACAAAGAATCTTATAGATGTGTATACAAAAGTAGACAATATGGAATAGATAAAGCTTCTTATACAACCCATCTACAATTTCCCCTATCATGGCGTGGAACTTTTCTGGTCCCCATATGGCAGCCTAGGAGCCATGGGGGAGGGGGGGGGGTAGTACCGGGAAGCTGGAATGGCTCTCTCGATGCAATCCCATCACCGGGCCATTTTACCATGGGAATGAGAAGTGTAGGAGATTGGAAGCGATCAGCTAATTAAGCGGCCATTTGGGGGGCTGGTCATAGAGGGGATCCCCGTCACATGGGGAGGCCGCCGTATGTAAAAGGCCAGCGTTCCCTCTGGCTGGCCCGGTGGTGCCATGGTGCAAGGAGAAGACCCCCATCAGCAAGGACTGCACCCGCAGTTCCAATGCCACTGCTGGAGGGGTTACCCTCTGAGGTGCCAGCTGATTCTAAATGTTTTCCTCAGGCTTTCATCACATGACTTGCCCACATGCTCTTGGCATCAGTCAGCCAACTCATCCTTCCTTGTCATGTCACTGTCAATTGGAAAGGAAGAAGACTGATTCCCCAATTAGATGATGCTTACAGGTCAGCCAAACAGCCTTTTAAAAAAATTTCACTTCCTGAAGACTCCAGGTCAATCCCGAGGAGCTGGCGAACCCAGTTCCCCTTCCATAAAAGAAAAATATTACGGATGCTGGAAATCTAAAAACAGCGAATGCTGGAAAAACTCAACGGGCCTGGCAGCAGCTGTCGGGAGAGAAACAGAGTTCACCTTTCAAGTTCATCTGACTCTTCTTCAAAGCTGCTGAGTTTATCCAGCATTTTGGGTTTTTATTCCAGTTCACCTCATGTGAACCAGGGTCTGCCTGACTCCGGCACAGGAAAGTTATTCCATCACCCCTACGAAAGTACCTCTAAATGGAAGGGCCCTCTTGTCTTCCTCACAGCGTCAGCAACAAATACCTTTATAAATGTCATTGCTGAGGCTACAGTGTGACTGATCTTCTGAATGGAGAGCTGTTGGGCTTAGCAGTGGCCAATGAGGATGTCATCTCCTGGGCGACTGCAGCCACAGTGCTGCTGGCCACCCATCTGAATTCAAAACCCATGTGTGGTCCCGAGGTCAGGATTTACCCTTTCCAAGAAAGACCCATCCATGGAGACGACTCACCCATTGAATCTCTTTCTACACCTTTGTACAATCTCCCTCATGGACTCTATGAATCGCCTTCCTCACCCCAAGTGCAATCTCTCCTACAATTAACTGCACTCACTCACTGAATCTCCCTCACTATCAGCTCTGATGACCTATCTTGGCAGAGTGAATTCTTGGTTTCTACTACCCTTGGCACAAAAGGTGCTTCCTCAGTTTGACATTAATGATAATCTTTAATAATAATCTTTATTGTCACAAGTAGGCTTACGTTAACACGGCAATGAAGTTACTGTGAAAAGCTCCTAGTCGTCACATTCCGGCGCCTGTTCGGGTACACAGAGGGAGAATTCAGAATGTCCAAATTACCTAACAGCACGTCTTTCGGGGCTCTTGGGAGGAAACCCATGCTGACACGGGGAGAATGTGCAGAATCTGCACAGACAGTGACCCAGCGGGGAATCGAACCTGGGACCCTGGCAGTAACAGTGGCAATCACTGTGCAACCGTGCTGCCCCATGAGTGCCGAGCTCTAATGGTAAGATTCTGCCCCCTTGATCTTGTTTCCCTCACAGAGGAAATAGTTTCTCCCCATCTACCCTATCAAATTCTTCTAACATTTTAAAACCTCAATTGGATCAGCCCTCCATTATTTAACCTCAAGGGAATACAGGTTTGTGCAACCTGTTCTTATTATCTAAGCCCCAGTATCATTCTGGAGAATCTGCATTGGACCCACACCAATCTTGCTGAGGTGTCAGGGATCTACTTACCAGGAGAGCTGGCAGGACAGCCCATCGAACGACCAGCCAATCGGGCAGTTGTGAGGCCATGGCATGCCTTCCCCCTGAATAATGACCCCGGTGGCAGAACACTGCTTACCAAGAGATGCAGGCCAATCAGAAGCTGGAAGATCGCCTGCTCAGGAGCCCCACTGGGGAGGCCTTGGTTGCTGTGGGAACACCAGGCATCAGAGTCCCAGGACCACAGAGCAACCCGGGTAAGGAATGCTGGGAGTGGGTGGGTGGGGGTCATGGGGAGAGAGTTGCAGGGTGGTCGGTAGCAAGTGCAGGTTTGGCCTGCAGGAGGAGCCCCCTTCCCTTATGGTCAGTCCCTCAATCAGGCACTACGTGCCTTTGTTTGAAGCCCACCCCCCACTCCACACAATCCTCCAGCCCATCCCACCTCCCTCCACCCTCCCACCCCATTCCAACTCCCCACCCTCCAATGCCCTTCCCCTCCACCACCTGATCCCTCCAAACCCCCACCCCCACCCCCGTCTAACTCCACAACCCCAGAGGTGACAAGCTGGCTGCACAGTTTTACCTGTTGTGTGTGCAGCATGGTGACCAGCCCACCTGGTTTAACATTAGTGGCAGTGGGATGCGGTCTGTAAGTGGTTATTAATTGACCACTTAGGGTCTCAATTGGTAGCGGTCCAGGAAAGGTGACCATGGGCCTTCGCCTCTGGAATTTAATTTTGGCAGAGGTGGCAAGGCAGCTGGGTTCCGGTACGTTCCCATTCTGCTCAGTAAATGCCTTTGCCACCTCGAAGCTCACCACCACCGAGAGCACAAGCTTCTGGTCACTGCCTCCTTTCTCCATTTATCCCACATAATCGCAAGTCCCATTCCAAGTGATATTCATCCAGCTCTTTTTTGAAGCAGTTGATTGACAACCTCAGCCGTTGATACTGTAAGCCTGTTTCACGTCCACTGAAAATGCTTCTTCTAATCCACTGTGAGGCTTCAAACCCTCCTTCTGCGTACTGGGGAGGTGAAACCCTTTATAAGATGAGTATTTTCTGCTCGCAAACAAGTAACAGCCCACATGATTACCTTTCAATCTTTCAAGAAGCCCTGGATCGAGATCTCCAACCTCTTGGCCCATGGGGCAGTGCTGTGCCTCAAGCCATTTTCTCCGCACATTCAGAGAATCTGCTCTGAAGTCTGTCCACATCCACATGCAGATACTTCTGTTCTCCAGCACAAATTCCCTGCTGAACAGAAACAGCAGATAGGCTCATGTTAGGGCCATAGATTAATTGGGAGGCAGTCTTTAAGAGGCTTTCACTGAGACTGTCTTTAACTCTTCACCTACTATAGGCAGGCCCCGAGAGTGACTCGAGCCACAAGCTCTGCTGAAAAAGGGGAGGGGAGCAACCTTCCTCCTTAGTTATAGCCCGTTTCAATCGCTACAAAGTGAAGCCGAGCAGTATCTCTGGCAGCAGCGCATCCCTCCCCAATGAACTCGGTTCGAGTAGGGAACCATCAATCCGCTGTTGAGTGCCCCAGCAGCCTCGGACACACCCAAACCCATCGTCACAGCTTCTGAAGTCAGATCAGCCTTCCTGAAAGTGAATCCTCGGAAGGCGACGGGTCCGGATGGGGTCCCTGGTCGCGCACTCAGAGCCTGCACGGACTAGCTGGCAGAAGTGTTTGCGGACGTCTTCAACCTGTCCCCACTGTGGCGCTAACAATTATACTCAAAGCCGAGAGACTAGTACAATAGAGGCTTTATTGCTGTACGATGTTGTCCCTCCATCTGCAACAGTAGACTAAGGGTCTGAGCAGCTCTCATACATTTATACATAAGCTCCCTGTGGGCGGAGCTAGCTGGCAGGGGCTGACCGGAGGAACCTGTATTACAGGTACAGGCATACATCCCCCTACTGCAGTACACATAACTACAGTGGTTATCACACCACATTCACCCCCTGTAAAAATGAGTCCGGCGGGGGTGACATGTAACTCTAATACAAAGGATGCTATTTACAAGAGGGTCCAACCAGGAAAATCAAGAGTCCATCCGGTTAGCAGGTTACAGGTTGAGCCGAATCGGTGGTCGGACGTTCCGCTGTGATCGGCGTAGCTGTGGTGGTGACGTCGGCACAGGCGGTGATGGCCCCGATGGTGCAGGTGCTGGCGGTGTTGGTGCTGGCTGCTGGCGGGATGACTCCTGGCGGTGTTGGTGCTGGCTGCTGGCAGGATGACTCCGAGAGCAAGCCGAAATCTTCCGTGTCCTCCAGGGTGGGCAGGGGGATGAGGGATGGACCTGATGGGGACGAATAGGGGGGCGCTGGGGTTGGCGCAGGAAGGGGTGTGGGCATGGGATCGGCACCTGAGGGAGCCAGGTCCCGGAGCGAGACTGTGTCCTGGCGGCCGTCGGGGAACTCCACGTAGGCATACTGAGGGTTGGCGTGGAGAAGGCGTACTTTGTCCACCAGGGGTTCCGCCTTGTGGTGCCGTACATGCCTACGGAGAAGGACTGGGCCCGGAGTCGTGAGCCAAGTCGGGAGAGACACTCCGGATGTGGACTTCCGTGTCCGGGTGGACGAAACTCTCGGTGCTCCCGGAGTCGATGAGGCAGGAGGTCACATGGCCGTTGACCAGCACTGATGTGGAAGAGGGTGCCAGGTTGCGAGGACGGGACTGGTCGAGCGTAACGGAGGCGAGCAGTGGTTGGTCGGCGGTTGAGTCAGATGAGTCCGACGAGGAGCGGTAGCGACCCGTGTCCCGTGATGGCGGCCCCTGGAGACGAGATGGCGGCATCCGCAGTACCTGTGGTTAAAATGGCGGCGTCCATGGAGCGCACATTATGGGGTCGGAACAAAATGGCGGCGCCCATGGAACGCACATGGCTGTGGTGGATGAAGATGGCGGCACCCATGGGGTGCACGTGGCGGGGGCGGCAAAAGATGGTGGCGCCCACTGATCACACGTGGGGTCGGGGGAAGCGGACGGCGGGGCCCATTGAGGTAGCGGCTGAGGCGTGGGGACCGGCGGCGCGATAGCGGCGACCGTCCGGGACTGACATACCGCTGCAAAGTGGCCTTTCTTTCCACAAGCTTTGCAGGTCGCTGTGCGGGCCGGGCAGCGTTGGCGAGGGTGCTTCTGTTGGCCGCAGAAGTAACAGTGGGGACCCCCAGGGGGTGCGGTGCGGCGGGCAGCGCAGGCATAGTGCGCGGGGGCGGCTGCTGGGGGGGCCGTTTGCGGGGTCCACGAGGGGTAGGACGGATGGGCCTGGGGAGCCGTTTGCGGGGTCCACGAGGGGTAGGACGGGTGGGCCGAGTGGCTAGCGGAGTAAGTGTGCGCACTACGGGAGGCGGCCGTCATGGAGAGCGGCAGGGCCTTTGCGGCCGCGAGGTCGGGGGCGACCCCTTCCAGCAGTCGTTGCCGGATGGGGTCCGATGCAATGCCTGTAACGAAGGCATCGCGCATGAGTAAATCAGAATGTTCCGTGGCTGTGAGGGCCCGGCAGTCGCAGTCTCGTACCAGAGGTATAAGGGTCCTCCAGAAGTCCTCAATCGACTCACCCGGCTGCTGGACGCGAGTAGAAAGTTGATGCCTCGCAAACAGGGTGTTCACCGATGGTGCATAGTTCTCCTTGAGCAGTTCCATAGCTGCGGTGTAGTCGGTCGCATCTCGAATGAGCGGAAAGACGCTGGAGCTAAGTCTGGAGTACAGGAGTTGCTTTTTCTGAGCCTCCGTCGGGGGAGGGTCTGCTGAAGAGATGTAGGCCTCGAAGACTGCGAGCCAGTGATCAAAGTCTTTTCTGGCGTGAGGCGAATGCGGATCCAGCTGCAGACGGTCAGGCTTGACTCTGATGTCCATGGTGACTGGGAAATCGTACAGCAATAAATTGTGGCGCTAACAATTATACTCAAAGCCGAGAGACTAGTACAATAGAGGCTTTATTGCTGTACGATGTTGTCCCTCCATCTGCAACAGTAGACTAAGGGTCTGAGCAGCTCTCATACATTTATACATAAGCTCCCTGTGGGCGGAGCTAGCCGGCAGGGGCTGACCGGAGGAACCTGTATTACAGGTACAGGCATACATCCCCCTACTGCAGTACACATAACTACAGTGGTTATCTCACCACACCCACTCTGCTCCGAGGTACCACCTGCTTCAAGAATACCACCATCATACCAGTGCCAAAGAAGAACCAGGCAACGTGCCTCAATTACTATTGTCCGGCAGCCCTGACATCAATCGTAATGAAGTGCTTCGAAAGGTTGGTCATGAGGCACATCAACTCCATACTCCCAGAATGCCTTGATCCACTGCAATTCGCATACCGCCACAACCAGTCCACAGCAGACACATCTCCCTGGCCCTGCCCTCATCCCTGGAGCATCTCGATAACAGGGACTCCTACATCAGACTCCTATTTATTGACTAAAGCTCCGCCTTCTACACCAAAATCCCACCAAGCTCATATCAAAGCTCCAAAACCTAAGACTTGGCTCCTCCCTCTGCAACTGGATCCTCAACATTCTGACCCACAGACCACAATCAGTAAGAATAAACAACAACAACACCTCCTCCACAATAGTGCACAATGCCGGGGCCCCACTAGGCTGCGTACGTAGCCCCCTCCTATACTCCCTATACACACACACGACTGCGTGGCAAGGTTTAGTTCCAACTCTTGGACGAGTCCCATGAGGAGAGTTAGAAATTGGAATTTAGTTCAATCGCAAATCTAGAAATAAAAAGTTTATTTCAGTAAAAGTCATAACTAAGCTGTTGGATTGTCATATAAAACTAACTGATTCACAAACGTCCTGGAGGGAAGGAGACCTACCATCCAGATTGGTTTGGTCTTAATTACTCCAAACCGCAAGCCAACATGGTTATCTAGAGCAGTTCAGCAAGTAGCACAGTCACACCTCCGTGCAAAATAAATGTTCCCTTGCCAGTGACACCTACACGATCAAGAACACCGGGCGCAATTTAACGGGACAAAAACAGAGTCCTGTTTCGGTTGTGTTTAGCAGGGTGTTTCTCAGCGCATGCAGCATCGAGAAATACACGGCTATTTAACAACACTTTGCTGATATTTTTGGCCTCAGCAGGGAACGCCCCGTCAAGGCCGCACTTATGTCGTGACGAGTCACGTATTGGGGGCGCCATTTTTAAATGTCGCACTCATCGTTAGACCCCCCTCAGCCAACCGACCGCGGCTTCCAGGCATGCCCCACTGCAACCAACTTACCTCTTACGGGGTACTCGAGCACCCGCCCCGCCCCATCTCTTAAGGGCAAGGTGTTCCCGGACCCGATCTCTGGCATGGGTTACCTGGCACATGGCCACCTTGGCACTGCCAGCCTAGCACCATGGCAGTGCCCCAGCCAGCCTGTCACTGCCAGGGTAAAAGTGCCAGGGTGCCCAGGTTTCAATCCCAAGGCGCAAGGCTGTCAGTGCCAAGGTGCTTGGGTGCCAGAGGAGTGCCAAGGTACCACCCTGCCCTGAACCCGAGCACTCGATGCTCTCCAATAGCATGGGATACCACCAGGTGCCGTTACGCCTAGTCCAAATTTGTGGAAACCAGTGCTGAACGACTCCATGGCGAGGTTTTCTTATTGTTATGTGAATCACATTATTGTTTAACAATAAACATTCGGGGCAGCACGGTGACGCAGTCGATAGCACTGCTGCCTCATGGCGTCGAGGTCCCAGGTTTGATCCCTGCTCTGGGTCGCTGTCCGTGTGCAGTTTGCACATTTTCCCCGTGTTTGCGGTGTTTCGCCCCCACAACCCAAAGATGTGCAGGGTATGTGGATTGGTCACGCTAAATTGACCCTTAATTGGAAAAAATTAATTGGGTACTCTAAAATTAAAAAAAACAACAATAAACATTCAACGAGTCATGAACTAGACATTCTCTAGTGCACTAATTCTGTCTGGCCAAGCACCAGAACATAACATGGTACCGGGCTTGGTTCTGAAGATCTAAAAAGACCAAGATAACAGAGTGCTATGGGCCAGGGTTTAGAAAACTCAAAGGTATATTGTGCAGTTCACCTGACCTATAACTATTCATTGATTTTGGTTTGGATGAGCAGAAGAGCCTGCCTTTCAGGTGTTATTTAACAGACTTCTTAGGTGCTTTTAATCAAAATAAAAAGCTTTATTCTAAGAATTTAATTAACATTTGTATAAACACACATAGTAAGAATTATTATCAACTACAAACACAGCTACAGTAGTTTATGTATAACTCTTAATGAATTCCCCCCTAACTGTTCCAATTCAATAACAAGATTCCATAAGCCAAAAAACCCTTTTTACCAAAACAGCAGGTAACTATAATCATTGGGTTTCTTCCTTGGAATAAATCTTTATACTTGAAAATAGAGAGACAGGCCAAAGTACTTCTCTGTCTGAGTCTACAGCAGCCAAATGTGTAAACGAAAGTAAAACCTCACAGAGCCACGGCCCGGCTCCACCCACACAATGACATCACTGAAGCCATGTGATCAGACAAAAACATTTCTTAAAGGGACACTCCCATGACAAGAAAAAAGAAAACGAAAATTCTACTAACCACAAAGAGCCCTGACAAAATATAGCTCAATTCACTACCAGTCATCAAAGTCAATGATGGAAGGTTTGAAGACACCACACCAACTTCTGGTAATGTAGATGCGAATTGGTATGCCTTTAAACAGCAATTCACACTCTACATGACAGCTGTAAGTCTTCAGGCACAGCCTGATGAACGGAGATTAGCAGTGCTGCTCACTGTAGTATGTCCACAGGCGATAGAAATCTTTAATACCTTCACATTTGACAGCGAAGCTGATAGGAATGATTTTGATGACGTCATAAAAAAATTTGATCGACACTGTACCCCAAAAAGAACAAATCGTTTGAATGATAGGTTTTTCGAATGGGCACACAACAGGCCGGCGAATCGTTCAACAGCTTCCTAACAGACTTGAGGCTAAAGGCTCAGACATGTAACTTTCCAACTGTGCAAACGTCAATAATCAGAGGTCAGATTGTGTTCGGGATTAGCAATGACAAAGTTTGGGAGAGATTGTTGAGGGAGAATGAACTCCAGCTCCACGATGCCATTAAGATTTACCATGCCAGCGAGCTAGCTGTGCAGCAGATTAGCACTCTCAACCTAAAGAATTTTGGCGCGGAAATCGGTGATGCAGCAGATGCCATCAATGTTGTGACAAGGCAAAACGTAGTCCCAAAAGCAGTGGCCATTTTAAACGAATATCCAAGACCACCATTTTGTGCAAACAATGCGGCAACAGGCATTTACAAAAGAAATGCCCAGCATTCGGAAAGGTGTGTTCTAAATGGAAAGGTAAGAATCACTTTGCAAAACAATGTTTCTCGAATAAAAAAATCAGAAGTGCAAAAATCAATAAATATGATTGAAGAAATAAATCTGGAAGACACATTTTTTATTGATGTTATATCTAGTGGAGATAAGCATTATAACGGGATGCAGGCTGAAAAGACTTAGAAGTAAATCTGCAGTAATGCAAATACAATTGTTCATAGAGATAACTGGACAGTTCCTTCAATGATTAACAAAACATTAGTCAATGTTAAACTCGACACAGGAGCAAGAGCTAATCTTATATGCTTATTGGATATGCAAGAAATTAAAGTTAAACCGCACATTTTGAATATAAAGGTACTTTTAAGGATTATAACGGTAAAAGAAGCAACACTCGTGGAGTAAGTGAATTAGATGTCAGTCTGAAGAATGAGATGCATAAAGTGAAGTTTTTCCATTGTAGAAGCTGAGCGTGAATCACGCCTGGGAGTTAAAGCCTGTGCAGCACCTGAATTGGTAAAAAGAGTATACAGTGCTGACTGTGCTGATGAAGGTATGATACATTTTGTAGGTAAATTCATTCCTAATATCGGTGTCTCCCTAGGGCACCCCAATCAGCAGTATGGGTGCAGTCCAGCACAAACAGTGCCATCTTGTTGGCTGGTATAAGTGTATGTAGGCAGTGTAATGTCTATGTGCGGCTGCAGCTTGCCCGAATGTCGATCACGGACCTGCCGAATCCCTCACCGTTTTTCAGTGGAATCAAGTGTGTTCCACGCGGCACCGGTGCTAGCTAGCTCCTCAATTGAAATTGGTCCACGTGCGGCGCCGGTTTTTCTATCGTAAACTTCCACGGATTCTACATTGGTCTCAGAAATTGAGAATCCAGCCCATGGAGCGATCTGCCTGGACTGTAAGCAGAAGAATCCTTTTTGTTGTACCTCGGTACACGTGACAATAAATCTAAATCTAAATGTCCAAAGTGAACCTTAGAATTCAACTCCTAACTGTGATGATGCCCTTCCCGAGGATATCTGACTCAGGCCAGCTGAGTGTTTGACCAAACTTGCTATTGTTCATCCTTCTGTGGTAAACTTCAGCAAGGTTCCAACCCTGAGTGTGAAAATGTGTACAAGCAAGAGATAGTGAAAGAGTTCAGCTGATAGCAGTGATTCCTTTTCATCCTTTCACATCCACTGCACATCTCTCTCCTCAAGGCGAAGCTGAGAAACTTGACAATGTTTTTGCAGTTTTAAAGCAACACAGATATGAAAACTGTGGAGTAATTACAGTGTATGTGTCAAACTGCCATGTTCAGGACAGTACTGAAGGAGCCAGCTCCCTCACAAGTGCAGGCACTGTGAATCATCACAGAAGCTAACCTCGCCAGCTCTGTTCTTCTGCTATTAATGAATGTCTCTCATTGCCGCACATTTTTCCCCTTTTCCTGAGCACATGAATGTTTCTTGAAATATATGAATGTGAAATTACTGACAGATATTTAAATGCTTTTCTAACGCACTGTGAGTTCTGATAGATTGTCACTGGAGACAGCAATTAATATTCCATGCCATAATTGCTTCCTAGTTTTCAGTTGAGTTAAAAAGGTTCTTTTATCTCGGAGGAAGCTGGTTGTTTTGCAATTTTGGAAGTAAATGTACTTTTTATTTTTTAAATGAATAGTGGGTCTTCCCTGCTGCCACTCACGGTTATCCAGAGGATACAGTAAAGTATTAGAACAGGTTGGGGTTGCACTGTGTACCACCCAATGTGTTATTCTGCTGTACTGGCGGCAGGCAGCTAGAGGCACGGTGATCTGTCCCTTTCAAGCTGTGAGGCCTTATTGTGGTAAAGTTGACCGAGGCTGAGGTTAAAGAGCTTTCGCTGATGCATTTCCAGATCGTGTTCTCTGTTGCCTGGAGAATTCCCTCTGCAAACAACTGAAAACGACTCAAACCACCTGTAAGTGACTCAAACCAGCAGGAAGCAATTCAAATCAAAGGATGACCTCCATCAAATGTTCTGGTCCTCAACCTCCCATTTGTTGACCTTGGGTAGGGTGCTCTTTCCAAGAGCCGGTGCAGACTCGATGGGCTGAATGGCCTCCTTCTGCACTGTAATTTCTATGATTCTATGATTCAGAGTTAGTCTCAGTTTGTTCTGATGTGGAGATGCCGGTGTTTGGCTGGGGTGAACACAGTAAGAAGTCTTACAACACCAGGTTAAATTCCAACAGGTTTGTTTGGAATCACTAGCTTGTGATTCCAAATAACCCTGTTGGCTTTAACCTGGTGTTGTAAGACTTCTTTCAGTTTGTTCTGAGGAAGCTCCCAATTCTGACATGTATACAGGTTCTCCAACTGTGTAATGCTGCTCCCAACTTCTCAAATCCTTGAGAAGTGAACTTAGGGGCTGGTTTAGCACACTGGGCTAAGTAGCTGGCTTGTAATGCAGCAGTCCGGGTTCAGTTCCTGTACCGGTCTCCCTGAACAGGTTCCTTTGAATGTGGTGACTAGAGGTCTTTCACAGTAACTTAATTGAAGCCTACTTGTGACAATAAGTTATTATTATTACATGTTTTTGTGTTAACCAATCCTTAATGCATGGTAGTCTACTAAGTAAGTACAAGGCGATGCAAAGCACAACATATACAGACAGAAATAGGAGCAGGGGGCTGTTTGAGCCTGCTCCACAATTCAATAATGGCTGATCTTTGACTTCAACTTTATTTTTCTGCCCTTTCCCCAAATCCCTTGATTTCCTTTACAACCCGAAATCTAATTGATCTCAGTTTTCAACGTACTCCCCAACTGAACATTCCAGCCCCCTGGGACAGATAATTCCAAAGATTCACAATCCTCTGGAGAAAGACATTTTTCCTAAAATTACAAAATCTGTATTCTGAGACAATGGCCATCAATCAGAGAATTTCCAGCCAAGGGAACAGCCTCTCAATATTCACCCTTTATACCCTCTCGGAATTTTATATCATTCAATAAGGTCATCTCTCATTCTTCTCTGATCCTGAGACCAAAGGCCCATTCCATTCAACCCCTCCTCATAGGACAGCTTTTTGATCCTGGGAACCAATCTAATGAAACTTCATTACACCCCCTCTAAGGCAAGGTAAGGAAACTAAGGCCCAGATTTTCGCCAAGTCGGGCCAGGATTGAATCATAGAATGTACAGTGCAGAAGGAGGCCCATCGGCCCATTGAGTCTGCACTGGCCCTTGGAAAGAGCACCCTACCTAAGCCCACACCTCTACCCTATCCCCGTAGCCCAGTAACCCCACCCAATCTTTTTGGACACTAAGGGGCAATTTATCATGACCAATCCACCTAACAAGCACATCTTTGGACTGTGGGAGGAAACCGGAGCACCCGGAGGAAACCCACACAGACACGGGGAGAATGTGCCGTCTCTGCACAGACAGTGACCCAGGCCGGGAATCGAACCTGGGACCCTGAAGCTGTGAAGCAACTGTGCTAATCACCGTGCTACCTTGTTGCCCCTTTAAAGGAGGCCTTTAAAGATGAATCGGGAACGGGGGGGGGGGGGGGGGGGGGGGGGGGGGGGGTGATTCATGCTTCCTGTCTCAATTCCTGTTTCCGTTAACCTTTTGGAAGTCAGCTTCCTGCAACGTGCCCAGACTTGCCAGCTACATTGTGGGGGTGAACATCTTAAACCTCCAGCACTTTCTGTGGAGTTGAGCCTGATCGATTAGCAACATTGGTTAACCTCAGAGGAGTTGTGGGGATCTCTAGTCTCAAGCCATCAAGCAAAAAAGAGACAGCTATGCAATATTCCCTTTGAAATACATTGTGCTTGAACTTCCTCATAAAGCTGTCAACCAACCACAGTATCGATGTTAGAAGCCTTTCCCCACTTCACACCTCTTAATCGTCTGCACAGTAAAAGTCTAAAAATATGCTTTCCGTCAGCTGTTGGGAAACATCTCTTTTAAAAAGTTTTCGGTCTCCATGGGGATTGTATCAGATTGGGGGCTCTTGCAAGAGTGAACCCCATGGCTGTGAAGTGGATATTTTCCAGAGTTTAAACAAACAAGATTTCACATTTCTTCCGCTGTATTCGGTGAAAAGTCAACATTGCTACTATCAATGCTCAGTCATTTTTGAGAAAATGTGTCTATGCCTTGCAACAGTTAAGAAAGATTAATTTGAAGGTCGTGGCAGGGTTGACTTGAAAATAGGGGCTAAAAAGGCAGAGGTTGTTGAAGAATTGGCTCAGCGCTGGAACCATGAGGCAAAGGATGATCCCAATAACACTCAAGTTGAGTTCCAAATGGAACAACTTGAATTGGAAATTAGAAAGGCAAAGATTGAATTCAAGAAAGAAAGAATTTTAAAGAAAGAGGAACGTTAGAAAGATAACTAGATTAAGAAAGGAAAACCCTTGAAGCAAAAGAGAAGCAAGAAAATTTGACCGAGAAAGACGAACAGTGGGTGATGATAGAACTTGAGGATGATTCAAAATTAACCCCCAGTGTTGATTTGGCAAGGAATATTTGCTTATTTCCTAAATTCAGTGGGGATGGAGTTTAGATAGATTTTGTGTCATTTGAAAAAAATTGCTATACAGCTGCAATGGTCGAAAGAAAGTTGGACCATTTTATTGTGAATGTCATCACAGTCTCAGGGGCTGTTCTCCCCTTTGAGAGAGAGAACTGATTGGTGGTAAGTTAACCTGAGGATCATCTTTCCTGAGGCATGGGGCAAGATTGGGAAGGCGAGGTCTTCATGAATAACCTCAGTCGGTTTGGGAATTAAACCCGCACTGCTGACCTCGCTCCGCATCACGAACCAGCCATTAGCCAACTGAGATAACTGACACCCTCTAATGTATTCATAGGCAAAATCTTGGAGCACTTGTTGTACTGTGTTGTAAGTGCTTGTATGCTATTGTAATGTAAAGGTGCTCGGCAGAGTATGAGTTAATGTGGGACTGGAGAATAGCACTGCCCATGGTATGATGAGGGGCTGCTTTAGCTCACTCAGCTAAATCGCTGGCTTTTAAAGCAGACCAAGCAGGCCAGCAGCACGGTTCGATTCCTGTTCCAGCCTCCCCGGACAGGCGCCGGAATGTGGCGACTAGTGGCTTTTCACAGTAACTCCATTGAAGCCTACTCGTGACAATAAGCGATTTTCATTTCATTTTTTTTCATGTATAGAGTCACATGGTAATAGACTCAGAGAAAACACTCTCGAAGCAGCCTGCGTGGAGACAGCAGCAGTTTTACAACATCTAGGATATGTAAATAATCAAAGATTAATAATAATCGATTCATGTTCAAACATACAAGCCCCAGGATCTCATCAGTGGGACATCACAGTCAAAGACATTGCAAAATCAATGGAGATGCCATAATACAACATGGTTGAAAGTGGTGGTTGCTTCTAAGAGATGTAACATCAGCAGAGCGATCATAACAGTGTGTCCAGGAAGCTTTTCTAACACAGTATGTAGATTGTCCGACCAGAGGGGAGGCCATATTGGATTTAGTACTTGGTAATGAACCAGGGCAGGTGATAGATTTGTTAGTGGGGGAGCATTTTGGAGGTAGTGACCACAATTCTGTGACTTTCACTTTAGTAATGGAGAGGGATAGGTGCGAGCAACAGGGCAAGGTTTATAATTGGGGGAAGGGTAAATACAATGCTGTCAGACAAGAATTGAAGTGCAGAAGTTGGGAACATAGGCTGTCAGGGAAGGACACAAGTGAAATGTGGAACTTGTTCAAGGATCAGGTACTGCGTGTCTTTGATATGTATGTCCCTGTCAGGCAGGGAAGAGATGGTCGAGTGAGGGAACCATGGTTGACAAGAGAGGTTGAATGTCTTGTTAAGAGGAAGAAGGAGACTTATGTAAGGCTGAAGAAACAAGGTTCAGACAGGGCGCTGGAGGGATACAAGATAGCCAGGAGGGAACTGAAGAAAGGGATTAGGAGAGCTAAGAGAGGGCATGAAAAATCTTTGGCGGGTAGGATCAAGGAAAACTCCAAGGCCTTTTACACATACGTGAGAAATATGAGAATGACTAGAGTGAGAGTAGGTCCGATTAAGGACAGTAGCGGGAGATTGTGTATTGAGTCTGAAGAGATAGGAGAGGTCTTGAACAAGTATTTTTCTTCAGTATTTACAAATGAGAGGGGCCATATTGTTGGAGAGGACAGCGTGAAGCAGACTGATAAGCTTGAGGAGATACTTGTCAGGAAGGAAGATGTGTTGCGCGTTTTGAAAAACTTGAGGATAGACAAGTCCCCCGGGCCTGACGGGATATATCCAAGGATTCTATGGGAAGCAAGAAATGAAATTGCAGAGCCGTTGGCAATGATCTTTTCGTCCTCGCTGTCAACAGGGGTGGTACCAGAGGATTGGAGAGTGGCGAATGTCGTGCCCCTGTTCAAAAAAGGGAATAGGGATAACCCTGGGAATTACAGGCCAGTTAGTCTTACTTCGGTGGTAGGCAAAGTAATGGAAAGGGTACTGAGGGATAGGATTTCTGAGCATCTGGAAAGGCATTGCTTGATTAGGGATAGTCAGCACGGATTTGTGAGGGGTAGGTCTTGCCTTACAAGTCTTATTGAATTCTTTGAGGAGGTGACCAAGCATGTGGATGAAGGTAAAGCAGTGGATGTAGTGTACATGGATTTTAGTAAGGCATTTGATAAGGTTCCCCATGGTAGGCTTGTGCAGAAAGTAAGGAGGCATGGGATAGTGGGAAATTTGGCCAGTTGGATAACAAACTGGCTCACCGATAGAAGACAGAGAGTTGTGGTGGATGGCAAATATTCAGCCTGGAGCCCAGTTATCAGTGGCGTACCGCAGGGATCAGTTCTGGGTCCTCTGCTGTTTGTGATTTTCATTAACGACTTGGATGAGGGAGTTGAAGGGTGGGTCAGTAAATTTGCAGATGATACGAAGATTGGTGGAGTTGTGGATAGTGAGGAGGGCTGTTGTCGGCTTCAAAGAGACATAGATAGAATGCAGAGCTGGGCTGAGAAGTGGCAGATGGAGTTTAACCCTGACAAGTGTGAGGTTGTCCATTTTGGAAGGACAAATCTGAATGCGGAATACAGGGTTAATGGTAGGGTTCTTGGCAATGTGGAGGAGCAGAGAGATCTTGGGGTCTATGTTCATTGTTCTTTGAAAGTTGCCACTCAAGTGGATAGAGCTGTGAAGAAGGCCTATGGTGTGCTAGCGTTCATTAGCAGAGGGATTGAATTTAAGAGCCGTGAGGTGATGATGCAGCTGTACAAAACCTTGGTCAGGCCACATTTGGAGTACTGTGTGCAGTTCTGGTCACCTCATTTTAGGAAGGATGTGGAAGCTTTGGAAAAGGTGCAGAGGAGATTTACCAGGATGTTGCCTGGAATGGAGAGTAGGTCATACGAGGAAAGATTGAGGGTGCTGGGCCTTTTCTCATTGGAACGGAGAAGGATGAGGGGCGACTTGATAGAGGTTTATAAGATGATCAGGGGAATAGATAGAGTAGATAGTCAGAGACTTTTTCCCCGGGTGGAACACACCATTACAAGGGGACATAAATTTAAGATAAATGGTGGAAGATATAGAGGGGATGTCAGAGGTAGGTTCTTTACCCAGAGAGTAGTGGGGGCATGGAATGCACTGCCTGTGGTAGTAGTTGAGTCGGAAAATTTATGGACCTTCAAACGGCTATTGGATAGGTACTTGGATTAGGGTAGAATAAGGGAGTGTAGGTTAACTTCTTAAGGGCAGCATGGTAGCATTGTGGATAGCACAATTGCTTCACAGCTCCAGGGTCCCAAGTTCGATTTCGACTTGGGTCACTGTCTGTGTGGAGTCTGCACATCCTCCCCGTGACTGCGTGGGTTTCCTCCGGGTACTCCGGTTTCCTCCCACAGTCCAAAGATGTGCAGGTTGGGTGGATTGGCCATGACAAATTGTCCAAAATTCTATGATTAACCTAGGACAAAAGTTCGGCGCAACATCGTGGGCCGAAGGGCCTGTTCTGTGCTGTATTTCTCTATCTCTATCATAACACAATGTAGCTATCGGCAATGATATGAAAAGTATCATTTTAAATGATGAGGCAAAACAGAATCTCAAGATATGAAATACTGAAAGCAGTTGAAGCTGGAAGAGGGAGACATTTGTCTAAAAAGAAAAACTAAAGAGAAGTCGAAGAAGTTGAAGAAGCTTCATTACAGTCTTAGAAGTTGAGGAATCTAACAGACTGAGTGTAAGTCTGTTGAAAGACCCCATAAGTGACAGAGTAATAATCATAATCTTTATTGTCACAAGTAGGCTTACATTAACACTGCAATGAAGTTACTGTGAAAAGCCCCTAGGCGCCACATTGCAGTGCCTGTTCAAGTACACAGAGGGAGAATTCAGAGTGTCAAAATTACCGAACAGCACATCTTTCGCAACTTGTGGGAGGAAACCGGAGCACCCGGAGGAAACCCACACAGACACGGGGAGAACGTGCTGACTCTGCACAGACAAGTGACCCAAGCCGGGATTCAAACCTGGGACCCTGGAGCTGTGAAGCAACAGTGCTAATCACTGTGCTATTGCACCACCCCAGTCAAAAAACTCAGGCCGGTTCGCACAGGCGGATGAATAAAAATACTAAAAAATTGCAAGACCTTGAGTGGTACAGAGGCAAAGAACTTGGGCAGTTCACAAGACCGTGAGAAATTTACAAAAAGATGCTGGGGGCGATTCTCTGATATGGCACCCAAGTGTTCTCGCCATCGTGAACGCCGTCGCGTTTCACGACGGCACGAACAGGGCTCGGGCACGATCTATTCAGCACGGAGCTGGAGCGGTTCACGCCACTCCAGCCATTGTACGCGGTGCCAAATGGGCACCACGCCAACCTGCGCATGCGCAGTTGGGCCAGCTAAATCCTCCGCATGCACAGTTGGGCCGCACCATCTGAAGGGGGAGCTCCCTGAACAGGCGCTGGAATGTGGCGACTAAAGGGCTTTTCACAGTAACTTAATTGAAGCCTGCTTGTGACAAGAACTGACTATTATTATTAAACAAAGGGAATTACCAAGATATGAGGTGTGAATTTGTGAAGTTAGATTGGGGAACTTCATTAAAAGGCATGACGATGGATAGGCAATGTCTAATATTTAAGGAATGAATGTATGCATAGCAACAGTTATACATTTCCTTCTGCCACAAAAACACAACTGGAAAAGCAGCCCAGCTATGGCTTACAAAAAAGAATTATGGGTAGTGTTAGATCCAAAGAGGAGACATATAGGGCGGGATTCTCCGACTCCCCGCTGGGTAGAAGAATCCAGGGGGGGCGGCGCGAAACCCGCCCCACCGCCCCAATGCCGGCTGCCGTATTCTCTTGCGCGTTTTTCGGGCGGGAGCGGGGTTCACGCCACGCCGGTCGGGGGCCATTGACAGTGGCCCCCCGGCAATTCTCCAGGTCCCGATGGGCCGTGCAGCGATGCGTTTTTGGCCAGTCCCGCCAGCGTGCGTTACGCGTGGTCCCACACAGTAGGACCTCGCACGTATGGCGGCGGGGGCGGTCCTCGGGGGGGGGGTGCGCGGGGGGGATGCGACCCCAGCGGGGCCCCTATGGTGGCCTGGCCCGCGATCGGGGCCCACCGATCTGTGGGTGAGCCTGTTCCGTGGGGGCACTTCTTCCTTCCATGCCGGCCCCTGTAGGGCTCCGCCATGGCTGGCGCCAAAATATGCCAGCTGGTCTGCGATTGCGTGGAACCACACCTGCGGTTCTGAGCATGCACGAGATCACGCTAGCCTTTCGCCACATGCGCGAACGGCACAGTCCCTTCGGCGCCTGCTGGAGCGGCGCCAACCCCTCCAGAGTGCACCAAGCCCCCGAAAGTGCAGAGAATTCTCCGTACTTTTGGGGGCTATTGACACCGGAGTGGTTGGCGCCGGTTCTCCCGCCAGCGTGGGCACTTAGTCCCCCAGAAGGGAGAATCCCGCTGATAAAGTTGCTGGAAAAAGTAGCAAGCTTGAGGATTTGGGATAGTTTAGAATTCAGCAAAGGAGGACCAAGAAATTGATTAAGAAGAGAAAGATAGAATATGAGAGTCAACTTGCAAGTAACATAAGAACAGGCTGCAAAAGCCACTCTAAGTATGTAATTAGGGGTAGCACGGTAGCATTGTGGATAGCACAATTGCTTCACAGCTCCAGGGTCCCAGGTTCGATTCCGGCTTGGGTCACTGTCTGTGCGGAGTCTGGACATCCTCCCCGTGTGTGCGTGGGTTTCCTCCGGGTGCTCCGGTTTCCTCCCACAGTCCAAAGATGTGCAGGTTAGGTGGATTGGCCATGATAAATTGCCCTTGGTGTCCAAAATTGCCCTTAGTGTTGGGTGGGTTACTGGGTTATGAGGATAGGGTGGAGGTGTTGACCTTGGGTCGGGTGCTCTTTCCAAGAGCCGGTGCAGACTCAATGGGCCGAATGGCCTCCTTCTGCACTGTAAATTCTATGATAAAAAGAAAACAATGAGTGAAGATAAATGTAGGTCCCTTACATTTGGGCATCCTAAACAGGATAATTTATAATAGAGCACAAGGAAATGGCAGAGCAATTAAACAACTACTTTAGTTATGTCTTCATGGAGGAAAACACAAATAACTTCCAAGAAATGCCATGGAACCAAGGGTCAAGTGAGAAGGACGAATTGAAGGAAATGAGTAGTCATAAAAAAGTAGTGCTGGAGACATTAATGGCCAGAAGGTTGATAAAATCCAGGGCCTGGTAATCTGCATCCCAGGATACTAAAGGAGGTATCCATGGAAATAATGGATGTATTGGTTGTCATCTTTCAAAATTGCTGTAGATTCTGGAAACGGTCCTGGCAGATTTGAGGGTGGCAAACATAACCCCACTATTTAAAAAAGGAGAGAGGGAGAAGACAGGGAATTACAGATCAGTTAGTCCAACATCAGTAGTAGGGAAAATGCTGGAGTCTATTATAAAGGATTCAATAAAAGGACACTTCGAAAATATCAACAGGATTAGATGAAGTCAACGTGAATTTATGAAAGGAAAATCATGTTTGACAAACCTGCTGGAGTTTTTTGAAGACATAACTTACAGAATAAATAAGGGAGAACCAGTGGATGTGGTGTACTTGGGTTTTCAGAAAGCTTTTGATAAAGTCCCACATAAGAGGCTAGTGCAAAAGATTAAAGCACATGGGATTGGGGCAATATACCGGGATTGATTGAGAATTGTTTAGCATATAGGAAACAGAAAGTAGGAATAAATGGGTCGTTATTGGAATGACGAGCGGTGACTAATGGTACTGCAGGGATAATTGCTTTGGTCCCAGCTATTCACAATATAAAACAATGTTATAGACAAGGAAACTAAATGTAATATTTCCAATTTTTCCGAGTCACAAAACTTGGTGGGAATGTGTGCGATGAGGAGGCTGCCAAGCGGTTTCAAGCCGATTTAGACAAGTTGAGTGAGAGGGCAAATACATGTCGTTGTAGGATAACGTGGCTAAGTGTGAAGTTATCTACTTCAGGAGGAAAATCAGAATGGCAGAGTATCATTTAAATGGTGATAATTTGGGAAATGTTGATGCACAAAGTCACCTGGGCGTTCCAAACATGCACATGCAGCAGGCAGTTAAGAAGGCAAATGGCTCCAGTTTCCTCCCACAAATCCTGAAAGACATGCTGTTAGTGTGAATTGGACATTCTGAATTATAAGAACATAAGAACTAGGAGCAGGAGTAGGCCACCTGGCCCCTCGAGCCTGCTCCGCCATTCAATGAGATCATGGCTGATCTTTTGTAGACTCAGCTCCACATTCCGGCCCGAACCCATAACCCTTAATCCCTTTATTCTTCAAAAAACTATCTATCTTTATCTTAAAAACATTTAATGAAGGAGCCTCAACTGCTTCACTGGGCAAGGAATTCCATAGATTCACTACCCTTTGGTGAAGAAGTTCCGCCGAAGCTCAGTTCTAAATCTACTTCCCCTTATTTTGTGGCTATGCCCCCTAGTTCTGCTTTCACCCGCCAGTGGAAACAACCTTCCCGCATCTACCCTATCTATTCCCTTCATAATTTTATATGTTTCTATAAGATCCCCCCGCGTCCTTTTAAATTCCAACAAGTACAGTCCCAGTCTACTCAACCTCTCCTCATAATCCAACCCCTTCAGCTGTGGGATTAACCTAGTGAATCTCCTCTGCACACCCTCCAGCGCCAGTACGTCCTTTCTCAAGTAAGGAGACCAAAACTGAACACAATACTCCAGGTGTGGCCGCACTAACACCTTATACAATTGCAGCATAACCTCCCTAGTCTTAAACTCCACCCCTCTAGCAATGAAGGACAAAATTCCATTTGCCTTCTTAATCACCTGCAAACCAACTTTTTACGACTCATGTACTAGCACACCCAGGTCTCTCTGCACAGCAGCACATTTTAATATTTTATCATTTAAATAATAATCCCTTTTGCTGTTATTCCTACCAAAATGGATAACCTCACATTCTTCCTCAATATACCCAAACAGGCGCCTGAGTGTGGCGACAAGGGGATTTTCACAGTAACTTCATTGCTGTGTTAATGTACTTATGTCAATAATAAAGATTATTATTATTATTAAGAGGCCTTGAGTACTGGGCAAAGATGTCTTACTGCAGCTGTACAAGGCCTTGGTGAGACCGCATCTGGGGTTTTGCGCTCAAGTTTGGCCTCCCTACCTAAGAAAGGATATAGTTGCCATAGAGAGAATGCAGCAAAGGCTCACTAGAATGGTTCCTGGGATGGCAGGATTGTCATACGAGGGGAGATAGGTCGATTGGGCCTATGTTCACTGGAATTTAGAAGAATCAGAGGGAATCTTATTGAAACGTATACAATTCTGGCAGGGCTAGACTGGCTGGGTGCAGGGATGATGTTTTCTCTGACAGGGAGGTCTAGACCAAGGGGTCACAGCCTCAGGATATGGGGTAGGCCACTTAGGACTGAAATGAGGAGAAACTTGGTTACTCAGAGGGTGGTGAACCTATGGAATTCTCTATCACAGAAGGCTGTGGGGGCCTTTATATTTAAGAAGGAAATGGATAGATTTCCAGATTCCAAAGGCGTCAAGAGGTATGGGGCCAGCACAGGACAATGGCGTTGAGATAGCCAATCAACCATGATCATATTGAACCAATTGAGAGTCAATTGAGCTTGTTAACAAGCCAATGCTCGAATAATACGTTGCCCTTGTTGTAAAACGGTTGGCATGGGCAGACCGGTAGGAGTGGGCAGATCTTTTTTTCACTTGGTAAAGGCAGGAAGGAGGAGGAGTTTACCATTCTGGGGGTGCGCTTTGTGTATCGGGGATACTCCAAGGTGTTACCACCTCTCCTTTGTCCTTCCGAGCCTGAACTCCAAAACATGCCATCTTACACGCCTCCCCACCTCCCCAAGCTGCTCAATCCTGCCTCATACAAGACCCCCAACTTACCTGGGTCTGATCACCATGGCTGCCTTCTAGGTGGATATAATAGCAGTTCTGCCACTGCTTATACTGCTATATCTGTCACCCAATGTGATTGGCCAGCAGTTATCAAAGGCCCATTGAGAAGTGGAACAGACAAACATACAAATTATGAGCAGGCGTCGGCCATTCAGCCCCTCAATGGCCTCCTTCTACACTGTAGGGATTCTATGATTGTAAGCCTCCTCCACCATTCAATAAGATTATGGCTAATCTGACTGTGGCCTCAATTCCATACCTGACCTCCCAGACCTTTAAATTCCTTGTTAGTCAAGAATCTTGGCCAGAATTCCTAGTTTGGGAGACTAACATACATAGTCACATAGAAAATAGAAGCAGGAGGGGGCCATTCGGCCCTTTGATCCTGCTCCATCATTCATTATGGTCATGGCTGATCATCAAGTTCCAGCTTTCCCCCATACCCCTTGGCCCCTTTAGCCCCAATAGCTGTATCTAATTCCTTCTTGAAATTACACAACGAAAGGAATGATTCAGCCATTGCGTTGTGCCAAGCAAGGATCCGGGAGCATTAGGTGAATCCTGGAGAGCACCAAATCAGGTTCTCTGCCCGGCGCCTGGCCGATTGCCAGTCGCTCCACCTGGCGCAATCTGGATCTTGCCATTAGCCTCATTTAAATACCCACACGCCGGATTCTGCTGCCACCTGGGAGTCAATGGCTATGTCTGCAAGTCCTCGCCAACGTGCGTTTAGAACTAGTCTACACAAATGTGGACCAGGCATAACGGCACCCCAGGTGGGCACACAGGGCATTAGAGACCCTAGGGTGGTCGGGGCACGGCAGGGTACATTTGGCTCTGTTCAGTTTTAAAGCAAATTTATGTACTCGTTGGAAGACTTGCAACAGCCTTCATGCGTATATGGCCAGACAATGATATCATCCACGTAAACTCGTACTCCTTCAATACCTTCAGTCATTTGTTCCATCACTCGATGAAATATCTCCGATGCTGAAATAATACCAAATGGCATTCTGTTGAAACGGTATCAACCAAACGGTGTGTTGAACGTACACAACTACTTGCTTGTCATCATCTAACCACAAAATCCTCTGGAGGCATCCATTCTGGAAAATATTTTAGCATTCACCACCTTGCTGGTGATGTCTTCACGCTTGGGTATTGGATAGTGCTCTCGCTTAATATTTTTATTAAGATCTTTTGGATCGATGCATATCCTTAATTCCCCAGAAGGTTTCTTTATACACACTATTGAACTGACCCAGTCAGTCGGTGCTGTTATTTTGGATATTATGCCAAGATAATATGCAAGTTCTTGCTTTAATCTTTCACAAAGCGGTGCTGGAACTCTTCTTGGAGGGTGTTCCACTGGTTTGGCCTCTGGCTTTAATTGAATTTTATATTGATAGGGAAGAGTACCCATGCCTTCAAAGACATAAGGAAAGCAATCGAGAATTCCTTGTATGTCTTCCTGAACAGGTGAAGAGGTGAACTTGCGCTATAAATTCTTTGAACAGGGCAGCAGGGTAGCATGGTGGTTAGCATAAATGCTTCACAGCTCCAGGGTCCCAGGTTCGATTCCCGGCTGGGTCACTGTCTGTGTGGAGTCTGCACGTCCTCCCCCTGTGTGCGTGGGTTTCCTCCGGGTGCTCCGGTTTCCTCCCACAGTCCAAAGATGTGCGGGTTAGGTGGATTGGCCATGCTAAATTGCCCATAGTGTCCTAAAAAAGTAAGGTGGGGGAGGGGGGTTGTTGGGTTACGGGTATAGGGTGGATATGTGGGTTTGAGTAGGGTGATCATGGCTCGGCACATCATTGAGGGCCGAAGGGCCTGTTCTGTGCTGTACTGTTCTATGTTCTATAAATGAATACAGCCATACGCATCTAAGAACGAAGGTCTGTTTGATTCAACAATCTCAAATCTTAGAGATATGGCAGTGTCGTGATTTGTAACCAATAAATAACAAGATCCCAATGAGGTGATAGTGATGCCATTATAATCATACAATTGACAATCTGTTTTTTTTGATTTTAGGAGGTTGTCTCAGTTGCGAAAGGTCATGCTTGTTGAGCAAGTTCACAGAAGCTCCTGTGTCAAGTTTAAAAATGATTTCAGAACCATTTACTTGAAGCATTGTGTCACTTTCTTTCGAAATGCGGGCCAATCTCCAAACCCTTGGCCCATACCCTGTCCCAACAGTGACCCACTGATGATGCCAACACAATCCCAGCAACCTGGGGTGATGTGACACAGACCCTGGGAGGGTGGGAAATGGAAGTGGGGGGTGACGGACCAGGACACGTCCTAATTGAATCGGGTGTGTATGAGGGCCTGCCTGGCCCTCCGGGCTTGCTGGACCCTTGCCACTGCCGTCTGTCCTGCAGCCTCCGGCTGGACCTCCGGCTGGTCCTCCGGTTCCTCCCTGGCCTCGTCCTCCAGCCCCTGCTGGTCCGGCGCTCCCTCATCATGCTTCTCCTTGGCTTCCTCCTCCTTAGAAGTGGCCACATGTTCCTCATCACCAACCTCCAGCTCGTCAGCCCACTACTGTGTGAGGTTATGGAGGGCACAGCAGACCACAACAAAGCGGGCGGCCCTCTGGGTAGTGTACTGCAGGGCACCACCGGAGTGGTCGAGGCATCGGAACCACATCTTGAGGAGTCTGATGCATCGCTCAATGACACCCCGAGTGGCCATATAGGCCTCGTTGTGTCGGGTCTCCGTTTCGGTCTCCGGCCTCCGTACTGGTATCTTTAGCCTTGTCCTCAGCAGGTACCCCATATTCTCCCAAGAGCCAACTGCCCATCTTGGGGTGGTCCTCAAAGAGGCTGGGGATGACCGACTGCCCCAGGATGTAGGTGTCGTGGGCACTCCCGGGACGTGGGCACACACATACATTGTCTTCATCTGATGATCACACATGAGCTGAATGTTCAGGGAGTGGAACCCCTTTCTGTTAACATAGGGCATCCCCAGATGGCCCGGTAAGCCCAGGGCAACATGTGTGAAACCTATTACCCCCTGGACCTGGGGCATCCCGGCAGCAGGGTAGCATGGTGGTTAGGGGCAGCAGGGTAGCATGGTGGTTAGCATAAATGCTTCACAGCTCCAGGGTCCCAGGTTCGATTCCCGGCTGGGTCACTGTCTGTGTGGAGTCTGCACGTCCTCCCCCTGTGTGCGTGGGTTTCCTCCGGGTGCTCCGGTTTCCTCCCACAGTCCAAAGATGTGCGGGTTAGGTGGATTGGCCATACTAAATTGCCCATAGTGTCCTAATAAAAGTAAGGTTAAGGGGGGGGTTGTTGGGTTACGGGTATAGGGTGGATACATGGGTTTGAGTAGGGTGATCATGGCTCGGCACAACATTGAGGGCCGAAGGGCCTGTTCTGTGCTGTACTGTTCTATGTTCTATGTTCTAATTGCCAGGAAACCTGCTGCCCGGGCATCTTGCTGGGCTTGGTCCATGTGAAAAGTGATGTCGTTTTCCACCCCGGCAGACAGGGCATCTGTGACCTGCCGGACTGTGGCCTGCGAGATACCACACAGATCCCTACTCGAGCCCTGGAATGATCCCGAGGTAAGAGTTCAGGGCTGCTGTGACCTTGATGGCCAACGGGAACAGGTGTCTTCCTCCATGTGGCACCAGGTCCGCGAGGATATGGCACAGGTGTCGCACCATTTCCTTGTCGAGGCGGAGCCTCCTGTGGCACGTGTTGTCCGGCATTTGTTCAAAGGACCAGCGACTCCTGTACACCCTGGGCTGTCACCGGATTCACCCTCTGGGTCCCTCGCTGGCCCGATGGGCGGTTGGGTCCTCAGAGTGTGGGGTGGGGTCCGGCACATGGTCCGCTGCCTTGAGCCTATGCTGACCCTGCTGCTGCCACCTTCTCCGGTGTCTAGGCACCCGGCCTCGCAGCCGGTGAGCAAAGATGGCTACTCACCCCCTCGGCTCCCCAGAGTAGTTCTCCCGCCAGGTTCATGCTTTTGAATAGGAGTACCAGTCGGCGCAGCGTGACCACTTTCTGGGGAGGCCGATGAATGACTGGAGGCCGGTGGATAATGGCGGCTCCCGTTAATTGTATGGAAATGGAGCTTTAGTGGTGACTATTGGCTTCTTGCCACGCTACGTCGAGATCCCAATTTTGCCAACAGGAGTGGGCCGTTTGCATCACAAACTGTTTGGTGCCAGGCTTGGTTCTCATTTTTGACCTCTCCCGCTATTCACTGACCTTGTCTCACTTGAGCGAGAGCGCAACGAGGCTGGAGAACCGCGCCCTTTAACTTCTGTCTGTTCCCGCCATGACTGAATAATGTATGACTCGCACTTCCTTTCAGGGCGCTATTCGGTGTCGTAAGGCCCGGCCTCTGCCTTAATAATATTCAATGTCCCTGCCTTCACCGCTCCCCAGGGAAGAGAGTTCCAAAGACCCAGGACCTTCTGAGAGGAAAAGTTTCTTCGAATCTCTGTCTTAAATGGGAGGCCATGGGCTGGATTCTCCAATGTTCAGGCTATGTCCGGAGGATCTGTGGCATTTTACATCAAAAAAATCGGCGGTGGCCGAGCAGCGATCCTCCGACTGGTGAGGGGCTATCAGCTGCGCCACGTAAAACTCCCGGCCTCCAAGACAAAATTGGCCGAAGAATTGCCGTGTCCGTGGCCACGCATGCACACGGCAATGACCTGCAGGGGTCGCGCTGTACAACATGGAGCTGGCCGTGCGAGGACCCAATCTGCCAGATAGTGCCCCCCTGGACACCCCCTTGCCACCCCCTGGCCAACCCAGCCCTCGCCGAAGCCCCCTCCCCCCCACTGGCTGTAGCGGTGCTAGACACAGTCTGCAGTCGCCACGCCAGGTTCCTGACCAATGAGATTACATGTTACCCACTCGGTCAGGAACTCGGACCATTGGGGACGGAGCATCGGCGGAGGGCCTTCAGGCCACGTCCTGAGGCCGTCTCAACGGCGCGCGACGCGCTCCTCGATGATGCCATTTTGGAGGAGGCGGGGCATAGGAAAACAGGTGCCGCCAGCCGATTCCATCAAAAAAAGAGATTCTCCCCCCCGTTCACCAATTACAAAATCCCGCCACATTATTTTTAAACTGTGTCCCCTAGTTGTCGACTCTCCCACAAAGGAAACATCCCTTTCATAACCACTCTGTCAAGACCTCAAAATCTTCTATGTTTCAATTAGACCACTTCTTTTTCTTCTGCAGTCTAATGGATACAGACTCAACCTATCCAATTGTTTCTCAAAAGTCAGTCAAGTGAAACTTCACTGAATTGCTTCCAGGATGTTTATATCCTTTCTTAAATGATAAGATCACAGCTGTACGCAGTACTCTGGGTGTGGGGCGTGGTTTAACCACCGCCTTGTCCCCAGTGCTGATCTGGGCACATCGGTTAAATAACAAGAAAGGCCAAAACAGAACCGTTTGCCTGAACTCGAGGAGTGTCAGCACCACAGAAGCAGCAGCCAACAATCAAACACTCAAGAGCTGGGCTTCATCACTGGGGATATTGTCACGACCAAAGGGTGAGTGTGTGGATCAGGGGAGGGTAGAGGCCTGGGGTGTGGGGCTCCAGCTATGGCTGGGGGTGAGTGAGGTTTTCCAGCATAACTGTCTCTCTGGATGGCACACTGAGAGAAGGTGGGACATGTAAGACTTGGGGGATTTGATGGTCCCGGGGTGGAAGCCCAAAATGACTGTCAATCTCTCTCCCTCTCCAATTCCTCACTGATATAACAATATGGCTGACGCTGTCAGTCCCGCAGAGGCTGCCCTCGTGTTGCTGGTGGCAGTCGAGGCAGGGAGATGTCGGAGAAGGTGGCAGCTGCAGGCGGCACCTCATGTGCAGTGGGCCGTTTACACCCTAAAGACCCGGCCACCCATCAGGCCGAGGAGGAACCGAGAGGGGGACGTATGTGATGGTCCAAGGTGTACAGGCATCATTGGTCTTTCGAGCAGATGATAGACCACATGTGCCACAGGAGACTGCATCTGAACAAAGAGACCTGTGTCACGTCCTCGCAGACTTGGCACTCCGTGGAGAGGGAGGACATCCGCTCTCGGTGGCCATGGAAGTCAATGCAGCCCTGGGTTCTATGCCACCGGTTCATTCCAGGGCTCGAGTGGGAACTAGTGTGGTATTTCCCAAACTACAGCCCATAAGTGCATCCGTAAGGTCACGGATGCCCTGTATGCCCGGGCATCAGATCTCATCAACTTTGAGCTGGACCAGGCCCATCAAGATGCCCGGGCTACAGAATTCTCCACCATCGCTGAGATGGCCGAGGTTCAGGGGGTAACAGATGGTACGTATGTCACCTTGCGCTGGAGCATCCAGGAACACCCTTCATTAACAGGAAGTGGTTCCACTCCCTGAATGTTCAACTCATGTGCAACCATCACCTCCAGATCATGCATGTTTGTGCACACTTCCTAGGGAGTGACAGCTACATCTTGAGACACTCGGAGATCCCCGACGTTTTCAAGGACCACCCCAGGATGATGGGTTGGCTCTTGGGGATGCGGAGTACCCACCGAGGTTTTGGTTGATGATGCCAGTGCAAAGGCCAGAGATGGAGGCAGAAACTCGTTACAATGAGACCCATGCTGTCGCCTGTGCTGTCATTGAGTGGTGCATCGGACTGCTCAAAGTGTGGTTCCGATACCTAGACTGCTCTGATGGTGCACTTGAGTATACCCCCAGAGGGTCTACCACTTTGTGAAGGTCTGCTGTGCCCTCCACAACCTGGCACAGTTGTGGGGTAACATGCAGGAGGAGGAGGAACATGCAGCCTCATCGAAGGAGGAGAATGAGGCAGACCAGGAGGGGATGGAGGACGAACCTGGGGATGACTGTAAGAGGAGACGGAGGATGGAGGAGAGGCAGCGGCGAGCGTCGAGCATGTCCAGGGGACCAGAAACGCCCTCATCCTCATCCAATTCTCATGAGACGAGGCTTTGCTCAACAGCTCCCCCCCCCCTCCACCAATCCCTCCTATCCCCCATCCCTTCTTCCCCAGTCCCTCTATTCCTCCTGAATCCCTCCTTCCCCCAAACCTCCTCCCCTACATTCCCCTCCATTCCCAATCTCTCCTCGCCCCCAACAGGGACTGGAGTTCAGACAGACACGCTGTGACGATTAACGTGACAAAGACATCAGGTGTTGCATGTTTTAATTATGAATATTTGACATTTTCATTCCCCTAGCTACAAATAGTGCAAAATCCCACGAAAGGCTAGAAATTCAATTTGCGCTGGCGGGATTTATCCTATCGAGTGTCCCCGTCATCGATATAACGGGAATCTTGCCTTTGATAGTCAGGATCATTATTCACAGAGTTTTAAATATCATTGTCAGATCTTGGTCCCTGATAGTCTTTGCCCCCTCCATTAAATTGTCCATTCATGTCGGTCTGAGGGCACACTGACACGAATCAACACATCCCCCACGACGTACACCTGGCAAGCAGAACCCCCCCGGAACCGTACAGGTGAGTACACCCCCAGGGCACGATTCTGGCACTGCCCCTGGGCACTGCCTCCTGTCAGGGGTTGTTCTGTGGAGTGGTGTTGTATGGGGGTGGGGTTCCCATTCCCCAGGGGAGGGGAGCTCTGTGGTGGTGGTGGGGGAGACGGAGTTCCCTGGGGGAAGTGTTGGGGGATTGGATGGTGATGGGAGTACTGTGGGGGACGGTGGTGGTGGGGGGGGGTGGCGGTTGTGTGGGGCTGTGATATATATATGTCCATTTATTAAAACCTGGGCGCCCTTTAAAAAGTGCCTTCCAATCTTTTTAAAAACCTAAGTTGCCGGTGGGGCGGGCTCAATTCGAGTCCGTCTTGCCAGTGTTACACCGTGGAACCCTTAGCTTTTTTTGCTCTGTCGGAGGAAACCATCCTTGGGGCCGGCGGCTTCCCACCTGCTTTTCCTGCCCGCCGTACCATTCCGTAAAAAAATTAGAAAGCTTCACCCTTAGTCTCCAAACCTTACCGGTAACCCATTAGGAATGTCGGTTTTCTAAATGCTTTTATCAATTTATGCTTCAAAATGTCAATTTAATGACAACCTCGAATGGAGTTGGGGTCGAGAGGATAGCTAATTAGCATTTCAACTGGATGCAAGGCCCATGTGATTCACGTTGCCATGGAGATGGGTTTTGAGAAAGCGAAGAGTCCATCGCACGCCATTGTAGTATTGGGTTACAAGGCTTTTCCAAGATATCCTTGAAACTCACAGAGGCAAGGGAGTCTGTAAGAGTCTGAGAGAAAGAGACAGCCACTTCTGTCCCTGAAGCAGAAAAGTGATGTTTTTATTATTCACCAGACAGAAGGCCGACTTGACATTATTTGCTGCTTCAGTCTTATGCTGATTTTAGTTTTTTCTTACAGTAAAAGTCTTAAACCGTGAATTTTGTTTCATTTTCTTCTGGCATTCGAAAACGTATCTGTTTTTAAACCTTATTGGCCTCTCAGGGGATCATACCACTAAGTCTGGGTCTGAACCCCCTTAGAGTGGCAATCACTCCGTGCCTAATCCCAGCCTGTCTCGCCTGATCTTCCGACTCAGGAATAGCATGATCCAAACAGTGCCGCACGTCCTCAAGGCTCAGCGTCAAAGTGCACGTGCAGGAGAGTCGGAGTGAAGAGGCCAGGCCTCCTTTTTTAAAGTAGCAGCCGCAGTAAACCAGGTCAGTTTGAAGGTCCAGTGAAACTGGGACGCCAAGGAAGAAAGTAAATGTCTGAGGTAGGTGGATAGTATTTGTTGGGGGGGGGAGTGGAGGTCAGGAGGATTGGAAGGCAGGGGTTTGGCGATCAGGGGGACCGGCGGTCAGTGGGGGACTGAAGGTATTGTGGGGCATCAGAGATCAAGGGGGATTGGAGATTGAGGGATCGTCGGGCCCCCTGCTGGGTGGGGTGGGGTGGGGTGGGGGGAGTCGGGCATTGGCGATGAGGTGGGGTTGTTGAGCCTTGGGTCATGTTGGGGGGATGTGGGAGGGTCAGTTTGGGTAGGGCAGGGGTGGGGTGGGGTTGGTCTGGTCATGTGGGGGGGTCAGTTTGGGTAGGGCAGGGGTGAGGTGGGGTGGGGTTGGCCTGGTCATGTTGGGGGGATGTGGGGGGTCAGTTTAGGTAGGGCAGGGGTGAGGTGGGGTGGGGTTGGTCTGGTCATGTGGGGGGGGGGGGGGTCAGTTTGAGTAGGGCAGGGGTGAGGTAGGGTGGGGTTGGTCTGGTCATGTGGGGAGGTCAGTTTGGGTAGGGCAGGAGTGAGGTGGGGTGGGGTTGGTCTGGTCATGTTGGGGGAATGTGGGGGGTCAGTTTGGGTAGGGCAGGGGTGAGGTGGGGTGGGGTTGGTCTGGTCATGTGGGGGGGTCAGTTTGGGTAGGGCAGGGGTGAGGTGGGGTGGGGTTGGTCTGGTCATGTTGGGGGATGTGGGGGGGTCAGTTTGGGTAGGGCAGGGGTGAGGTGGGGTGGGGTTGGTCTGGTCATGTGGGGGGGGATCAGTTTGGGTAGGGTAGGGGTGAGGTGGGGTTGGTCTGGTCATGTGGGGGGGTCAGTTTGGGTAGGGTAGGGGTGAGGTGGGGTTGGTCTGGTCATGTGGGGGGGGGTCAGTTTGGGTAGGGGTGGGGTGGGGTTGGTCTGGTCATGTGGGGGGGGTCAGTGTGGGTAGGGCAGGGGTGAGGTGGGGTGGGGTTGGTCTGGTCACAGTTTGGGTGTATGGGGGGTGAGCCTTGGGGTGGGTGGAGGGCCTTGGGGGACATGGGTTTACATCCAGTTAGGCCTGGGGGGGGGGGGGGGGGGGAGAGGGGGAGGAGAAGTTTTGAGCATGTGGGGGAATCCATGGTGAGGTTTTAATTCTTCTAACTCTGAGTAATTATTGCTGCAGCACAGTTAAAACCACCAAAGTTTGCCTTTTAAATGGTATTTTCGGATGGTTCGCATCGCAGCCTAGTTACCCAGAGGAAGTTTTCACTTCTGGGCAATTGCTATGCAAATCTTACCTGCGAAATTCTGAAAGGGATTCCGAAAGGGTATCTTTGGGTTACCCCCCCCCCCCCCCCCCAATCTTCCATCTCCCATCTCCCATCCGGCACTGGGGAGCATGGGAGATATTATGCGTTGTCTACATCTGTTACAGCCTCTGCATTATTCTCACAACTTACCTTCTAACCACCTGAGTCCCCTTTGGGTGAAAGGCTCCTCCCCACCCCCCTCCCCCTTTATTTCCATCATTATTTCAAAACTTTTTGTGTAAACAGTTGCCTGGTGTGACCAGAATCAATAATGAAAGGGAATCTTTTACTTGGATCATTTGAGCAATCACCTTGAGGTTTCCATCTTTCCTCATAGGCCCAACAAGTGAACTCTTACCTTAACACCAATTTAAGACCGAAGAAACCCAAAGTCTCTTTTACGAGGTGGGAATAAAATGGACACCATAAGAGAAGAAACCGACCAAAGGCTCGATCAGAACAGAATTACCAAAACAGAAAGATACATTTTAAAGGAGCAGAAGGAGGTGGAAGGGCAGATGAAATTTGGGAATGACTTCCAGAGATTGGATTTAGATTTGTCAATGATGGGATGAGGGAGTTGGAGATGTACAAGAGAGAAAAGAGCCTTTTGTTTTCTTCCATCCCTTCTCTCCAAAAACAACTCTAATTCCCTGTCAATATAATCCCCTCCTGTGATCTTCCCTAAGTATTTATTCCAAAAATTTATTTGCCGATTGCCGAATATTAAAGGGACGGATCCAGCCATCTACACCATATGGAACCCCCCAGAACAATAGTTTGTTTCCCACACTGAATTTTTGTCTCATTCCAGGGATCTGGAAAATCTGTTCTGGGTGACTCCCTAAGGAATTGCAGCTTGAAATGAAACGAATGAAACGAAAATCACTTATTGTCACAAGTAGGCTTCAAATGAAGTTACTGTGAAAAGCCCCTAGTCACCACATTCCGGCACCTGGTACGGGAATTGAACCGTGCTGCTGGCCTGCCTTGGCCTGCTTTAAAAGCCAGCTATTTAGCCCAGTGTGCTAAACCAGCCCCTTTGAATGGAATGTGAGTGGATGTAAAGTAAGGACTTATGTTACAGAGGTGCAAACAGTGGGATAAATCTGCACAAAAGGATCCTTGACGTGATTATCGAACTTGACTAAAAATATCTTGCCAACATAATTCTGTTGGCAAGTAAGCTAATGAGGCACTGGAATGTATCTCAAGGGCAAAGGAAGCTTTGATTTTGTGTCAAACCTCTTTTATTTTAACCCTGCGTAACTTACCAGCAATAGTTAGGCAGCAGCAGCAGTTTGATGATGCATGACTGGATGTGGGAAGAAGCAACAGGGTTGATTCTTGGGTTACTGTCTCTGAAGAAATCAGGTCATCAGAATTAGGAACAGGAGTAGGCCAATCGCCTCCTTGAGCCTGCTCCTCCATTCAGTAAAACTATGGCTGATTGGTTTGTGGCCTTGACTCTACTTTCCTTCCATAACCCCCTAATAACACCTAACCTTTTGGACACGAACGGTCAATTTATCATGGCCAATCCACCTAACCTGCACGTCTTTGGACTGTGGGAGGAAACCGGAGTACCCGGAGGAAACCCACGCAGACACGGGGAGAAAGTGCAAACTCCACACAGACAGTCACCCGAGGCCGGAATTGAACCCGGGTCCCTGGAGCTGTGAGGCAGCAGTGCTAACCACTGTGCCACACTGCCGCAGGAAGTAAATTCAATGCATTTACCAGCGTATTTTTTAACACAGCTACCTCATTATAATTTTGCTTTCATGAGGGGCTGGTTTAGCTCACCAGGCTAAATTGCTGGCTTTTAAAGCAGACCAAGTAGGCCAGCAGCACGGTTCGAATTCCCGTACCAGCCTCCCCAGGCAGGTGCCGGAATGTGGCGACTAGGGGCTTTTCACAGTAACTCCATTGAAGCCTACTCGTGACAATAAGCGATTTTCATTTTCAATTGGGCCTCACGGTAGCATGGTGGTTAGCATCAATGCTTCACAGCTCCAGGGTCCCAGGTTCGATTCCCGGCTGGGTCACTGTCTGTGTGGAGTCTGCACGTCCTCCCCGTGTGTGCGTGGGTTTCCTCCGGGTGCTTCGGTTTCCTCCCACAGTCCAAAGATGTGCGGGTTAGGTGGATTGGCCATGCTAAATTGCCCGTAGTGTAAGGTTAATGGGGGGATTGTTGGGTTACGGGTATACGGGTTACGTGGGTTTAAGTAGGGTGATCATTGCTCGGCACAACATCGAGGGCCGAAAGGCCTGTTCTGTGCTGTACTGTTCTATGTTCCATGTATTAATTGCACGGCAGTGAGTTATGGATGCACGTGAACAATCTCAACTCTAGTATTTAAAGGGATAACCCAAAGATTGGCAGCATGGTAGCACAAGTGGCTAGCACTGTGGCTTCACAGCGCCAGGGTCCCAAGTAGTCAGATGACTCCAAAATCTTCCTCGTCCTCTTGCGTGGGCAGGGGAAGGAGGGATGGACCTGGTGGGGCTAATGTTGGGAGCGCCGGGGGAGGGGAGGGTAGTGCATGGGTGGGGGAGTGTGTTGGATTGGAACCTGAGGGAGCCAGGTCCCTGAGGGAGACAGGTCCCTGAGGGAGACAGTATCCTGGCGGCCGTCGGGGAACTCCACATAGGCATACTGGGGGTTGGCGTGGAGTAGGCGTACCCTGTCCACCAAGGGGTCCGCCTTGTGGAGTCGGACGTTCCTACGTAGGAGGACCAGTCCTGGAGCTGCGAGCCAATTCGGGATTGACACCCCGGATGTGGATTTCCTAGGGAAGGTAAAAACACGTTCATGGGGTGTATTATTTGTGGCGGTGCACAGTAGTGACCATATGGAGTGTAGTGCATCAGGGAGGGCCTCCTGCCAGCGAGAGGCTGGGAGGTTTCAGGACTGTAGGGCCAGCTGGACGGCCCTCCAAACCATCCTGTTCTCCCTCTCTACCTGCCCATTTCCCCAGGGGTTGTAGCTCGTCGTTCTGCTGGACGCGATAACCCTGCTGAGCAGGAACTGACGCAGCTCATCACTCGTGAATGAGGATCCCCTGTCACTGTGGATGTAGGCGGGGAACCCGAGCAGAGTGAGGATTGTGTTGAGAGCCTTGATGACGGTGGCAGGCGTCATATCGGGATATGGGATGGCGAACGGGAACCTGGAGTATTCATCGACCACACTGAGGATATATGTGTTGCGTCTGGTGGAGGGGAGGGGCCCTTTGAAATCCACGCTGAGGCGTTCAAAAGGGCGGGAGGCTTTCACCAGGCGCGTGTGGTCTGGCTGGTAGAAGTGCGGCTTGCGCTCCGCACAGACCTGGCAGTCTCTGGTGACTGTCCGCACTTCCTCGACGGAGTAGGGCAGATTGCGAGCCTTGACAAGATGGTACAATCGTGTGACCCCCGGGTGACGAAGGCTGTCGTGTAGGGCCCGGAGTCGGTCTACTTGTGCGCTGGCACATGTACCTCGGGAAAGGGCGTCGGGGGGGCTCGTTGAACTTGCCGGGGCGATACAAAATCTCGTAATTATAGGTGGAGAGCTTGATTCCCCACCGCAAGATTTTATCATTTTTGATCTTGCCCCGCTGCGTGTTGCTGAACATGAAGGCTACCGACCGTTGGTCAGTGAGGAGAGTGAATCTCCTGCCGGCCAGGTAACGCCTCCAATGCCGCACAGCTTCAACGATGGCCTGGGCCTCTTTCTCGACGGAGGAGTGCCGAATTTCGGAGGCACGAAGGGTGCGGGAAAAGAATGCCACGGGTCTGCCTGCCTAGTTTAGAGTGGCGGCGAGGGCGGCGTCTGATGCGTCGCTTTCAACTTGAAAGGGGAGTGCCGCGTCTACTGCATGCATCCCGGCCTTGACTATGTCTGCTCTGATCGTAGTAGGAGAAGAACCCCAGGCAGCGTTTGAGGGCCTTGGGGCAGTGGGGGGAGGGGAAGCTCCATGAGGTGGCGCATGCGGTCGGGATCGGGCCCCAGGAGACCGTTTTGGACTACATAGCCGAGGATGGCTAGGTGGGTCGTGCGGAATACACACTTCTCCTTGTTGTACGCAAGGTTGAGGAGAGTGGCGGTGCGGAGGAATTTAGCGAGGTTGGCGTCGTGGTCCTGCTGGTCATGGCTGCAGATGGTGACATTGTCCAGGTACGGAAACGTGGCCCGCAAACTGTACCGGTCGACCATTAGGTCCATCTCCCCTTGGAAGACCGAGACCCTGTTAGTGACGCCAAAGGGACCCCTAAGCAATTGATAGAGCCGACCGTCCGCCTCGAAGGCAGTGTATGGACGGTCCGATTTACGAATGGGGAGCTGGTGGTATTGTCAGGTCAATTGTTGAGAAGACCCGGTACTGTGCAATCTGATTGACCATCTCAGATATGCATGGGAGGGGGTACGTATCGAGCTGCATGTACCAATTGATGGTCTGGCTGTAGTCCACGACCATTCTGTATTTCTCCCCAGTTTAAACCACTACCACTTGAGCTCTCCAGGGGCTGTTGCTGGCCTCGATGATACCCTCCCGAAGCAGCCGCTGGACTTCGGACCTGATGAAGGTCTTGTCCTGGGTGCTGTAACATCTGCTCCTGGTGACGATGGGCTTGCAATCCACAGTTAGATTGGCAAAGAGGGAGGGGGGGGGGGGGTCAACCTTGACGGTCGTGAGGCCGTAAACGGTAAGTGGAGGTAGGGGCCCGCCGAAGTTGACGGTGAGGCTCTGGAGGTTGCACTGAAAATCCAGACCCAGCAATAGTGCAGCGCAGAGGTTGGGGAGGACATAGAGGCGGAAACGGCTGAATTCTACGCCCTGGACAGTGAGCTTGACCATGCAGAACCCTCGGGTCGGGACAGAGTGGGATCCGGAGGCCAGGGAGATCCGTTGGTTGGTGCGGTAGACTGTGAGGGAGCAGCGCCTTACTGTGTCTGGGAGTATGAAGCTGTCGGTGTTCCTGGAGTCCAGCAGGCAAGAGGTCACGGTGCCATTGATTTTCACCATCGTCGAAGCGGTGGCCAGGCTGTGAGGACGAGACTGGTCCAGTGTCATCGAGGCGAGCTGCGGGTGGTCGTCTGAGGTTTCAGATGTCGAGCGTCGGCGACCCAGATCTGGCGTTCCAGCCCTGTTGGGGTGCTGTAGGGAACAAAATGGCGCCGCCCTTGGAACGCACGTTGCGGGGGCAGGGCAAGATAGCGGCACCCATGGGCCGCACGTGGAGTGAGGGGGGGATGGCAGCGCCCACTGGCCGCACGTGGACCTGGGGGGAGAGGATGTCGGCACCCACTGGTCGCACGTGGCCCCGGGAGGAGAAGATGGCAGCGCCCATTGTGTGTTCAGCAGGGGGGAGGGGCGATAGCGGGCATGATAGCTGAAATGTGGCCCTTTTTACTGCAGGACTTGCAAGTGGCGGCGCGGGCCGGGCAGTGTTGGCGGGGGTGCTTCTGCTGACCACAGAAGTAGCAGCGGGAACCTCCGGGGTGCGCGGAGTGGCGGGCGGCGCAGGCATATTGAGTCGGCAGGGCCCCAGCCCGGGGGGGGGGGGGGTCGTTTGCGGGGTCCAAGTGCGGTAGGACAGGTGGGTCACGCGGCGAGCGGGGTAGGCCTGGACGTTACGAGATGCAACCGCCATGGAGAGCGCTAAAGTTTTCATCTCCGTTAGGTCGAGTGTGGCCCCTTCCAGCAGTCACGCATGAGGAGATTGGAATGTTCGTTGGCCGTTATGGCCTGACAGTCACAGTCCCGGACGAGTGGGATTAGAGACCGCCAGAAGTCTTCGATAGACTCACCAGGGAGTTGAGTGCAAGTGGCGAGTATGTGCCTGGCGAAGAGCGTGTTTGCTTTCTGTGCGTAGTTCTCTTTTCGGAGTGCCATGACTTTTCAGTGCAGAAGGAGGCCATTCGACCCATCGAGTCTGCACCAAGGTCAACACCTCCACCTTATCCCCTAACCCAGTAACCCCATCCAACAATAATGTCAATTTTGGACACTAAGGGCAATTTATCATGGCCAATCCACCTAACCTGCACATCTTTGGACTGTGGGAGGAAACCGGAGCACCCGGAGGAAACCCACGTACACACGGGGAGGATGTGCAGACTCCAACACAGACAGTGACCCAAGCAGGAATCAAACCTGGGACCCTGGAGCTGTGAAACAATTGTGCTATCCACAATGCTACCGTGCTGCCCTAGACTTCCGTGTAACTCGGGGCGTCTTGGATCAACGGGAACACGTTGGAGCTTAACCTGGAGTATAAAACCAGAATCCTCTGAGCTTCCGTCAGCGTGGGGTTCGCAGCGTTGATGTAGGCCTCAAAACAAGCTAGCCAGTGATTAAAGCCCTTCTTGGCGTCGGGCGAGTGCGGATCCAGCTGCAGGCGTTCTGGTTTGATTCTGACATCCATCTCTTCGTAAATCTGACTGTAATAAATTGATGCACAATCAATTGCACGAAAGACTCAGATTGGTACAACTGTGGTTTTATTACAGTCAGATGCGTGGCCTCCTACCGCAGCTGGCAAAATGGCTGATCAGGAGGAGGACACGCATATTTTTACGGCTCCTTGTGGGCGGAGCTAGGGGCTACCGGCGAACCTGTAGTGCAGGTCCTACCTTACATCCCCTAATACAGGTGCACACAAAGGTTCACCACATTTGTTCTGAGATTGGGTTGGAGAGGTTCGAACTGTTCTCCTTGAAGATAATCATGAGGGGGCGAGACAGAGTAGACCGGGAGAAACTATTCGGGCTCGTAAAAGGATCAAGAACGAGAGGGCACAGATTGAAAGTGATTTGCAAAAGAAGCAAATGTGATGTGAGAAAAAAGCTTTTTCACACGAGTGGTTCTGGCCTGCAATGCATTGCCTGGAAGTGAGGTGGAGGCAGGTTCAATCGGGGCATTAGATGACTTGATTGGAACAATGTGTAGAGGAATGGCATTAATCCATGCTGTTGCTCATTTGGAGAGCCGATGCAGACACAATGGGCCAAATGGCCACCTTCTGCACCATAACCGTTCTATGAATTGGCTCATCCACCCCTCCCCCAGCTTGAATAGAGGGACTAACCCTGGGGAGAGGATGGTGGTGGGAGGGCAGGGCGGGGAGAAATAATGGAAAAAATTTCCATGTTAATGTGAAAATTTACCAGTACATGGGTCAGACTTTGGGACCAGATTCCCGCTATTCTTCATTTTCTTACCGGAGCCTTTATCATTTCCACTGATTCCTGGAAAGAAAGAAATTTAACTTCTCGAGCATCTTTCACAACCGCAGAACATCCCAAAACACTTATAGTTAATGATGTTTCTTTTTGAACCGCTGTTGCAATGTAGGAAAACACAACAGCCAGTATGCTCACAGCAAGCACCTGTGAATGGCAATGATCAAGCGATGCAGCGGATAGTGTAATGATATGTAGACTGACAATGTAACTAAGGGGTTAATCAGAACACCCGGCTGTGACACAACCATTGGAGGGCACTACACAACTCATTATACAACCAGACACACACTGGACCATCCCTCTCACTCCTGGCAGGGACTGTAGGATTAGCACCAGAATAGTTTAGATCTCAGGCTGGGTCACCACATGTGGCCTAGCAGTGGGAGGACGAAACCTGCGGCTGATACTAAGAATTTGTGGCTGGAGGTGTCTCAGGACGTGAGCAGCAGGAGCATTGGGTCACACTCCTGGATTTAATTCAGACAGTGCTTTCCTTGCCTTGGTAGGTCAGGATAGGTGAGCACGGTTGCACATTCACCTATATCCTGTTGTGCGCATCACCCCACCCAATCACTTTGCCTTTTCAAACCTATTCCACCACATCACTCCTCACACCCACTTACCTTGTACAAGCTCCAATCATTCTGTTCCTATACACTGCCCCAAATCGCCATCTTTCCATGCACTACTTCCATTCGCGTTCATCCTTATATAATTTCATATCTCCCCATGATAGTCCCCCTCACCAAATGTACTGCAGCCACTGGATGAACCCATACCATCAAAGCCATTAGAGTAATTCACAGGTCTGTTCTTTCTCCCTGTTTCAGAAGAAGACAACACAGAACATGAAGGAGAGCGCAATCTGGAGCTGGGCTTCCAAAGATCACAGAGCTTACAACTGCAGAGGAGAAAGTTCTCTGTCCATCTAGAATGGAGAGAGATAGGGATCCTCTGGTGACACAGTGATCCACATGCCATTCAATGCATGCCATTCAGCCAGACATGCTGACCTGGCTCCAACAACTAGTGAAATAGGGGGAAGTGGTGGTGTGGTGGTATTGCCACTGGACTAGTAAACCAGAGACTCAGGGTAATGCTCTGGGGACCTGGGTTCGAATCCCACCACTGCAGATGGTGAAATATGAATCCGATAAAAATCTGGAATTAAAAAGTCTAATGATGACCATTGCCGACTGTTGTAAAAACCCATCTGGCTCACTAATGCCATTTAGGGAAGGAAATCTGCCATCCTTGTCTGGCCAACATGTGACTCCAGATCCACTGCAATGTGGTTGACCCTTAAATGCCCCCTCAAGGGCAATAAGGGGTGGAAATGCTGGCACAGCCTGCGGCATCCACATCCCATGAACAATTTTTTTTTTGATTCCTCAGAGGAGCTGATTGCTTCTGAGGGAGTACCATTAGAGGACTCACCCTCACCATGCATAAGGTCAGACACTCACATTGAGGAGGAACTGTGCAGGCAAGTAGGTTGTGGTCTCACATCACAAGTGGGAATTAGCAGATGCCGGTGACAAGGACACGCGTGGAGAGTCCGTATCCGAGGGCTCAGCCCTCAAGCGCTGCTCAGCTGGACACAAGCTACACCGATCAATATAAGAATGATTTAGCAGCAGCAAAGAATGCACTGACAGGCCCTCCAAACCTGCTGATCACAATTGCGGAAAGAATTGTTTTTAATTATGGGTGCAACCTCATGCAACTGTTGCTCAGTGTGGCAGCAAGTGGGAATTGCCGGGTGCCTCGTGATGGCCACCTGGCGAGGCTGCCACCAGTATCTAACGCCAATTAGGGCTGTAATGATGCCCCATGGAAAGAATGACTGTCGTATATGGTTCTGACACCAGGGTGTAACCTAAATGAACCTTGCATTATTGAGTCCATCCCTGCATTCCTGGCCAACAATGTGAGCTGCATTCACTCCTGGTCTTGATCCCCAGAATTGTCACATCGGCAGCATACTCTTCTTATTCGGAGATCACTCGCTAATGAGTATGATTGTCTACTTAAGAAACTGTGTTACTGGTCATGGGTTCTGTGGGTTCTTGCGTGGTTGATGAACCCGCCCTTGGTGCCGCAACTTCGACCGCACACTTGGCAGGTTTTTCCGGGATTAGGGATCAGTCCTTGCACTCTAGATCGCAAGTAATCCTTTCTCAGGCTTCATTTATGGGCCTCCTCTTGCCATCAGATGTCCTCGAAGAACCATGCCCCTTTAGCAGAAGATTCTTCTAAGTAGATTTCATCTGATCAAGGATCTCCCTGGTGTTGACATCTCTGTAAATTTCTTGAGGTAAGTCTACAGGGTGTCTTTGAAGCATTTCCT
This sequence comes from Scyliorhinus canicula, assembly GCF_902713615.1. Lineage (NCBI taxonomy): Eukaryota > Metazoa > Chordata > Chondrichthyes > Carcharhiniformes > Scyliorhinidae > Scyliorhinus > Scyliorhinus canicula. Next base: position 40,281,203 of record NC_052160.1, on the reverse strand, counting down.
TTGTCCTTCTCTTTTTTTGGAGGCCTTCATTGAGCTGGACAAAAAAGATTTGCTTTGGTAATGGGGACTCTGACATCCGAGGTACATGATAAGCCCAATGGAGTGGGTTTCAGATCATGGCCTCTACTTTGGTGCTGTTGGGTCCTTCAAGGAAATTGAATTTAGTGTGCCTGTCTTCCCAGCTGAATCGAAAAAGCCATCTCAGACAACAATGATGGCACCTCTCCAAGGCCTTGAGGTGGCACCTCTCCAAGGCCTTGAGGTGGCACCTATATGTAGTCTACGTTTCTGACCCATATAGAAGAGTTGGGAGCACAACAGCCGTGTACACGAGGATCTTGGTGTCAGCACAGGTGTTGGCGGTTGTCAAAGATTCTCATCCTTGGGCGCCTGAAGGAGGTGCTCGTGGAGCAGATACAATGTTGGATCTCTTCATCAATGTCAGTCTTAGAGGAGGGGTGGTTCCCCAGGTAGGGACAATGTTCCACATTTGAATTGGTTTCTCCGTTGATCTTGCTGGAGGGAGAGACCAGATCTTGCCCTGGGACGGGTTGGTAAAGGACTTGAGCCTTCTTGAGGTTGAGGTTGAGGCTGAGATGCGATTCTTTGGCATACTAACGACTTGTTCAGTCACACATCTGTCGATCATATGGCATTCATTGTAGTATTTTGGGGTTTCATCGGTCAGGTTTCCGACAGGTGATATCGGTCAGGTTTGAAATGGGCATCCATCCCTTGTCTCCTCAAATGCTCTGTTGGTTGAAAGACGTCAGAACGTAAACTGTGTGGAAATGTTGTTCTCATTGAGTGATTGTCAGACACCAAGAGGCAACCTAATCTCCCAAAGAGTTGTGTGCAACCAGCCAAACACAGCCAATTTATAGACGGATGTTGGCAGGACGAAGCTAGCTTTGGGAGCACTCACAGTTCTGGCACACCCAAACACACACATCCCATCAGATTAAAATTCCGACCAAAAGCGAACTGTGGAATTCATCTTGAATTCTTGGTTTAATAACAGATAACATGTTTAGTGTGTGCATTAATAGGCTGTGAAGATCTATTGAAGGGGTGTATACCCCTTCAGTTTAAATTACAACACTTCAAGGTAATTAATTTTTACGTTCTATTTGAGGAAAAATGGTTAACAAATCTTGAAAAAGTGATAATGAAATGAAAATCACTTATTATCACAAGTAGGCTTCAAATGAAGTTACTGTGAAAAGCCCCTAGTTGCCACATTCCGGTGCCTGCTCGGGGAGGCTGGTACGGGAATTGAACCGGGCTGCTTGTTGTATTTTATATTTTCCCCACGTCTTGACTGTGATAGAGAAATACAAACATGATTCATTAGGTAAGCAAAACTGAACTTTATTTCCGAATTAGAACTGACTGCTAGCAGTAAATGGCTGAGACTTTTGAAGTCGGAAGGCAGTCAGTACAAACTGCTGAGTCCGTCCCAAGTCTGCGATCTCACAGAAGAATAAGATGATTTTTATACATTATAGGATCAAGATAACATGAATACAACTTGGTCAGGAATTTGATCGAAAGTAAAACATAAGTAATAATCGTTACACTGGCGTCACCTTGCTGACCTTTAGGGGACTGGAGTCTCATATCATTATCTTGTCTTTGTTTTAAGAAAAGGACAAATTTGTTTACATACAGGCAGAGACAGTTTTTTAGCTTGGTATGTATTGAGACTGCTTCTAGGTTTGTGACGAACAAGCCTTATCTAGAATTTCAGAGTCACCCAGTTCCCAAGTCAAGTTGACCTTGGCCTGCTAGTATTTGTGCCTTAGGTTATGCGAAGTCAGTTTAAATTTAATTGTACAAAGAAACTTGACTAGTTTTCCCATCATGCCATTATTTGCTTCACACAATACCACAGCTGGCCTGCTTTCAAAAGCCAGCGATTTACCCCTTTGCTAAACAGCCCCTTGGGTAAAACTGGGCAAGAAATGAAGAAGTCAGTGTGAAAACTGTGGCAGTGAGAAGTACAGGTCAGTCTTTACTGACCCAATGGCACACAGGGTCAGGTAAAGTCACCATTGCTGGTTACCCATTATCCTCTCTTCCCCACAAAATGCTGATTGATAAACAGAGGTGATGATGTTCCAATCAGTTCGGCTCGGTGGTGGGGATCGCAGGTTTGAAAACTGAAGGATCCTTGGTGTGTTGCTGAAGTGTACCTTGTAGATGGTGCGCATTGCAGCCAGTGCGTGCCAGTGGTGGGGGAAGTGAATGTTTGAGGTGGTGAATGGTGTACCCATCAAGCGGGGCTGCTCCATTCGAATGTGCTGTTGGAGTTACACTTATCCAGACAAGTGGAGTATTCAACCACCTATTGATGGTGCACAGGCCTTGAAGGGTCAGGTGGTGAATTCCATGTCACAGAATTCAAGCATCCGGTTTGCTCTTCTTACAACAGTATTGATGTGGCTGGTCTAATAATAACAATAATCTTTATTGTCACAAGGTAGGCTTACATTAACGCTGCAATGAAGCCACCGTAAAAAGCCCCTCGTCGTCACATTCCAGCGCCTGTTCGGGTACACGGAGGGAGAATTCAGAATGTCCAATTTACCTAACATGCACGTCTTTGTGGGAGGAAACCGGAGCACCCGGAGGAAACCCACACAGATACAGGGAGAATGTGCAGATCCGCACAGACAGTGACCCAAGCCGGGAATCGAACCTGGGACCCTGGTGCTGTGAAGCAACAGTGCTAACCGTGGTCTAGTTAAGTTACTGATCAGTGGTGGGGGATTCAGTGATAGTAATGTCATTGAACGTCAAGGGAGGATAGTTAGTTTCTCTCTTGTTGGAAATGGTCATTGCCTGGCATTTGTGTGCCGTGAATGTTATTTGTCATTTATCAGGTGAAGCCGAGATGTTGTCCAGATCTTGCTGACTCTGCCAAATCGTGTTTTGATTTTTTAATACCCTTAATAATGGATTCCAGCGTTTTCCCAATGATTAATGTTAGTCCAACTGTTCTGTTGTTAATTGTTCTCTCCCTTCCTTCTTTATTGATAGCAGTGTTACATTACTATCTTCCAATCTACTGGGGTCATTGCAGAATCTAGGGATCCTCTGTCAAAAACGGCATCCTCTGTCTCTGGAGCAATCTCGCTCAGAATCTTCGGATGTGGGCTAATCAGCCCAGGGAATTTGTCGCTTTCAGTGCCATTAATTTCTCAAGGACTTGTTATTTATACTAACTGACAACCTTTGACCCAGAACACAGGTACATAGGAGCAGGAGCAGGCCATTCAGCCCTTTGAGCCTGCTCCACCATTCAGTAAGATCATGTCTGATCTGGATGTGGTCTCAACTCCACTTTCCTTCCCAATACCATTGATTCCCATCAAAAATCTGTCTAACTTTACCTGAAATAAATTCTTTTTGTTTTTAAATTTAGAGTGCCCAATTCATTGTTTCCAATTAAGGGGCAATTTAGCATGGCCAATCCACCTACCCTGCACAACTTTGGGTTGTGGGGACGAAATCCACGCAAACACGGGGAGAACGTGCAAACTCCACACGGAGAGTGACCCAGAGCCGGGCTCGAACCTGGGACCTCGACACCGTGAGGCAACAGGGCTAACCCACTGCGCCACCGTGCTGCCCTGACCTTCAATAAATTCAATGACCCAGTCTCCACTGCTCTCTTGGGAAGATATTTCCACATTCTAGTGACCGTCTGCACAAAGACCAAAGAGGCCGAGGAGTAGGGTGAGCGCTGGTTTATTCATAGTCAAAAGAATCTACCCCAAGACAATAAATACACACACACAGTGTTAGTATTAGTCCCATTTGGGACGATCAGCATGTTGGTCCCTCTTCAGGCTGGCCTGTAAACAAGATCATTATGAGCCCCAGCTGGGCGGGTCTCTGCCCTCCAGTGGGGGAGCTCATATTCAATGGGTCCCACAGGGAGATCAATTAAGCATCCCCGTGGGCCTTGTGTAGGGTATGACTCCCCTTTCCCTCCCATTCAGTAAACATCTGAGGAGGCCATCTTTGGTGCATTGCAAGAGGTTGTGCTTCTAATCAGTGGATGTGGGTTGGGTGGCACGGAGTGATTCATAGAAACATAGAAAATATAAGCAGAAGGAGGCCATTCGGCCCTTCGCCCCTTCTCCGCCATTCAATATTATCTTGGCTGATCATCAAGCTCAATACCCTGATCCCGCCTTCCCCTTATATCACTTGATCTATTCAACCCCAAGAGCTATATCTAATTTCTTCTTGAAATTAGACAATGTTTTGGCCTCAACTACTTCCTGTGATAGCGAATTCCACAGATTCACCACCCACTGGATGAAGAAATTTCTCCTTATCTCTGTCCTAAATGGTCTACCCCTTATCTTCAGACTGTGCCCCTGATTCTGGACACATCCACCATCGGGAATATCTTTCTGCATCCACCCTGTCCGGTCCTGTTAGAATTTTATAGGTTTCTGTGAGATCCCCCCCTCATTCTTCTGAACTCCAGTGAATACAATCCTAACTGACTCAATTTCTCCTCATACATCAGTCCTGCCATGCCAGGAATCAGTTTGGTCAACATTCACTTTACTCCCTCTAGGGTAAGAACATCCTTCCTCAGATGAGGAGACCAAAACTGCAGACATTGGGCTGGATTCTCCCGTACCCGGAGGGGCGAGGGGTCCCGATGGGACGGAGTGGCGTGAACCACTCTGGCATCGGCCCACCCCAAAGGTGCGGAATCCTCCGCACCTTCAGGGGCTAGGCCGGCGCCGGAGTGGTTTGCGCCCCGCCAGCTGGCGTGGAAGGCCTTTGGCACCACGCCAGCCGGGGCCGAAGGGACTCCGCCAGCCGGCGAGAGTCCGCGCATGCGCGGGAGCGTCACCATCTGCTGACATCATCCCCGCGCATGCGCAGGTGAGGTTCACCTACGTGTCGGCCATCGCGGAGGCTGACACGGCCGACGCGTACGAAAAGAGTGCCCCCTCGGCACAGGCCCACCCGCGAATCGGTGGGCCCTGATCGCGGGCCAGGCCACCGTGGGGGAACCTCCCGGGGCCAGATCCCCCCCGCGCCCCCCGAAGAACCCCGGAGCCAGCCCGCGCTGCCAAGTCCCGCCGGTAAGGGACCTATTCCAATTCACGCCGGCGGGACTGGCAAAAAACGGGCAGGTCTTCGGCCCATCGCAGGCCGGAGAATTCGGGCAGCCCCCGGGGCCCATTGAGTCGCGGTAGTCCCTGCCATTCTCCGAGGCGGACGGGGCAACTCACGTCTCACCGACTTTTGGGGGGGTTGGAGAATTCGGAGGATGGCGGGGGCGGGAATCACGCCGACCCCCGGCGATTCTCAGACCCGGCAGAATATCACCCAATATTCCAGGTGTGGTCTCACCAAGGCCCTGTATAATTGCAGCATAAAACCAATTTGTCTATCAATACTCTCTCTGCAGCCACTTATTTTAAAACACTAGTATGCTGGCCATCTGGTCCTGGTGCCTTGTCAGCCTTTCGAACTAATAGTTTTCCCAGACCCTTTTTTCTAGTGATGGTTTAGGTTCGTCCCTCCTGTTCACCTAATTTTGATTTTAAAGCGTTTTTTGAGAAGCTTTCTAAATCTTCTACAGTGAAGACAAACATAAAATACCTGTTTCACGAAGCAGTAGCATGAAGGGAAATTTGTAATTACTTCAAAATATTTGAATTGAAATTATTTTTTAAATAATATTTGAAAGGGACTTTGAGTTTTTATCACTTGTAAAAGTATCAGCTGTAAATTTTGTATCAAAAGCAATATTGGTCCCTGTGACTAAGTAACCTTCACCTGGAAGCAGTTTCAACAGGAAATAAGTTGAAATGTAAAGGGTGTTTAGGGTCAGCTGTGCAGCAGAGGGGAACAGAGAAGGGATCTTTACAAGGAGCTATGTATGTATAATACCTGTACAGATCAAAAGGACAGAAAGCGTAAAACAAGGTCAGAGCAAATGCTTCGGTATTGCCAGAACTAACCAGACTCTTCAACAAGTGTAATTAAAGGGGAGCTGTGGTGAATTTATACTGTATTGTAATTCACACTATTGTATCGTATAGTATTATGTCCTTGTGGGCTCTGTCTGTGAGCCGTTGCGGGGCTCTGCCCATAGGGGGAGATGAGGAGCTTGTACAGGGCTCCACCCTTGGCTCTGCCCATGGCCCCTCCCACTACCGGAAGTATAAAGTGCTGCAGCCGTGTGAGCCTGCCCTCAGTTCTTCTGGTCGCAGGCAGGCTCAGTTGTAAGCCTATTAAAATCACAGTTTACTTACAATCGTGTTCCGAGTGAATTGATGGTCACATCAGGAGCCTCTGGGTACATTATGTTATTGTGAACCTAGCTAAGGAGGTTCTGCAGGAATGTGTTGTTTGGGGGGTTGATTGTCTCCAGGAACTGTTGCAGGTGTTGCAGTCTACTTTCTCAGAAGACTAAAGGAAATTTGGCATGTCAGCTACGACCCTCACCAACTTCTACAGATGCACCATAGAAAGCAACCTTTCTGGTTCTATCACGGCTTGGTATGGAGCCTGCTCTGCCCAAGACCGCAGGAAACTACAAAAGGCCGTGAATGTAGCCCAATCCATCACCAAACTAGTATCCCATCCATTGACTCTATCTATAATTCCAGCTGCCTCAGAAAGGCAGCCAGCATAATTAAGGACCCCACACTCCCCGGACTTCCACCTTCTTCCGTCAGGAAAAAGATACCAAAGTTTGAAGTTACGTACCAACCGACTCAAGAACAGTTTTTTCCCTGCTGCCATCGGACTTTTGAATGGACCTACCTCGTATGAAGTTGATCTTTTCTCTACGCCTTGCTATAACTGTAACATTATATTCTGCAGTCTCTCCTTCCTTCCTTATGTGCGGTATGCATTGTTTGTACAGCATGCAAGAAACAATACTTTTCACTGTATACTGATACATGTGACAATAATAAATCAACTCAATGACCCAATCAATTGAGTGGGAAAAGTGAGAGACTACATGCTGAGGACCAGGTTGGAAAAACTGCACATGTGATATTGCACATGGTACCAGATTTGTACAAGGGGTGATGTGAGTGCTTGTAATTTTGTGATGTGGTGTTCTTTGTGTTGCTTATTTCAGGATGGTTGGTGTAGTGTTCACAAAGACCACAAAATACCTTGAACTTGAACAAAGCTATAAATTTATTAACACTAATTTGGATTCGATACGTACCCCTAAAGAATACACAGTTGATTATTAACATATAAACTACACTCATCTACAACTAATCTTTATACTGATATAAACTATAAACTTACTCACACTATCTGTACCTCTGACCCTCTCCAGCTGACTTCTGCACACTCTTCCCCACAAGGCTTAGCATCAATGCCTTATATACCTGTAACTGTAGCTCCATCTAATGGCTACTCTGGACATTTCAATAACCTTTACGTCTTACATTTATGATAATACCACACGTACCTTTCTTATATTCATTATCTATTTATTTATTCTTATTTTATAAATTTAGAGTACCCAAATCATTTTTTTCCAATTAAGGGACAATTTAGCATGGCCAATCCACCCAGCCTGCACATCTTTGGATTGTGGGGGCGAAACCCACGCAAACACGGGAAGAATGTGAAAACTCCACATGGACAGTGACCCAGGGCTGGGATCGAACCTGGGACCTTGGCGCCGTGAGACAGCAATGCTAGCCACTGTGCCAGCATGTGACCCCTCTTTTATTCATTATTTCAAGTGAAATTCATCTTCGAGTGAAATACCATTTGTCTTGTATTTCATATTTAATTTAAGTTGATCCTGAGTTGAAAGAGTAGGGGCGGAATTCTCCGCTCCCGTGAAAAATCGGGAAGGCCGTCGTGAACTCGGCCAAATTTCACGACGGCTCCCCACGGCCCCGTTCTCGAGTGATTCAGGCAACGGAAATGGGCTAGGAGCGGGGCCGCAGGAACCACGTGGGCGATGACGCCAGAAGCGAGTGACACCCGAATGACGGCAGAATGACGCCGCTCCGCGTCGTAAAAAGGCACGAGCAACAAAATCAACAGACAGAGAGAAGATGACGGAGCCATGGAGGGCCGCCCCGAGGTTCGCAGAGAGTGACCTCGAGACCCTCCTCGATGAGGTGGAGCAACGGAGGGGCATCATCTGCCCTAGAAGAGGGCATCGCCACCCTTCCAGCACCGTGCGACGGGCCTGGCGTGAGGTGGGCACGGCAGTCAGTGCTGTGGGGCAGACCCCTCGGTCTGGGGAGCAATGCCGGAAGAAGCTCCACGACCTCACCAGGGCTGCCAGGGTTAGTGCCAAGAGGGTGCCCCCGGGTCACAACAAACCCCCCCCCCCCAAGTCCCTTATCACCCACCTCCCCCCCCCCCCCCCAGGCACGAGGAGGAGGGGGGGCGAGAGTGAGTGGAGGGGGGCTAACCAAGTTGTCACAGACCCACATGAGCGCTGCAACCCCCTGGAGAGATGACATGGTGTAGCTGCAACTTTCCCCCCAACCTGTGCCAATATCTGAACGCCCTGCTGATACCTGCTGAGTTGTCATGATCTATCTATGCCCCCCCCAACAGGACAAGACTGCTCACAACAACCGGGAGCGCAACAAGACCGGAGGGGGTTCACCCATTCTGCACCCCCTCACCGCGTTTGAGCAGAGGGCACTGGACCTTGCTGGGGGATCTGGCACACGGGAGGTCGCGCAATGCGAGGTTGGCGGTGCAGAACCAAGTGAGACAACCCTGTATGACAACCCCCCCCCCCCCAGCCATCCTCTCTCCCCTCACACTCTGCCCACTGGACCCCCCATCCTCTCTCCCCTCACACTCAGCCCACTGGACCCCCCATCCTCTCTTCCCTCACACTCAGCCCTGTCTGCGTGCTGCGCCCGACACTCCACCAACCTCCTCCTCCTCCTCCTCCTCCTCCGTGTTGGCACTACTGCCACTGGCTTCTCCCTCCGCCTCCTCCACCAGGGCATCTCCCCTCTGCATCGCTATGCTGTGCAGCGCACAGCAGACCACGACAATGCGAGCGACCCTCTCAGCCTGGTACTGCAGGGCCCCTCCGGAGCGGTCCAAGCACCTGAATCTCATTTTCAGGAGACCAAAGCAGCGCTCCACCACACCCCTGGTTGCTGCATGGGCCTCGTTGTAAAAGGTCTCCGCATTGGTCTGAGGCCGCATGGGCATCATCAGCCACGACCTCAGTGGATAACCCCTGTCGCCCAGCAACCAGCCCCTCAGCCGGGGGGGGGGCGTCCCTCAAACATATCAGGGATGAATGACTGCGCAAGAATGTACGCATCATGCACACTCCCAGGGAACCTTGCACACACGTGCATGAACTTCATGTGGGGTGGTATACCACCTGGATATTCATGGAGTATGTCCCCCTCCTGTTTGTGAACACTTCCCTGTTGCCTGCAGGCGGGCGCATGGGGACGTGAACACAATCAATGACCCCCTACACCCTCGGTATCCCGGCCACGTTGGCAAATCCACGAGCTCGTGAATCTTGACTTGCTCGGTCCTCGGGAAAGGTGATGTAGCGGTCGGCGATGGCATAGAGGGCGTCGGTCACATCCCAGATGCACCTGTGCACCGATGCCTGGGAGATCCCGGAGAGGTCCCCGCTCGGAGACTGGAAGGAGCCGGTTGCGTAAAAGTTCAGTGCAACCGTCACCTTGACGGCAACCGGTATTGTGTATCCTCCTCCCGTTCCACGTAGGGCGAGGTGCGCCACGAGGTGACAGATATGTGTCACCGTCTCTCTGTTCAACCGGAGTCTCCTCCTGCAGGTGATGTCCGACGTTGTCTGGAATGAGATCCTGGCACGGTACACCCTAGGCCTCGGTCGTCGCCTCTGGTGCCTTGGCTCCACCATCAATGCCTCCTCCTCCTCACCCCCATGCTGCTCGACGACGGGCCACTCCGCGGCCATTCCCTCTGCTCCCGCAGCTGGCCCTGCATCCACTGTGGGATGTGGCTGTGGACGCTGCTGGATATATCCAACTGCAGTGCAGCAGCCCCAACCACTGCGCTGAACATAGCTGTTCTGTTTGAATACATTGTGCTAACCTACAGAAGGGTGGTGGGGGGCAGAGAAACGACATGTTAGACGGAGGTTATTCGACACCTCGGCAGCCGTGTGCCATGGGATACTTGTGTGTCCCGGTGGCCTGGTCGCGCTGCTGACACGTCCTCCTCACCGGTGCGTCAGTGGCCTGTGGCCATAAGCCACAGGGCAACCAGCGGCCGTGTCCTCGTGACCGTCCTGCCATGGCAGGGCGGCTGACATGTTGCATCCAGAGGTGGACGACCCAATCCACTCCACTCACTCCCTCTCCCCCCTCCCCCCCACTACTCGCTCTCCGCCCCCCCCCACTTCTCCCTCCCTCTCTACCCCCTCCCACTTCTCCCTCCCTCTCTCCCCCCCCACTTCTCCCTCCCACCCTCCCACTTCTCCTCCCTCTCTCTCTCTCCCCCCACTTCTCCCTCCCCCTCCCACTTCTCCCCCCTTCTCGCTCTCATCCCCTCCCACTTCTCCCCCCCCACTTCTACCTCCCTCTCTCTCCCCCCTCCCACTTCTACCTCCCCCCTCCCACTTCTCCCTCCCTCTCTCTCTCCCCCTCTCTCTCTCTCCCCCTCCCACTTCTCCCTCCCTCTCTTTCTCCCCCCACTTCTCTCTCCCCCTCCCACTTCTCCCTCCCTCTCTCTCTCCCCCCTCCCGCTTCTCCCTCCCTCTCTCTCTTGCCCCCTCCCACTTCTCCCTCCCTCTCTCTCTCTCCCCTCCCAGTTCTCCCCCCCTCCCACTTCTCCCTCCCTCTCTCTCTCGCCCCCTCCCACTTCTCCCTCCCTCTCTCTCTCCCCCTCCCAGTTCTCCCCCCCACTTCTCCCTCCCTCTCTCTCTCCCCCCCCCCACTTCTCCCTCCCCCCTCCCACTTCTCCCTCCCTCTCTCTCTCCCCCCTCCCACTTCTCCCCCCCTCCCACTTCTCCCTCCCTCTCTCTCCCCCCCCCCACTTCTCCCTCCCCCCCTCCCACTTCTCCCTCTCCCCCCACCCACTGGCCTCAGCGGTCTCGGGGATGTCTTTCCCAGCTTGCCGAGACTCCGGGACGGTCCGCTAACCTCCTCACTCCTCGTCAGCCAGCACGAGTGGCTGTCGACTTTTAAAAGCAGGTGTGGACGGCGACACCGTGACATGGCATCACAACGTCGGGACTTCGGCCCATGCGGGCCGGAGAATAGCGGGGGTGCTGGAGAGTCGCCATTTTGGTTCCGTCGGGCGACTCTCAGTGGTTTTGCGCGTGGAACCCGATTACGGACATTTGGCCGGTTGGGAGAATAGTGGGAGTGCGTCGGACCGACGTCGCGGGAAAAAACGGCTGGGCACGCTATTCTCCGAACCGGCGTGACATCGGAGAATCACGCCACTGATTCCAGTCAGTTTCCGAGAGCTGTATATTTAGATTTTGTTTAGTGTAATGAGACAGGGTTACTTCATAATCTGTCAGTCAGCTATCCACTGGGAAAGAATTATTCTGATTTGTGCTAAAGTAAAAATTGACAAAAAGTGAAATCTTGTTCAATAAATTTCGTCATTTGGGAGATTTAGCTCAGTTGGCTGGGTAGCTGGTTCGTGATGCAAAGTAAGGCCAACAGCGTGGGTTCAATTCCCGTACAAGCTGAGGTTCTTCATGAAGAAGGCCTTCTCAGCCTTGTCCCTCGCCTGAGGTATGGTGATCCTCAAGTTAAATCACCTCAAAGGGGAAAGCAGCCTCTGGTCATCTGGGACTAGGGCAGCTTTACCTTATCTCTTCATTTTAATTTTGGCACTAGTTACTCCGGCATCCCCATATTCTACCGATGTCTTTGGACAATTGGATTACCGCAACTAGGCCTCCCTCACTCCCCCAAGTTCTTCTCCAACTGTGAAAGGTTGAATTTAGCTCTGGTACTGGGCAAGCTTCAGAGCACCTGGTTGTGGCTGCCAAATGTAGTATCTATCCCCCTAACCATACTGTCTGCTATAATTCCTTTTCACTCCCCTCCATGTGAATGGCTTCCTGTTGCACAGTGCTGTGGTCAGTTTGCTCAGCCATCTTGCAGACTACATTGCCCTCACAAGCTTGTTGGATAAGGGCAACAGCTAAGGTTCCTCCTGCACTGACTTGCGATCGCTTTTATTTGCATGTCTCACTGTCACATCGTCCGATCCATGACCACCAGCATTTCCTAATGTAAGAGGTGTGACTGCCTCCTGGACCAAAATAACAATAACTCCACCCCCTCTTCTTGAAGCCCCATGATGCTTGCATCTCAGAATCCAACTCAACAACTCTGAGCTGAAGTTCCTCAATGAAGCGAACAACAGCAAAGGTCATGTCTAGAATCTGTGCTGTCCACAAACCCCTGCACTGCCATCCTGTTGTAACCTTGTTTCATTGATTTAATTAATTACTCTATGTATTTAATCAATTTAGCTTGCAGTCTTTTAACTAATTGATCTTGATTAAGATATATCTAAATTACATTAAAAGAATCACAATTACAGCAAACGTTTCGGAAGGTAAATGGAATGTTGCTGTTTATTGCAAAAGGAATGGAATCTAAAGGGCGGAATGCTCTGTGACAGTTCTTTGACAGTTGACTGCTGCTTCAACCTGGACCGGTATTCTGTCGGTCCTCGGGCTTGGACCTGTGTGTTGTGAGTCATGGCTGTGGCCTTTTCTCTCACGTAAATAAAAGCTTATGGTGTTCGGAGACTGACCTTGATTAGATTATCACAGTATGTATGCTGTTTGCATGTTAAGTACTTACTTGTGACACAAATCATGACATCTGCTGAACAGAAAAAGTAGCACTTTCTTTCCTCTACATCAATTTCCCACTTACAACATATTCCTAACTTTTGCACTCTGCAATTTACTCCATTTACAACCACCCTGTGCATCAACAAATACTGTTTACTTTTATACCCAAATCCCAAGTGCTTACTCAGCTTGCTGCTTCCAGTAATTAGCACCTATTCAGAGAATCACTTATAGCTAATTGACAGTTCACTGCCGCCGCCTTGCAGTTTCTGTTAACTAACTAATTCCTCCCTTCTCCTTCACTCCCTACTCCTTCCCACCCCTTATTTCTCAACTTTCTATTCTGCATGCCCACATTCAAAATACGTGTTGAGAAATGGCAATGTTTCAAGGCCGATTTAAACGTCATAGCCTAGACTCCTCTAAATTTTATTTAGAGAAACAATATCAGCACAGCTGGCTGAAACTGTGGACCAACAATCATCAGTATTTAGCGGTAGCAGAGGCTGAATCTGATTTACTGTCTCTCTCAAGGCCCCCTTCTGTACCGCGAGGCCGTGTTCGTGTTTCCACATATCATATTGCAAGTCAGTAACATCTCTGTCCTTGAGGGCTTTAATAGGCAGACTAGATAGTGACAAAGAAAATACAAAAACATCTGATGGATTCCGATTGACTTGTTTGATGAATTATTTCTCCAAAGAAGCTGCCAAGGCAGAAGGTCACAATGGTGAATTCAATGGTTCACCAATTTGCACACGCTGCTGTGCTACAGTGGGAAAGAAACATACATTGTTTGAGGGAGAAAAGGAAGGCATTGAGCAGACAAAGCTTCTACACAAATGAGGACAGCACTATTGAAAGACGTTCTCAATCAGAGAGCCTTTGTACTCTTCCATACACGACAGCACATCTGACAATGGGTAAATTCTCTGCAGAATACTGCCTAGAGTGAGGGCAAGATGTGTTAGCATCAGGAGTTTCGTGATGTTTTTTTTTTGTTAAATTTGTTTAACTTTTTTACAAATAGGGAAAGTTTGCAGAGAGTCTGCCAGTCAATGGAATGAGCTGCCTGAAAAAGAAGCCTTGGATCGTTTTCACTTCAATAACTCCCTCCACATCAATTATATGGGTTTCTCAGGCTTCAAATGTGCCTGACCCAATAGCTTCGGATCAGATATACATGTTATCATTGAAACTCCCACCTTCATTTTTTTCCTTTTTTAAAATAAATTTAGATTACCCAATTAAGGGGCAATTTAGTGTGGCTAATCCACCTACTCTGCACATTTTTGGGTTGTGGGGGTGAAACTCACGCAGACACGGGGAGAACTCCACACGGACAGTGACCCAGAGCCGGGATCGAACCTGGGACCTCAACGCTGTGAGGCGGCTGTGCTAACCACTAGGCCACCGTGCTGCCCTGAAACTCCCACCTTCATAACATTGCCTGACTCAGTGCATCCATGCTTTTGCTGCCACTCGTGTTGACTATTCCGACACCACCTTGGCCAGTCTTTCCGTTTCTATCCTCTGAGAGCTTAAGGTTATTCAAAACTCTGTTTCCTGGGTGGGATTCTTCGGAAACCGACGGGGCGGGCAACTCCGGCGCGATGGAGTGGCGTGAACCACTCCAGCTTCGGGCCGTCCCGAAGGAATCCTCCGCACCTTCAGGGGCTAGGCCGGCGAAGGACCTCCACCAGCTGGTGCGAGTTGGCACATGTGCGGGAGCGCCAGCGTGTGCTGGCACATCCCAGCGCATGCGCAAGGGGGTTCATTTCTGCACCGCCCATCGCGGACTGTTACACCAGCCGGCGCAGAGGAATAGAATGCCCCCACGGCCAGGCCTGCCTGCGGATCGGTGGGTCCTGTTATGGGAGCGGCATTTTCCGAACCCCAAAATCTATCATGGAGTTCAACCAACCTCGCCCTTTAATGTATTGTTGCTTTTGAAGCACACAGCTTGGTCTCCAGGTGTGGTATTACAATTATGGACACGTGGGTGTTTAAACACAAAACAATGTTTATTCCATGAATTCAACTTAACCTTTTTAAATAAATATTGGATCCCTTAATACCCCTTGCTTCAAAGATGACCCTGAAAATAATACAACACTAAATAATCCCTCAACATTTTCCTTCAAACCTCCAAAAGACTTAACACCTTTAAACAGAAACACATCAGGTTAAAGACATTACTATTATGAGTTTAAATCACCCAAATGATTCAGAGATAGTCTTTCCTTGTAGAGATCACAGCAGATCCAGCTTACTGCAAACACATACACACCCAAGCTCTTTTTCTCAAAACTGAAAACTAAAAACTCCCAAAAAGCAGAAGTGATCTCTGCTCAGCTCCCCCCCTCTGACATCACTTCAGTAATATGAACTGCTCCATTTCTTAAAGGTACATTGCTTAAACATCCATTTCTTAAAGGTACTCTCACATGACAGCCCCGATTGTGGGCCAGGCCACCATGGGGGCACCCCCTGGGGCCAGATCCCCCCGCGCCCCCTAAGGAACCCGGAGGCCGCCCACGGAGCCAGGTCCCGCCGGTAAGTACCGGTCATAACATATGCCGGCGGGACCGGCTGAAAGCGGGTGGCCACTGGGCCCATCACAGGCCAGAGAATCGCCGGGGGGGGGGGGGGCTTCCAACGGCCCTGACCGGCGCGATTCCCACCCCCGCCAAATCCCCGGTGCCGGAGAATTTGGCAGCCGGCGGGGGCGGTATTCACGCCGCACCCTGGCGATTCTCCAGCCCAGCGTGGGGTCGGAGAATCCTATGTTTTAACCAGCACTGAGTCCCATTTACCCATCATGCAGTGCCAGCTGACATACACCAGTGAAGCATTGTCTCGATTAAAAAATTTCTATCCTTGCTTCCATATCAGCGAAACATCGGAAGAAGAGTCATTTAACGTCTTTGATCTGTTACACTATTCAATGAGTTCATGGCAGATCTGTGATTTAACTCCACATTTCCATCCACCTTTGCCCCGTATCCCCGAATACCTTTGGTTAACAAAATTCCACTCATCTCAACTTTAAAATTAAAATTGCTGTTTTGGGCAAGAGAGTTCTAAACTCCAACCACCATGTGGCTGAATTTAATGACCTCCGGAATAGCCCTGCCCATTGGCTAGAAACAGTGGCACCACCTGCTGCGGAAATTTCCATGAAGCACAACGGGATCAAATGCTTATCAGACAGCTAACTGCCTGCTGTCAGGGTTCCCTCTGCCTTTAAAGGTGAGGAGCCAGTTAATCAGCGGCTGGCAGCTCTTCATTGGGAGTGGTGGCCAATTCAGGGACTGCAGGAAACATTAGTCTCATTGGTGGCCACAGAAGAGAGTAGAGGGTGGCTTCACTGGGGGCAATCATTCATTGCATTGTGTGTACAATTGCTTCCTAACTACATTGCTGAAAGGTCTGCCTTTAACTTTTATCTGCTTTCTCGTTCTAAACCTGCCAAACCAGGAGAAATACCTCTCTTTATCTACCCCACCTGTTTCCCCTTAATATTTTCAATCACCTGCGTTTTCAGCTCTGGAGTTTCAGCTGTAAACTTCTCCACCTCTCTTTCCTCCTTTAAAATATTCATTGGCACTTACCTCTTTGCACAACTCATTCGCCATCTCTCCCAGTGTCTCGATATGTGGCTTTGTGTCAGACGTTCTTTGATAATGCCGCTGTAAAATGCCACGGGACATCTGACTTATGTTAAAAGCACTGTATCAGTTGTTGTTGTGTTTGCAGCAAAGAGGAACGAAATGTTCCTGTGTAATTAGGCTGTTGGTGTTCTTTCCTGTCTGATGTGCTTGATGGGAGAGTGTAGAGGGAGCTTTATTTTGTATCTAACCTGTGTTGTACCAGCTCTGGGAGTGTTTGGCAGGATAATGTAGAGGGAGCTCTACTCTTGTACCTAACCCATGCTACCTGCCCAGAGGAGTATTTGATGGTAGCTTGGAAGACTACGTGCAAGAAATAAATTATTTGGAATAGGCATTATTGGCTGTTTTATTGCCAGAAATATTTCCCTTGAGGATTCATCAGATTACTTTGACAGAATCTCATTAAACCAAGTATTTCAGGTTTAGCAGCTCGAATTGACTGCTATAACTGTGTGCTGTCGTAGAATTTGAGCTGTAGATGCCTCACTGCTATTCTTACCCCACATCATTTCATGATTGGATTGCTTTGAAATGTTAAATATATCGCACACAATTAAATAAAATGCCTTGTCTCAGGGCTGATACAAACTACATCTTATTTAGCCAGAAAATGTGTGTCAGCTGGAATCTGCTGTTGCATCAGTATGCAAATACACTCGCTGAATTATGTTCACTGTTGTGTAGGTTAAATGCTGAAGCTGCTGCAAGTAAGGCTGTGAGCTTGTAACCAGAGGTTGCGAATATCAGCTGTGGGAATGGGGCCTGAACAGGAATCTTCCATTCACTTATCGTTTCACTGACCCGAAAACCTTTGCCAATGAAATGCCCCTTTGCCTTGCCTCTTCAAAGCACTCCTCACTCTGTCTCTCACTTTGGCTATCCTTCTTCCACCCTACATACCACTCCCCAAGCTAATATCCAGTCCTCTTCCTGTAGGCAGAATAGTGCGCTGGCATGTAGAGGGTGGGTCCCGCACATGGAAGTCGGTGGCGTATCGGGTTTCTGGCTGACTGTTGGAGAGTGTGCGATAATATACTGATTGGGCCTCATTAAGATAAGGGGTGGATCTTCACCCTGTCCAATGAGTGCTGGAGGGCGGGATGTACGATCTCCAAGGTCATTGTCAGTGACCTGGAACGAGACCACTGCCAGCCTCTTCAGGGCGTCCTGGCATGGGGCAGAGCCAGGTGACCCAGCTGATGCAGGTAGTGTGAAACCTCTCTGAAAATCCTGGGCTGCATTTTCCAGTCTCCCAGTCCAGTGTTTCCCGGCGGTACGCCATTCCCTGGCGACAGGATTCACTACTCCCGCTGCTCGTCAAATGGGATTTTCTGTTGAAGCCACCCCACACTACTGGGAAACCCATGGGGGGGGCAATGTGATGCCAGCAGGAACAGTGAATCACTACAGCTGGAGATGTTCAGCCCTTGGGTTTGTGTAGTTTACAGCAGTGTAAGGTGAGAGAATTTAATTTGGAGTTCTGACGCCCAACCATGACACTCTTCATAGCTGGAAATATTTTTTACCCTCAGGGAAGTTCTCACATCTTTGCATGTGGGAGTCGTACAGTTGTTACATGTTTGCATGCAGAGATGTCAGCACCATTGGACCGATGGGAGAGGTGGGCGAGAAGGGCCAAACCGGCCCCTAGATTCTGTGAGGACTCACTTAGAACTCTCCCCCATGGAGTCTCTGACCGATGTGAACACCTGATGCCAACTCCAGGTAGGAGGAGGAAGCCAAGTCAGACGTGAGCAGAATGGATGGAGGTGACTGAGGTGGTCAACGCTGTCAGTATGGTCAGAAGTCCCAATGCTGGAAGAGGCTCAGTGACCCAATGAGGCCTGCCAGTGTGGATATGAGCTCAGTAAGACTGTCTTGGGCCAGTGAGCCACAGGACATGCTTGCAAATATAGGCGGGAATTAAGTATGGCTGTTCCTCAAAGGCAGGATGATTCAACAAGGACACTGTTATCCTTGACACAATTGTACATTTCAAACAATATTCTGGTTATAGGGCAGATGATGCATGAGCATGGTATCCAGGCTGGCACACACTGAGATCAGAATGGGTTGGAAACGTGCCATAGGATTTATTGAAACTGTCAATGAACATACTCTTACACGCCTTTTCAAGTGGAACGAGCACACAATGCCCAGGAGAGAACCTGTATGGGGAGGTGACTGCCAAACCTAGAAGTCCTGACACCTTTCAGGGAGAAGGTTCTGACATTCATGGAACCTGATTCCTTCAGGACTATAAGCAGATGTGAAATTAGAGGAAGGCCTGGGTCTGATGAGATGACGAAAGGCTCAGTCAGACAGAAAAGGGGACAGGGCAAATGGAGGTTAATGAAGTGTAGGCATTAAGCGATTAGGCTGCTGAAGACGTTGGAATCCTGACAAGCTGCGTTATATGAAGCTTCCGATGATCATTCAACTGGATGTTGTGTCTGTACAGCTTCATCAGTCATGCTGCACGTTAAAACGGTTGACGAGAGCCCTGTAATAGCGTTGATCTGACAAGTTTGTGGATGCCCCCGAGCCCTCTGACTTCTGTCTCTGTCGCAGGAAGAGCCTCATTCACTAACCCTCCGCCAGAAGTCACTCCCCTCTGAGGAGGAGGAAGAAGCCACAGGGGATGCAGCGTACCTTCACCTCTCAGCATCAAGCACCTTCGCAGACACGGGCACCCTGGCAGGGATTAGCGCATCAGAAAGGGGACATGCACACACTGGTGAGGGCACTTCACATTCGCACATGCAGCTGCCAACGAGTGTGGTGGACCTGGTCTCGGGCAGTCAGAGGAGTGTCCGGCTTGATCCAGAGACTGACTCCGAGTTGCATGATGAGCATCTGGAGTCATCCATAAGGTGACGAATGCTGGTATACAAGAGAGGTTGTGTGCTCTGACCTGGACTGGGGAGTTGTCCCTACAAGCCGTGTGTACGATGACCACCCACGCTTTGGAGCACCATTCTTTCTCTATGAACAGACTGCCGACTGTCCTGGAGGTGGAAACCGAACACATTGCAGATATAATTAGGGATGCGCTCTAACCGCTACACTATTTTCTTTTGATAAATTTAGCATACCCAATTCATTTTTTCCAATTAAGGGGCAATTTAGCGTGGCCAATCCACCAACCTGGCACATCTTTGGGTTGTGGGGGCGAAACCCATGCAAACACGGGGAGAATGTGCAAACTCCACACGGACAGTGACCCAGAGTCCAGACCGAACCTGGGACCTCAGCACCATGAGGCAGCAGGGCTAACCCACTGTGCCACCGTGCTGCCCTGACCTCTACACTGTTGTCCTGGCTCTGAGCAATGGTCTGGTTATAGGGCAGGAAGATCACATGATGCATGATCATGGTATCCAGGCTGGCACAGACTGAGATAAGAATAGGCTGGAAGCGTGCCATAAGATTCATTGAAATTGTTAATGAACATACTCTTACAAACCTTTCCAGGAGGAATGAACACACAATACCCAGGCCAAGGAACCAGGGTGGCAGGGAAGCAGGACAGCAGAACTCCCTCGCCGGTTGGCAGGGGGAGCCAGCCAGTCCTTGTGGTGCAGGAGGAGACCAGCTGCATCATAGGGATGATCGTCTCAGGCACTTCTGATGGGGCATCATCTCCTCCATCCACCTTCCATTGACATAGTTCTCGTGTGTTGCCAAGGCGACTGAAGAATCTATTGTGTCGCAGCAGGAGTCTTCTAAAAAAGCAGGCCGCTCAAGGCTGCAGCCGCACAGAGGACAATCGCTGAGGCAATCCAGGGTAAGGAAGGTGGCAGATCAGCCCTGTCTCTCCAGCGTAGCTGCTAGCGAGGGAGGAGAATTGCACTGTAGCACCCATCAATGTGTAAGGACAAGGGTGGGTATATGGTTGAGTTGCTGATTTCTTTTAGTTAGTAATCCTTTAACATCTGTAAATAAATACACATTTCACTACCCTCATGGTGAAGTTTTCATTATGTGCTGTGGAGGCTGAGGGAAAATTTTGAGGGTGGGCAGGAGGGTGTAGTGAATTGGATTGAGTGTGGAGATGATGGTGATAGGACATGCTCATCACACATGGCGAAGAATCGTCTAGGTGGTCCTCAAACATTTCTGGCATCACAGACGATAGAACCCTCTGGCGTATTAAGGCATCGCTGATGTCACAGCCATCCGTACAATCACAGCCAGGACCTTCAACATGAGCATCTCCCTCATCCTCGGAGAATTTCCCCCAATCTGGCATTCCCTCATCCTCCAGGGCATTTCCTTTTTGGATTGTGAGGTTACAGAGCGCACAGCAAACCATGGCCAACAGGGACACAGGTGAGGGATGTCCTGCAATGACCCTCTATGCATCTGAATCTTATCTTCAGGAAACTAATTGTCAACCCCACTATGGTCCTGGTGCTTGTGTGGCTCTTATGGACCTCTTTTCTGCCACTGCTCTGGGAATCCTCACGGGTGTCAATAGCTTCTCTTTAATGGATGCCCTTTGTCACCTATGAGCCATCCAACGAGGGAATCTGAGTCCCTGAAGTGATCTGTGAGTTCTGAAGGATGAAGGTGTCTGGGCTGCCACCCGGGCTCCTGGCACACACCGATACGATCCACCGATGATGTTCGCAGACCAGCTGGCCGTTTAGAGAATGGAAACCCTTCCTGTTGCTGAAGGTACAGGGGTATCCAGCAGGAGCTTTTGTGGTGATGTGTGAACAATCAATGGCACCCTGGGGGAACCTGCAATCCCCACAAATCCTCAGGGTCTATCTCGTTGACTCCGGGCATGCTGTGTGAAGGAGATGCATTCCTGCCCTTCGGAACGTCGCATCAGTGAAGTCCTTTTTGCAGTGGTGCGCAGCAGCATGCGTGGTGTCACTGAGGTCGCTACAAGCTGTCTGGAAGAAGTTGAGCAGGACAGTCACCTTCAAAGCTACAGGCATTGAGTACCTCCTATGCAGTTGGAGGAGATCTACCTTGTTAGCATGTCATAGAGTGATGTGGCCGTGTCTTCTCCTACATTGAGTCTCAGACAATTGCAGACAGCCCAATCTCTGCATGTAGACTCTAGGGGCTACATAAGACCGTCTGCACCTTCACTGAGTGTGCCCATGTGCCTCTTGGGGTCTGGAGCTGACCTGGCCCCTTCATGAAGGTGCATCCTTGTCCTCCCGCTCTGCCCTCCTATGTTATTCTCTAAGTCTGAATAAAGATTGTAGACTTCCAGTTAACACAAATACTTTATTCAATGGGTTTGTTCTGTTTCCAGAGCTTAACTAGATATAATACAGTCAAGAGGTATGACCAGTGAAACTAAGGTAAACTGCCTATGCTGAGCTGTCTCTGTCTGCTGCTGCTCACTAGCCTTGTGCTTCTCAAAGAGGCGGATCCTCCCTTGGGCTGGACCCTTTATACCCGTCTCTGATGCTGCCTTCTAGTGATGCTGTGGCTGTTACATCTGTGCTGCAGTCCCTGGTGTATGTGCAGATGTATGTACAGATGTACAGATCACTACACCCCCCCCCCCCCTTGCTTATATTGGACATGTTTTCTAGACTGGCCTCAAGAAAACTGTGCATAACAAGTGGTGAGAATATGCAAATCTGCACATTGTTAAAATGATAAAAGTAATGCAGAAACAATTAACTGTGTTGTGAGTCCATTGTGAGAAATGTCCATATTCGTCTTGTGCGTGTGTTGAAGCGTCATTACAATTCTAGCCGGTCGGGTGCCTTACGACTTCTGCTGGAGCGTCTTAACGGTGGTAGTAGGGATGATGGTTTGATGTCATCAAGAGTACTGTCTGGTGTTGTGTGGCGAGGAACGTCCTGTGGACAAATGGACTCGGTCAAGTCCAGTGTGGGAAATACTGGCGTCGTAGGTCGAATCTCTAATAGATCCCGGCGGTTACGGCGAAAAGGTACTCCCGCAGAAGATTTGACAATGTAGGACCGCGGTGCCTGCTGCCTGATCACCGTGGCTGACTCAGACCAACCGCCTTCTGGGTCCCTGATTCTGATGGTGTCACCTATTGTCAGTGGCTTGAGTGGGATCGCATGTTGATCGTAGTATAGTTTTTGTTTGGAGCATAGTGCCCGCATGTCATCGAGAACCGGTGCGTTGCCGGGGTCTCGGAATTGCTTTGGGGGTAGGGTTCTTGTTGTTGTTGTTCTTGTTGTTCTTTTTGTCGCGCTTGTTGATTCTGTTTTCGTTGTTTTCGCTTTTATTCTTGTTCTTTTCTTGTCGTGCTTGTTGTTTCTGGAATGCTTCTGGTTGCTTTTGTCGTTCTTGTTGCGTGCCTGTTGTTTTTGTTGTTGCTGTTGTTGTTCTTGTTTCTGCTGTGCTTCTTGCGGTTTTTGTTGTTCTTGTTGCGCTCAATGAGTGTGCCATGTGGATGATTTGAGTCAGTGTCACAGTTATTGGTGTCAGTGTCCTTTGTGGTATCTGCTACATTGAGGGTATCTTATTGAGAATTGTGAGAATGATCTGATGTTGCATTGATGTTGGTGACATCAGTCATTTGTGGTGGATTCGATTCCTCTTCTTTGCTTACTTGGTACTCCTCTTTTGGAGTCATTTCGGGTTCACTTGAATCATCATTGATTTCTTGGTGCTCCTCTTCTGGAGTCATTTCAGGTTCATTTGAATCTTTGATCTCTATGTGCTCCTTTTCTGGAGTCAAAATCTTCAAGATTTCAATTGACATGGTCTCTCTGGACTCATTGGTGGCCGTCCTCTGATTATTGAGTGCTTCTGTGCAGATGAGCTGAGATATGTCAGTCTCGCTGTGATCCTGCACATCCTGTATGGGAATTGTGATTTCTTCGTCACTTGTCTCACATATAGTGGGCAGACATCCAGTGTCTTCGTCTGGTAGCTCAAATAAGCTTGATAGATCTTCATGGTCTTGTACATGCATGGCATTCGCTATGGCGTATTTGCTTGCTTCCATTTTTGAGTCTGTCACCGAGCTGTCTGTGGAGGCTTGCGTCACTCTCTCTGTGGAGTCCTTCATCGCTCTCTCTGTGGAGTCCTTCCTCGCTCTCTCTGTGGAGTCCTTCATCGCTCTCTCTGTGGAGTCCTTCCTCGCTCTCTCTGTGGAGTCCTTCATCGCTCTCTCTGTGGAGTCTGTCAATGCTCTCTTTGTGGAATCTGTCATCGCTCTCTTCGTGGAGATGTGCAGTGTTCTCGCTGTAGAGTCGATCTGTGCTCTCTCAACGGAGTCGTTCTGTGCTCTCTATGTGGTGTCGTCTTGGTCTTGGGTATTGCTATCATCCAATGTATCGACACACTGCCATGGCACCATGGTATTGGATTCATCTACCATGAGAAGAGTCGTATTGAGCTTTTCAACCGTGTTACTGATGCTGTGATCAGGATCTCCGAATAACTCAGCCATGTCTGAGCAATATTGTGTGTATTGTTCATTGGACAAAGCATCGCTTTTTGTTTTGGAGTTGTGATCGTTCTCTTCATGTTCAATGAACAAATCATCTTCTTGTGTGGAGGCTGGGACACTTCGTGGTGCGTGGACCACTCTCTGTTTCTTAGCGTCAGGCCACAGCATAATCCTGCACTCACGAGTCGGGATGTCATATATGCTGGGCTGAAGATTCCCTAATCCGAAGAACTCATCGTTGGGGTCTTCACGGTACAACACCTCTAGTTGCAGTTTGGATTTGGTACTGGGGTAGCTCTGTTTCCAGAGCTTAACTAGATATAATACAGTCAAGAGATATGACCAGTGAAGCTAAGGTAAACTGCCTATGCTCAGCTGTCTCTGTCTGCTGCTGCTCCCTAGCTCTGTGCTTCTGAAAGAGGCGGATCGTCCCTTGGGCTCGACCCTTTATACCCGTCTCTGATGCTGCCCTGTGGCTGTTACATCTGTCTGTAGTCCCTGGTGTATGTGCAGATATATGTACAGATGTACAGACCACTACACCTCCTTCTTCTCACTCTCCTCCTCACCATAGGTTGTGTCTCCCACAGGGATCACAATGCCTACCTGTCTCAGAGACTTTACAGCCTTGTGAGATGGACAGGAACACAGTCTAACACGCACACAGAGAAAACACCTCTAACCCAATTGATATCAGAATAGATAGTCTGCTCTTTCAAATGAGTACTTCTTTTTAAAAAAAAATTTAGATTATCCAATTATTTTTTTCCAATTAAGGGGCAATTTAGCGTGGCCAATTAACCTATACACATCTTTTGGGTTGTGGGGCGAAACCCACGCAAACACGGGGAGAATGTGCAAACCCCACATGGACAGTGACCCAGAGCTGGGATCAAACCTGGGACCTCGGTGCCGTGAGGCAGCAGCACTAACCACTGCACCACCGTGCTGCCCTCAAATGAGCACTTCTGCAGTCAATGGTGAGCTAATTGCTAAGCCACAACTCTGGTCGCAGTGACAGATTTTAAACCCGCCCGAACCAGCTGAATCCACGAAAAATGGATTTCCCTGATGGCATGATTCTGGTCTGGATGGAATTTTCTCAAAATTACAGAGTGCTGGATCAAGCGAGGAAAGCTGTGTGCATGTCATTGGCTTCACAGATGCCTTTTCTTGTCGGATTAAACAGCATTCTGTACTGGTGAGGATCACACAGCCAGTGGAGGGTGGGCGGGGGGGGATTCTGAGATTGAAGTTCATTAAAGCCCTCCCATTCCTCAACAGAGATTTGAAACCCTTCCCAAGGGGATTGGGACCCCCTGATGGACAAGGGGAACATCTCCCAACCCCCACACACAAGGGTAACCAGCACCCCAACACGCAAAGATGGTGGTAACCCTCCCCAACCCCCCCCCCCCCCCGCCCCGCCACAATAACCTCACAGGCACCACCCACCCTCCCCGTCATTGGCACCGTCTCTAGCCCCCTCCACAGTCTCCAGCCCCTCCCACACCAAAGGATGCACAATCCCCACCCCCACCCCACCGCCACATACTCACATAAGGGGAGCCCCCCCCCCCCCCAGTAGGGCTCCCCAGAGAACTCAGCAATGGCAGTGCCAGGATGCCAGGGGGCAGTGCCATATCCCCCACCACACGGGGGCTATAATCATGACTCGTTATTGTTTTTGAAAACCAGTAGTGATTCGCGCTGGCATGACGTCATGCCGACTGGGTGGGAGGATAAGGCATGGGCAGGCGTTCCAGTGTAAAGCCATTTCAGTATATTTAAATTTATTAAAATTCAGGGAAATCCAGTTCAAGCCCTTTCTGGTCATGTCACTGACCGGGGGGCAGGGAAGATCTCAAACCGTGATCTTGCCGCCGCAAATCCCATCATGGCCTTCTTGTCAGACTTAGTGGCCGTAACGGGATGTGCACCCGTGGCAAACTGGCCTGTCAATTTCCGCTCTGAATGTATTATTGTCTTCCAAGCACCCCCTGGTATTCAATCGGGTCATTACTGACCTGAATTACTACGTTAATTCACAACACAACACAGCCAGATTTCTGGCTTTTGACCCTGCCCAAATAATGTACTATTCACATCAGGTGCAATGACATTAGAAACATCAAACAACATCATCACGCCGATATTAGTTAATTAATTAATTTATTTATATTAATTTTTATTGACACAAGTAGGCTTACATTAACACTGCAATGAAGTTTAAGTGAAAATCCCCCAGTTGCCGCACTCCGGCGCCTGTCCGGGTACACGGAGGGAGAATTCAGAATGTCCAATTCACCTAACAAGCACGTCTTTCGGGACTTGTGGGAGGAAACCGGAGCACCCGGAGAAAACCCACGCAGACACGGGGAGAACGTGCAGACTCCGCACAGACAATGACTCAAGCCGGGAATCGAACTTGGGATCCTGGCACTGTGAAGCAACAGTGTTAATGGCTGAGAAAATGCGAGAAAATCTCAGCAGGTCTGGCAGCATCTGAAGGGAGAGAAAAGAGCGAACGTTTCGAGTCCGATGACCCCTTTGGACTCGAAACATTCGCTCTTTTCTCCCCCTACAGATGCTGCCAGACCTGCTGAGATTTTCCAGAATTTTCTCTTTCGTTTCAGATTCCAGCATCCGCAGTAATTTGCTTTTATCCAGTGCTAACCACTGTGCTCCCGGTATTACATTTCCCTATGTGGAAATCACTCCCGTTTTGGGTGCCTATTGTTCAGCACTGTATGTTAGTATTTCTCCATTCCCCAAGGATGCCTTTTAATGTGAAGGACCGTGTGGGGTTGGATGTGTGGGTTAAATCCAGCAAAATACGTGTGTCAGGATGCTGGCTTCAACTCACTGATTCAAACATAGAACTAGTGAGAATCTGGCTGGTTGCACACGGCCCCTCGGGAGAGTAAGGTTGCCTTTTTAAGTAGGATCATTGCTCAATTGGAATAATATTTTCAGAACAACTTTAATTAAATATTAGGTCCATGAGTTCCCCAGGCTTTCTAAAGCTTGCCATTGAATGCATGGTGAGAACACAGCAGTAATTGACAGGGCTGATTAAAACTCATGGTACTGCGTAAAGGGGAGTGGGGAGTGTGTGCGGGGTGAGGGACGGGGTGCGTGATGAGGGAGGGGATGCGGGGTGAGGGGTGAGGGAGGGGGTGCGGTGTGAGGGAGGGCTGTGCGGGGTGAGGGAGGGGGTGCGGGGTGAGGGAGGGTGTGCTGGGTGAGGGAGGGTGTGCTGGGTGAGGGAGGGGGTGCGGGGTGAGGGAGGGGGTGAGGGAGGGGGTGTGCGGGGTGAGGGGGGTGCGGAGTAAGGGAGGGGGTGCGGGGTGAGGGAGGGGGTGAGGGAGGGGGTGAGGGAGGGGGTGCGGGGTGAGGGAGGGGTGCGGGGTGAGGGAGGGGGTGTGGGGTGAGGGAGGGGGTGCGGGAGAGGGTGCGGGGTGAGGGAGGGGGTGCGGGGTGAGAGAGGGG